>NC_142615.1:42868477-43208477 GCF_059453375.1 Lepisosteus platostomus | reverse complement strand
AGTCATGCTTTCTACACCTTATACTGAGCTCAGAAATGGACCAAGCGGACATCTCACGAGCAGATCCCTCCGCGTATAAGAAAGGCAACTTGTCTCAGCAAAAATACCACGGATTCACATCCAAAATATGATAAAAAGGCAAAAACCCCACACTTGGAATGCAAACGTACCCTAAAAAGGAAACACGGTTTTAAAACGAACTTGATTTTCCCCTGGAGAAACCTTTTTATGGACACACATCGCATCTATTACACATGTAGAACTAAATATAAAGATAAAACTTAATATAAGAAGTCATGACATATCACACATGACGAAGTCTGGTCCAGAATAAACAGTTTACACTGACCCACCTTAATTTACCCTGGTCACTCACTTCTATTAACTGTTTAACTGGGTAACAAATTAATATTTGTTTCAATTTGGGATCTACACCTGGGAGCCCTGAAATGTTGGCCAGAGGGGAGAAGCTGATATTCAGACGTGAGAATATATTAAAAAAAGGATCTGATGTTGTTTTTCACCTGTCTAATCAAAGCTTGTTCAAAAATTATCTGATTATAGGACAAACGAGTTTATAATCATACTCATTCCACTTTTTAACCCCGTATATATGCACAATATGAAACGTATATACACTAAATCTCACGTGTGACTCCCATAATATACATTTCTTTACGAAAATTAGGAACACTTACTACAATTATCAACCCCCCATGACGAGGCAATATTTCATACCTTTGTTTCTTTGTGGGTTCAAAGTTCTGTCCTGTCGTTTCACACGTAATGTTTTGGTAGTTATCTCAATTTTCCTTTGCAATTATCTCCAAGATCATCATCAACTTTTTGTAAAACGCTATGCACAACTGATATTTAAAGAAAGTCCTGTACCAAAACGTCTTCGTAGGGAAAGACAACTTTTTTTCCTTACGTTAGTCGCTACACGGTTACTCAAAAAATCCATTCACCGCCTTTAAAAAAAAAGTTTCGTTTTTTATTGTGGTTCACTGACATTTCTGTCACAATTCTGAGGGACCCCAAATAAAATTCACTTGCCGGTATAAAGACGCCGGCGAGGATAAGACAGGTATCGAGCCACCTGCGTATCTAGCGGACGTTTAAAATAAAAAAAAATGGCGTGTAATGTTGCGAAGGGCTACTGTTTTTTTATAGTTTGTCGATTGTAAGGGACGTGGGCCGCGACAGAAATACTGGACGGGGTGGGAAAAGGTTTATTGATGGTTTATTGTACCGCAACGGTCACAATTGACTCACCAGCAAAGATGGCGCCGAGGCCACATCGACTCCCTCCCGCCCTGCCTCGCACCGAAGCTCGAGCTTTGGAGCGCGACGCCAAACCGCCGGTCCACGGGCGCGGGCGCCTGACATAGACGTCATAAACCCTTCCGAGGCGCAGGAATTATAGATCACTGTAGTTTCTTCTGGACCCGGGTTAGGGACAGTGTGCCCTCCGTGAGAGTCTTCTGAGGAAGCCAGTGTCTCATGGGTGTCCAGGCTTGGTACCATCTGTCCATCACAGGACACACAGACACACACACTCACACACCCTGGACAGGACACCAGTCCATCACAGGACACACACACACTCACTCACACACCCTGGACAGGACACCAGTCCATCACAGGACATACACACACCCTAGATAGGACACCAGTCCATCACAGGACACACACACACTCACACACCCTGGACAGGACACCAGTCACTCACAGGACACACACACACACACACTCACACTCACACTCACACTCACACTCACACTCACACTCACACTCACACACACACACACACACACACACACACACACACACACACACACACACACTCACACACCCTGAACAGGACACCAGTCCCTCATAGGACACACACACACACAACCTGGATAGGACACCAGTCCCTCACAGGACACTCAGACACACACACTCACACACCCTGGACAGGAACCAGTCCATCACATGACAAACACACACTCACTCACACACCCTGGACAGGACAGCACTCCATCACAGGACACACACACACCAGGGCCAGTTTTCCCAGAAGCCAATTAGCCCAAAAGCCTGTCTTTGGACCCGAAGGACACAGGGAGAACATGCAGACTCCACACAGACAGTCTCCCCCCTCTCCGGGTCCAGACCCGAGCCCGGAGCCCTTCCGCGCTGAACCCCTCCGTACAGACGGCCGCACACAGCTCCGTTGTTCCCGATTCCCGAGGTGATCTGTTAAAAGAAGCCGGTGTGTTGCCTCCAGGTGACATTTCCTACTGGAGTCAGGACAGGAGGCTCTTCTGTACACAGAAGGGGGTGGGGGTGGGGAACAAGCCGCCCAGCCCTGTGGTTGAAGCCGATACCCCGGCTTCTCTCCAGACACAGCTGGGTGAGCTCCTCCAGTCAGTACAGGGGGCTCTACTGTACACAGAGGGTGGCGGGGGTGTGGAACAACTCCTTTGTTCGCGGCCTTGGGGCATTCTTGTTGTGAAAGGCGCTATATAAAAAAAACTGAATTGAAATTGAATCTTACAGGTTTGGGTTTTTCAGAGATCTTGTCAGAGATCTTGTCTGACGTGCCATTTCAAAAACGTAACGACACTCCTCACGTCCGAGCGCCGCCGGTCTGTGACGTAACATATGCTTACACAACCATGACGGTTTCATCATGGACAGCACGAAAGCCCGAAAAGTGGTTGACGTTTTAATTTGGCAACGCCACGATGGATCCCAGTTTTTTTTTTATTTTGGAGGCCAAAAAGGACAAAAAAGGAAACGTCCGGAGTGGATCGATGGTCATCTCTGCGGTTGTTCTGATGTTCTGAAAAAACAAAACAAAAAAAAAAAACGGCTCGTTTGCCCGGTCGTGTCGTGTTTCCACACCCCACGCAAATCAACTTCTCTTCGCCCCCGGGGGCTCGTCGCCCGCCGCACCCCTCTCACGTGATAGGGGCTTCCCCCGGCTGTGAAGTACCTACCCCACCCCCTTTGGCCAACGTCATACCGAAGGTCGCGCTTCGGGCCGCGGCGATGTTGACGGACTGTCTTGTAGCGTGAGAAGGGTTTAAATTTCGACTTAAGGAGTTGGCCATCGTTATATTTCGCGAGGTATCATACGGGGGGAAAAAGAACATTTATATTTATCAACCTACTAGTAATACTGGGTGGATGTCACGTTCCCCAAAGTTCAGTGCCTCTCTCTAATAAAGTAGAAACGTGACATTGAACTCCGTTCGAAACGGGAGAAATCACCAGGACACGATACAACTGACGTCCGGAAAAGATAAAAAGAACTCCTATTCCCATTTGTAATGACCCCGTCGTGTTTTTCCCGGTGTACGCTTCTCTTTCGGAGACCGTTTCTCTCTGGTGTTTTTCTCTCACCTTGCTCCAGACGAAGGGAGAAGAGCTGTACCTTCACGAGTCCGGGTTGTGAAAACTTCTTCTGGCAGTTCAAAACGTTTCGAAGAGACTACAGCGCTACCCTGTTTTCCATTTCTATCGTGTATTATTAGACAGTCATAAGTATCTGTACTGATCACAGAGTCCCCCTCTCACTGCCAGGACTGAAGCCCAGTGCAGCACGAATAATAATAATAATTAATAAGTCTGGACTCTCCACTCAGAGCTCTTCCCAGGTCAGGGGGATCCCCTCCAGCCCCCCCAGTGTGCAGCCCCCACCTGGATGATGCTCCAGTCCGCTCAGCACACAGCAGCTCTCAGTGGGGAGGAGAGCAGAGGGATGGAGCCAGTTCAGAGAGGGGGGGTGATAAGGAGGCCATGATGGGTCAAGACCAGGGGGGGAATCAGGTCAGGACACTGGGGTAACACCCCTACTCTTCTCCAGAGACACCCCGGGATTGTTAATGAGCACAGAGAGTCAGGACCTCGGTTTGACGTCTTATCCGAAGGACGGCGCCTGTTTACAGTCCAGTTTCCCCTGTCACTATACTGGGGCATCAGGACCCACACAGACCGCAGGGTGAAAGCGCCCCCTGCTGGCCCCACTCACACCTCTCCCAGCAGCAACCTCAGTTTTTCCCAGGAGTCTCCCCTCCAGGTACTGACCAGGCTTCTACCTGCTGGGCTCCAGTGGGGAGGGGGCTGCCAGCTGGGAGCTGCAGGGTGAGATGGCTGCTGGGCAAACGATGGGTAAAGAGCTTCCTAGGACACCCTGGAGTTCGTGGTCAACTTCCTCCTCTTCAGACGGAGGTGGCTTGAAATCTGTCTCGTTTCAAGGAGTATTGGACACGATGCCCCCCCTGCTTTAGCCCCGCTAACTGGTGGCACGCCGACAACGAGGGCTCTCGGCCTCAATCCATCAACCACAAACTCTCCGGGATGAAAAAGAAAGACAGACTCTGTTCGTTCGTTTCGGGGTGGGGAGGGAAAAAACCAAAAGCTTTTTTTAAAAAACATTTTAATGATGCTTAACAAAAGAACAAAAATTACAATACAGATTAATGTCAAGGGACACCCCCCCCCCCCCCCATCTTACGATCATCACAGGACCTTAAAATAATACTTAATGATTCAAGGTCATGCAGACGATCTGAGGACTCAGGTGGAGATAATATGAAAGTTTTCCACAGTCCAGTCTGGGGTCCCTCAGCTTCAGTCCAGACTTGGGTCTGGGGTCCCTCAGCTTCAGTCCAGACTGGGGTCCCTCAGCTTCATTCCAGACTGGGATCTGGGGTCCCTCAGCTCTGGTCCAGTCCAGTCTGGGGTCCCTCAGCTCCGGTCCAGTCCAGTCTGGGGCCCCTCAGCTCTGGTCCAGTCCAGTATGGGGCCCCTCAGCTCCAGTGCAGTCCAGTCCAGTCTGGTGTCCCTCAGCTCCAGTGCAGCCCAGTCTGGGGTCCCTCAGCTTCGGTCCAGCACAGTCTGGGGTCCCTCAGCTTCGGTCCAGCACAGACTGGGGTCCCTCAGCTTCGGTCCAGCACAGTCTGGGGTCCCTCAGCTTCAGTCCAGACTGGTGTCCCTCAGCTTCGGCCCAGCACAGACTGGGGTCCCTCAGCTTCGGTCCAGACTGGGGTCCCTCAGCTCCAGTCCAGACTGGGGTCCCTCAGCTTCGGTCCAGCACAGACTGGGGTCTCTCAGCTTCGGTCCAGACTGGGGTCCCTCAGCTTCAGTCCAGCACAGTCTGGGGTCCCTTAGCTTTGGTCCAGTCCAGTCTGGGGCCCCTCAGCTTCGGTCCAGCACAGCCTGGGGCCCCTCAGCTCCAGTCCAGTCCAGTCTGGGGCCCCTCAGCTTTGGTCCAGCACAGTCTGGAGTCCCTCATCTTCGGTCCAGCACAGACTGGGGTCCCTCAGCTTTGGCCCAGCACAGACTGGGGTCCCTCAGCTTCGGTCCAGCACAGACTGGGGTCCCTCAGCTTTGGTCCAGCACAGACTGGGGTCCCTCAGCTTCGGTCCAGCACAGTCTGGGGTCCCTCAGCTCCAGTCCAGTCCAGTCTGGTGTCTCTCAGCTCCGGTCCAGTACAGTCTGGGTTCCGTCAGCTTCGGTCCAGCACAGTCTGGGGTCCCTTGGCTCCAGTCCAGTCCAGTCTGGTGTCCCTCAGCTCCAGTCCAGTCCAGTCCAGTCCTTGGTGGGGAAGGCGACTCCGATCTTAGCTGGCACAGAACCAGGAAAGGAACCTGGAAAGAATATTGTTATTGCAGGTGTGAGGGACACAGACATGGACATCACCATGACATCAAACAGCAAGAGGAGACTCCTCCTTGAATCACAGACACGACCGGGCGGCGTCCCCCTGTCTGCTCACCTGCACCTCCTCTTCTTCTTCTTGTCCTTCCCGGCAGCCTGCTCCTCCTCTCCCTCGCTCTTCCTCTCCTGACACACGGTCTCCGCCGCCTCCATCGGCTCGTCCTTATCATCTGTCTCCACCGACATGCAGCTCAGGGACTTTAAAAAGACGCACCAGCACTTCTGAAGCAGAGACAGGAGAGTCACGTTAAGAGTCGGACTGGACACTCCAGGACATTAACACTGGACTGAGAGAGAGAGGGGTTCATACACACACACTGACTGGACACTCCAGTACATGAACACTGCACTGAGAGAGAGAGGGGTTCATACACACACACTGACTGGACACTGGACAGGAGTAAAGAGAGGATCAGAGCATTACCCACCTTCTTTTTCTTCTGTCTCACAGGAGGTGGTGATTGGACCTCCTCCAGCTGGAGTCCGAGGAGGGAGAGAGGGGGCAGGAGAGGGACAGCACAGGGAGAGAAAGAGAGAGACAGGTGAGTCAAGTGTCCCAAGAGTACAGAGACTCTGCTGAGATCACACTCGCAGTGAGTGATCCTGGGTGTAGCCCACTAATACTGACCCACTGTACACCATAGGACAGAGAAGAGGAGGAGGAGAGAGACACACTGCCTGGACACCACAGGACAGAGAGGAGGAGGAGAGAGACACACTGACTGGACACCACAGCACAGAGAGGAGGAGGAGAGAGACACTGACAGACAGGGCTGACAAGACAGACAAGATGGCGAAACTCCACCACAGACAGGACAGGAGGCAGGGTGGGACCAGCACTGACCTTCTTCCTCTCTCCTGCCGGAGGAGCTGTCTCCACCTCCTCTTCCTCCTGCAAGTCAAGAGACAGGCTGAGAGAGAGACGGGCTGGTGGGACATCGGCGAACAGAGCTGAAGGCAGAGAGCCGGGGAGACAGGCCCAGCTGGGACAACGCAGGACAGACAGAGAGACAGACAGAAAGGAAGGAGAGAGAGACACAAAGATGAAGGCACAGAAAGACAGCAGGCAAAGAGAAAGATTGAGATTGAGGGACAAACAAACCGAGAGAGAGAGCGGAAGGAGAGAGAGAGAGGAAGGAGAGAGAAGGACAGACAGACTGACAGACGGGGCTGAAAGAGAGAGAGACAGAGAGGCAGGGACAGACAGACAGCAGGACGAGAGAGAGACAGAGATCGAGGGACAATAATTTGGTTTCGAAATTTATTCTGAAAATATACAATCATTCACTCCTGAAAAATATCGAGTTCAAATTATACATTATGTACAATATTGTAATCAACATATGGCTAATCATCAAAAATAAAAAAAAACTGTACTGGGGGACACAGCTGGCTGTGCTGTTCTGGACAGAACACACTGAGGTCCAGTTTCCACCTCCTGCAGGATCAAACAGCACCTCCACTGGCTCTCCAGTGAACAGAGGGACAGACAGAGAGGCTTCAGGCTGCAGGGTGACATTGTCTCTGTGAGCTGAAAGACAATCAGGACAGAGGATGATATAAGAACACACTCTGTCAAGAATATAGAGCCCTCTAGTGATCTTACTGTAGACCTGCTCACCACCCACAGTGACGATCACAGTGCTGATACTGCTTCCATTAAGGTCCCTCACTGTGTAGTTGCCCTGATCAGCTGGAGTGAGGGAGCGGAGTGTCAGAGAGCTGTTCTGCACTGACACTCACTGTTCGTACCTGGGGCCAGGGAGCCCTGCGCTGCTCAGTAAGACTATACGATTCTGGACAGATCGTGCAGGATCAAACAGCACCTCCACTGGACCAGCAGTGTGGAGGGGGGAGACAGAGAGGCACCAGGCTGCAGGCTGTGGACTTCTGAGTGAGCTGAAAAGGGACAGGTAGAAACATGTTGAATATTTAGTTTTACAACAATACCTTGAGTTTGGACTGCGATCAGCTTCATTTTGTATTTCAGCTGTGAAAATGCAATTTCAAAAATGCACGCCACAGTCATGTTAGGTTCAAGTTACAGTTGCATCACAACTCAATACATTTGCAATTCACTTCTGAGATAATTGTTCCTGGTGTTTGTGTTGTGTATGCCTTGCAATGGAGGGGTGAGAAATAATGGACTTATTACATTATAATGAATAATAATTGCTTACACTTATATAGTGCTTTTCTGGACACTCCACTCAAAGCGCTTTGCAGGACATGGGGACTCCCCTCCACCACCACCAATGTGCAGCATCCACCTGGATGATGCGACGGCAGCCATAGTGCGCCAGAACGCTCCCCACACACCAGCTATCAGTGGGGAGGAGAGCAGAGTAATGAAGCCAATTCATAAATGGGGGTTATTAGGAGGCCATGATTGGTAAGGGTCAATGGGAAATTTGGCCAGGACACTGGGGTAAAACCCCTACTCTTTTCGAGAAACACCCCGGGATTTTTAATGACCACAGAGAGTCAGGACCTCGGTTTTACGTCTCATCTGAAGGACGGCACCTGTTTACAGTTTTTCCAGTGTCCCCGTCACTATACTGGGGCATTAGGACCCACATGGGCCACAGGGTGAGAGTTCCCCCTGCTGGCCCCACTAACACCTCTTCCAGCAGCAACCTTAGTTATTATTGTGAAGAATGAAAGAATATTAGGAACATGAAAAGGTTGAATGTTTTAAATGCGTTTTTTTACTGAAACATCCGCTACAGAGATGCGCACACACGTCATTACAAACGCACACCTGCACAGAGACGTCCTCAAGCGCCTTGTTCACAATTATGGGCTCCAATAGGAACAAAAAACGCCAGCCTGACAACTCGAGCATTCAAACCAAGAACCCAACACGTACTTATGTTGGCAGCCTGTGCAGAAAAGCAGAAAGAACCACAAGCCTTCTCTATTGGGAGGAAAAACACACACTCCCTCTCTCACACTCCTGATTTCCTTAAATAGCTCATTCTTCATCTCTGGCTCCTACATACAGTATAGCAGCGCTCAGTCTGCTTTGAATAAGCCATAAATCTAAGATTTGTTTTATCTGTTCCTCTTGTCTAGGCCTAGAGCTGCTTTTCATAAAAGAGCTGTTTGCATAAATAGCTAGGGTTACAGCTGAAGACACCAGCTTCATCCCCCAGTGTGTTATACGTCGGGAGCAAGAGAAGAGGGCCAGGCCGTGCCTTTTCATAGATTTTTCTTCTGAAAAGTCAGTTTCTCAGAGGCAGATTTAGCCCCTCATGCATTGTAGAGAGATAGACACGCCCGCGCGCGAACAGTTAGAGCTGCACCCTCACACAGAGTCAGACCCGCACAGACACATCCTCTTGTTTAAACAAATACACAAACCTGACGGCGCTCACAATGATCCAGACACACACACACACACACACACACACACACACACACACACACGACATCAGTAGTCACTCTTGCACACTGGACCCCAGCTCAGTCCTCACCTCCAGCTCCTGCAAACCGCTTCGAACAAACTGCATTAAGAAAATTAGGTTGCGTTCCGGTAGCAGGCCATCCTGGGCACCAGTGTGAGTTACACACTCATTTGTAAAAGCCCTTCCGCATCGTCGGGCATGCTTCACAGTGCTGGACCTGGGGTGTGGGTGCTGTCTGTGTGGAGTTTGCATGTTCTCTCCCTGGTCTGTGGGGGTTTCCTCCAGGTGCTCCAGTTTCCCACAGTCCAGGGACAGGCTGCCACTTTCACTGGGCAGTGCACCGTCACCGTGGCAGCATGGTGGGTCGGATCTGATTTCAGTCTTTATTTCCTTTTTTAGAGATCCTGTAACCAGGACCTGTTCACTGCCATGACGGACACAAGAAACAACAAAACCGAAGTATTGTTCGATGTGCCGGTACAAACTTTTAGGTTATATAGTCCTTCCTTGCTGCTTCAGACGTCATTCGGTGTTATGGTAAGGGGGGGGTCGTGGTATTTGGCCAGTTAAGAGACCCTGGCCAAATGGTCAGTTTAAGATTATGCCCCCTCGCATCTGGAATCCTTATCAGTTAACCCCCTTTCCTGCCATAAACCCCTGTTGCTTAGAAGTCTAATTTTCAGGCAGAACTGACTTAAGTTAACCCTATTTACATCTTGTCTCTTACTTCAGCCCTCTTCCATTTGCTAGTTAAAAGTTGTACAACCCATTTGTATGCGACAAAAGAAGCCAGTCTGTTTCCGCCCGGTTTCGAACCGAGGGCCTTTCGCATGCGAGGCGAACATGATAATAATAATAATAATTGCTTACACTTATATAGCGCTTTTCTGGACACTCCACTCAAAGCGCTTTACAGGTAATGGGGACTCTCCTCCACCACCACCAATGTGTAGCATCCACCTGGATGATGCGACGGCAGCCATAGTGCGCCAGAACGCTCACCACACATCAGCTATCAGTGGGGAGGAGAGCAGAGTAATGTAGCCAATTCATAGAGGGGGATTATTAGGAGGCCATGATGGGGTAAAGGCCAGGGGGGAAATTTGGCCAGGACACCGGGGTTACACCCCTACTCTTTTCGAGAAGCGCCCTGGGATTTTTTAATGACCACAGAGAGTCAGGACCTCGGTTTTACGTCTCATCCGAAGGACGGCGCCTGTTTACAGTATAGTGTCCCCGTCACTATACTGGGGCATTAGGACCCACATGGACCGCAGGGTGAGCGCCCCCTGCTGGCCCCACTAACACCTCTTCCAGCAGCAACCTTAGTTTTTCCCAGGAGGTCTCCCATCCACTACAATCCACTATGATAACCACTACACTACGGAAACAGTGGTAAGATGTGCCCAGCGGCCCAGTGCTGAGCTTCGCCAATGCGTTTCAGCTGCTTCCAGTGCCTTTATTGGAGTGCGCTGATGGACCGTGCTCTCTCTCCAGAGACCAGCACGCCTGTCATGGACGGAGCAGGAAAGGCGGTGCCACATTCTACAGCCCTCTCCACGCAATCGGGCTACTGAAGTGGAGAAAATCGCCTCTCCAGAAAGTGCAAATATCATAGAGGTAGAGGTAGGGAGAGAGGAGGAGTACAAATTCAAGCAGAGGCCTGAGTGGAGCACTGTCATATGGCCCTGACATCAATCCCTCAACTCTCTGCATAAAGCAGTGTCTTATGGCCATAACATCCCACCCCCACCACTCTCAATGGAAAGCACTGTCGTATAACCATGACATCCCACCCCCACCACTCTCTGCATAAAGAAGTGTCGTATGGCCCTGACGCCCACCCCTCCACTCTCTGCGTTAAGCTGTGTTGTCAGGCCCTGACATCCCACCTCCGCCACTCTCTGCGTAAAGCAGTATCTTCAGGCCCTGACATCCCACCCCCGCCACTCTCTGTATAAAGCAGTGTCATATGGCCCTGACATCGCACCCCCACCACTCTCTGTGTAAAGAAGTGTCGTATGGCCCTGACACCACCCCTCCACTCTCTGCGTTAAGCTGTGTTTTCAGGCCCTGACATCCCACCTCCTCCATTCTCTGTGTAAAGCAGTGTCATATGGCCCTGACATCCCACCCCCACCACTCTCTGCGGAAAGCACTGTCATATAGCCCTGACACCCACCCCTCCACTCTTTGAATAAAGCAGTGTCGTCAAGCCCTGACATCCCACCCCCGCCATTCTCTACGTAAAGAAGTGTCATATGGCCCTGACACCCACCCATCCACTCTCTGCGTTAAGCTGTGTTGTCAGGCCCTGACATCCCACCTCCGCCACTCTCTGTGTAAAGCACTGTCGTATGGCCCTGACATCACACCCCCACCACTCTCTGCGTGAAGCACAGTCATATAGCCCTGACGACCACCCCTCCATTCTTTGCATAAAGCAGTGACGTCAAGCCCTGACATCCCACCTCCGCCACTCTCTACGTTAACCCCTGTTAACTCGCTTGCTGAATGATCTCTCAAGAAATCCCTGGTGAGATTCAACAGGTGTTTTCTTCAACAGCCACTAAAAGTCTGATGACCTTCTCTGGATTTCCTGAATATGATGTAAAATTAGTTCAAATCATTTGGTAGTTAACAGAACAAAATGCTTTGGAGGTACATTTAAAACAGCAGAGCAACACTGTAGCACTTCGTGTGTGACTGAGTTTAATTGTGTAAACCTGTCTCTCTATGAACACGAGCAAAGAGTTCTCACTCAACAGAAGATTGCGATGTGAGCACAGTAATGTAAGACATCTGGTGATGCCAGGGATTGAACTCGGAACTTCATACATGAAAACCATTGAACTACATCCCCTATGGCACAGATGGTGGAACTGACTTAAAGATGTGCATATGTTCACTGACCACAATCCACCCTTCATGAATAATTGAAATGATTAATTTATTTTTATATCCAGTCACATGGGCGACGGTGGTTGATTCTTCAATGGGGGAGAGCGTTTTTCTACCTCCTTACTCGACTGTCTTTCAATTATGTTTTCCTTGAAATCTTTTTGCATCTTTTAAGTGCTTGCGATTAAATTACGCATAGAAAAACAGCAGTACAGTTGATGTTCATGGACCGATGCACACAACTCCAGTGATAAAGCCCTGTCTGTAAATATTGTAGAAGAACGTTAAAGGGCGAAACAACGCTCCAACCACAGGAATGGTAACAAGAAGGATCGTGTTCTTATTTAATATGTGCTTTTGAATTGCCTTGTCAATACACACAGGCTTTAGAGATGGACAAATAATTTACAGTGGTGTTTGTAAACAAAGATGGAACATGTTTTTTTCTATACCAGGAAGAAAGGAGCAGACTCTTAAACTTTAAGAGACAGAAACAATACCTCATCACAGCTAACACTAATTAAAACAACATCACAACAGAAGAGTGAAGCCTTGGGTGAATCAAATTAGTTTTCATTGGTCGTCTGTGTCTTCATAACTTTGTAGGTGAGAGAGAGGGTTGCGAAAATGTGCGGGTGCTTCTTAGAAGTGTGTTGGTAGTACAGGTGACTTCCAAATAATTGAGCCGGGTTTTAATCCCGGCCAGTGCATCCCCAAACCTTTTCAAGATAATCATTTATCCGGTAGCACATCTCCTGAAACTAACATTCGAGGTAGGAAGCGTGCTCTTAAACACCAAAACACTCAAAAAGGAAGAAGCAGATCTCTGTACACAAGACAGTAGTGCGATATTAGAATTTCTGAGTTCTTGATGGATTCAGGCTCCTTCTCAGAGGTCCTTGCTCGCCAAATAACTTTGCATCTGAGGAAGAGCACCACGGAAAAAAAACCCAACTCAACAAGCGAGCGTGTTGGTTGCTCTTGCTCTTAATGCAAGGAGCTGTTTTTTTTCCTTGCAATAATCATTATTAACCAAAAACAGCAGCACAGGTAAGTCGCATTTGTGATTATGTCACTTCTCTGCTTCAGCAAGGTCAATAAAAGACTCTGAAAGTAGTAAAGCAAAACTGAACTCAAAATCATATTAGGAATTCTGAGCGATATCTCCATACAGGTAATCCAATAAGAACGTTTAAATATTTGAATATAATCTCTCTATATATTTCGCTGCTTTTTACCCGGAGTAAAACTATTGGATTGAAGGAATGCTAACCGCTGGGTTAAAATGTATAGTTGTTATTTGGAGAAATCTGTAAACTCGTGATCTTATATGTTTTAAAAGACAGCACAGGGAAAAACGACAGTGCTGATTATTTTCCAGAGACAGAGCACTGATGACCTCTCCGAGCTGATTGATAAAGCCCACCCAGTGGATACTCTAGCAGAACGTCAAAGAACATTCACCTTTGTATCCAAAGAAACGACAGGAACAACATCAGGAAGCACAATCAATTCCCTTTTTAAATCTTTCCTGTAAGGTATGCTATGTGAATCCATGAAGTTAATCCTCTGATCTCTTTTGATCACGAACAAAGTATTTCTGATGGAGCGCTATGTTCAAAGATTTAATAAGCTTTACCCCTGCCAACGATTCGGCGTGAAGAATTAAAAGTTTCACAGACAAAAGCAGCTCACCACCACAGCCAATATTAAATGTACTTGCCGGTACACTATCATGTGCACTGCCTCAAAAGTGATCTCGGCAGACGTTGTTCCCTACATAAAGCTGAACGTGCCAAAGAGAATTTCTATTGAGAAAAAATATTTTTTCTGCCTTGATGTTAAGCCTGTCTTTTAGAAAGTCTATCTCTAAACACCTCCCGCAGCCTAACAAAAAGCGCTTTTACTGATTGTATTGCAGGTCTTAAAACATTAATATTTGGCAGCAGTGGGATTCAAACCCACGCCCCCAGAGAGACTGGAGCCTAAATCCAGTACCTTAGACCACTCAGCCACGCTACCTTCCTCCATACCCATCTTCACATTGCTGGCTTGGACTAGGGGGGGCTTCAGCTCTTGTCGTCAGATCTAATGATATCATGACATGTGGAAGTGACTGCACCTTCATCTTCCGAGATGCTTTCAATAACACAAACGCTACTTTCACTGGCACAAACACAGCAATAATGAAGGTGGTGGGATTCATCCTTTGTGCTGTTTGTAGGGGTGTAACTCTACGGTGATCTGCTGACTTGAAGAGCAAAAATCAAAATCCTCTGCTATTACTGTTGCTTTTTTCATAGTTTCTTCAAATCCTTCATTTGAACGTAGATTTTGAAGGATATTGATGATAATACCACATAAATTGTGGTTTTCTTGTGATCGCCAATTTTATTCAAATAACAGCCTTTTTTACAGTTCCTTGCGTGTTTCACAAGGTATAATAGCCCCCTTCGCATCCTCAGCTAACATATTTTAAAATTACAATAGCTTATACAGCATGCATGTTTACATTTATATTAAAATTAAAGTAAATATACAAGAATACATACAGTGCTAACCCAATAATTCTTGTCAGGTTCTGCAACAAATCTGCGTTGTTATTTTAACATGTTTCAGCTGAGGGTGCAACAGGAGTATAAATGAATTTTCCCGCCAGCCATTCAAAGACCAAATTCCATGAGTGAACATTATTTTCTCAGATGTTGCCGGCATTGGACTTTGCCGGTGGTATTGAATTATGTCCACAACTGTTGTAGTAGTTCCTTCTTGAAATTCGACACGTGCAAAGCACTCGTAATATCATAGGTGTTAAAGTTCGCTGAGTCTATTCGAGTCATGGTGTGTATCCCTGCCTATCATTGGGAGACGGGTAACTTTTTTACACTCAGATTCCAATCTTCAATGCTTTGTGTGAGAGCTTACATAACTTTCATTTTCTCACAATTTCTGACGATTGTTCCAAAGGGGCACCCTGTCAATTCCGAATACTTTTCAAAAATCTGCCTGCATGTTTGATTATTGTCATTTCACTTAGAAAAAGTTCAATATTGATCATAACTAAAGAAAATAATGATCACGAACAAAAAAGGGATAAAGATGCAAGTCGATCTTGAATCAGAGCTGGGTGAAATGGGCTTCTGTTCTGATATGGTTGTATGAGAAACAGGAGGAATCGCCAATCTCCTATAGAACATGAGTTGAATCAGGAGTGAGACATTTAGTATACTCGTGCATATGTCAACGCCTGACCTACATCGTAAAACTAACATTAAGTTGTCAGAGACATTCATTTATATACAAACAAGAGACAGACCAAGTAATAATTCTACATTAGTTCAGGTGGGTAAACCTGAACTAACTAACTAATAAACCTTTTAATAATTCTACATTAACGTGTCCTACATTGATCAGACTAATTGACATGGTCTGATTCAGAGCCTGTGCAGTTCGTGCTAATTACAACAAGGACAGTTCTGATCCCTCATCACCGAACTGAACACAAGTTCAGCTGTTCTCCAGTTTTGTTACGCATGGTTTTTCATTGCAATTGAGTTCAGAGCTGGAGCTGATCTCCAGACAGTACAGTGTTTTGGGTAAGTTGTCGAAATTCGCATGAGGCTGCAGACAACTTACCCAAAGTGTTTTCTATAGCTTTCAGGTGGAGTTCATTTATATAAAACAACGTAAGTGGTATAAACGCAACAAGCCAGACGGCAGTCCAACTTATAATTTTCTGACGCGAGGCCTGACGCGTTATTCATTATGCCACTGACCCTGCTATTGTAGTGCTAAAAAACACGTTTTCTACATTTATGTCTGTTCACTCTAAAAACTCTAAAAAGGACAAAGGGTTTGTGTGTCCCGCTAAAATTCCGCTTCATTTCGAATGCAAATAAAAACCGTTTTGTTCCAAGAAATCATAGATTTGTCACATCCTTCATACTATACTTCTCTCTTGTATTAGTAAAGCATTTTGATTTAAACTGAACAATATATGAAAGGTTTCATCTATACACTTACACATAATAAGTATACGAATAAATACTCGGAAGAAGCCGCAGCTCAGGTATTAGAGAGATTTAAAATCGGATCGGAGGATTTAGAGTCCAGACTGCAAACCAACAGCTTACACAGGTCTTTTATAGAACCCTTTTGATTTCCTCTACTTTGTCCCTGTGATGTCATTGTCCTGCTCGCAGCCGAGCCCGACACACGTCTGGTTTCTGTCGCTTGACGCACACCCTGCGGTCCATGCGGGTCCTAATACCCCAGTACAATGAAGGGGACACTAAACTGTAAACAGGTGCCGTCCTTCGGCTGAGACGTAAAACCGAGGTCCTGACTCTCTGTGATCATTCAGGAGAATGGTGGTGGTGGAGGGGAGTCCCCATTACCTGTAAAGCGCATTGAGTGGAGTATCCAGAACAGCGCTATATAAGTGTGCGTAATAATAATAATAATTATTATTATTATAATTGTAATGTAAAATGCAATAAAAAAAATATCAAACTTTGATTCAAAATAGATTAATGTAAAAACTGATAAAGCTAATGCTTTTTTCAGGGCTATAGCTGTAGCTGCGAGAAGGTTAAAAGCGCACAAGTGATCTGTCTTTCGTCAAAGTAATTGCCGGAGCAGTAAGACGCAGAGCACCATCCAGCAGCTGTAGACGATGTTCGGGGAAGAGCTAATTCTGTTTTTAGCACAGGGAGTGAGAATGAGCTCAGTCCGGCTCCGAGCAGAATCCATCCTGGTTTGGTTACAGTGCGCCTGAGGATCTTTGGATCGCAACGTAAAAAAAACAATTGCTCACATCGTGTGGCTTCCACGACAGGAAGGAAAGATATCACTTAAAAAAATCAGAACTGAAGATTTGGATCCTGGGCCTCAATTTGATCAAATTATTAAAATAATAATTATTAAAATATCAAATTGTGTTTCTGCAACATTTCGTGCACAGTACGCCATTTTTATCTAAAAATAAAACAACAGTCACAACGAGAGCTTATACGCAGTCTGGGGTATATTCCCCTTTTATATTTTTGCCACTTTATATCGAACCTGTTATACTCCCAGAAGTGCACAGTAGCTTGTACAAATGTACAATTCACCACTGGTATAAACAGATGTGTGCCCTGTTTGCCTTTGTAAGCATTTGTTTAAAAAATAAGTTCACAATACGATAAAAACACAGAAAGCACAAACTTCATAATACAACGATACAAAATCAATACCAAATCATTATGCCAATTAAGTACCTATCCTTTGAAAACAGAGAACACCTTTATATCTACAAAAAACTTGACATTTGTATGTATTTTTGAATTACAAAGCAGACAGAGTAGTCCCTTAATTCAAAGATCGGATCTTGGCCAAAACAAGACAATCAGACGTGGGCTGAATTCGGAACAGGAACCTCTACTTCGTCGTTTATTGAACTTTTGATAAATGTCTGAATGAAACAGATTCGCTTTTTTAACTCTTTGATTAAAGTACACAAAAAGCACCTTCCTTCAAGCCGGAATCGAACCAGCGACCTTAGGATTCCCTAATGACTCCACTACAGTCCTCCGCTCTACCAACTGAGCTATCGAAGGGATGTCAAGCAATGCTCCCTAGCACATACTGCCCAATGTAGTGAAATGTTCCGGGTGATTTAAATCCCACTTCGACATCAAGTTTCCAACTCGTTTCCTTAGTCTTGTTTACCTTGAATTTAAGCCACGAACCAGGATTCTACTGTATAAACTTCCAGGGATATTACAAAATGTTTGATGGGGCATCAATCATTCCAGGCGGAAATTGACTCCTTTTTTTTCTCGAGGGATCATATTAAACATGTCATTAGTATCGAGAGGAGGATCACCATGAGACACAAAACAGTTTCTTTCTGTCTTTATTAGAAAGTAGCGTTTGTGCTACATTAATAATATTTTCGTGGAAATAAAGAAGTTTCGAAATGTGGTTTTGAGTTAAATATTAGCGTGTTCATGTAATTAGTTTGTGTTTGTCATTACTATATATATATATTGCCATGTTACTAGAATTTGTAACTGAAGTTTACTAGTTGTGTTTTTTATGATGGTTAGACATTTGTTGATTACAATATTGTATATAATGTATAATTTGAACTACATATTTTTCAGGTGTGAATAGTTGTATATTTTAAGAATAAATTTCTAAAATAAATCATTGGCTTTATTTACTAGTTTCTACACCTATAAAAATCTTTCTTTGATGTATAATAGACCTTTAACTATATATGTATAGTAGTCTTCTAAATTTATCCGTATAATAGAACTACAACCATTTATGTATAATAAACATATAATCAATTTCATTCTAGACCAGTTACGGAGCACAGTTACACGTCTGGTATGCGTTCAATAGTCGTATATTCTACATCTTTTGCCCACTGGGATGTGCCGATTTTAACTTGGCAAACCAAGATACACATTTTCTAATGAAACCTTAATTAAAAGACAGTTTGTTTCTCGAAAGCGTGTTATGTAAAAAAAGAGAAAAACGAAAATATATGGATGGTAATCTTTCAAAGCTGAAGATTTTACTTTTGAAAAATTGACATTTTATGTACTGTATGCAGATGCATTCGCTGGTTTTAGAACTTTGCTGTACTTCCTGAATCATTTTCAGTATTATAAAGTGGGTGTAGATTTTTCTTTCAGGTTAGGACGCGAGTGTGTACATGTGTTTGATTTTCGTTTCACTGATTCTCATTGAAGATTTGGGAATTAACGAAGAAAGAATCAGTTGCCTCGGAAAGCAGAAGGTTTGGTTCTCAACGATATTGAAGACACGCCCATGTAGAGCAGCGGGTGATGATTTGTGCTATAAAAGACCAAGTGCTCAAAGTGACGTCTGCGTTTACCGTTTAGACTTTTCATCTCGGGCGCACTTTTAGAAAGCAAAGATAGAGCAGTTGTGTTGAATCACATTATAGCAGCTGTCAGCAGAGTGGCGCAGCGGAAGCGTGCTGGGCCCATAACCCAGAGGTCGATGGATTGAAACCATCCTCTGCTATGTACACTTTATGCACGATTGATAAGCATACCATCAGTTTAATGAAGTGCATTAAAACTGTTTTTTTCTCTCGTGTGTATGAAAGCTTCACACTTAAGGTACTCTTTCATCTTTACCAATAGCAGATGCCCAAATGTATCTTTGGTTGTTCTGCGATCCTTCATAGTTTCCTCAATTCCTTCAAATGAACATCCATATCAAAGCAATTATGTATATATATATTACAATTAAGGTACATATTAAAAATATCAACGCACATTTGTATAATGCTCATTTAATAATGATTGTCAAGGATTGTCAAGTTCTCCAACAAATCTGTGTTCTAATTTTAAAATATTTTTGCTAAGGATACAACGGGTGTATAAATGAATTCTCCCAACAGCCAGTTAAAGAAAAATTCCACACGTGAAGATGGTTTTCTTGGACATTGACTTAGGTACTTATTTGTTTACTTGTTGTAGTTGCACACGAGTAAAACACGAAGATTTCCTGCCACATTCAAGAGGGTTTGCGAAGAAATCCCTTCAATTTTTAGCGGAGATTTTGTTTACATCATCACAATCTGAAGCACGTCCCTGAGTACGTTTGACCCACCAGCCCTTTGTTTAACAGCTGCACAGGGACACATTCCCGTTGCTTTTCACAACTCACATGTTTGTAGTTAAAGAAAATAAAATACTGTCATTTTCCTGCCAGCTGGCAGTATTTCTTCTGCACTGACTAAGAGTAACCAAGAAGTTCATTTCATCTTTCGCAGGCTGTAATCTACAGAAAAGGAAGTGAATACTTGTATTAAGCTAAATCAAGCCGACGGAGTTGCACTGCTGTTGTTTTTCTCCACTTTTCGTTAAAAGGAGAAAAAATCACTGGCATTTTTTGGAAGCATTTCTTCTGTCCTGAGAAGCAAGATTTGTATTTTATCTTTCAGAAGTTGTATGAATTTCTTGAAGTTCAGAAACAACTTGTTCCAGAAAAGAAATTAACACTTGCTTCAAAGTAAATCAAGACGTCGGTGTCTCTTGCTGTGTGTGCTCTTATCTGTCCATCTCTCTATCCTCTTCTCTCTGGCAGTCTGTGTAGAGTATCTGAAGGGGATGTAACACCACTTGGAAAAGAAAAAAATTCTCAGGAAAATTCTCAGGCAGAATAAAAAATCATTATTCTCTTCTCAGTGAGATTCACAGCTCAGACTCACACTCAGACAGGATCTCAACTCCGTACTGCTCTCTATCCTCACAATCCAGAACCAGAAGATATTCAGACAATCAGTGCTGCTACATGAACAATATCAGACAGAACAGCCTGGACTCATGTCACATTTCCCCCTTTTATCTTTCCTCCCAGCCCTCTTAGAGACATAGAAGAGCTCCTGGTTCTCCTCTCTGTGAACTGGGCTCAGGGGTCACTGATCTGGCAGTTGTGGGCTCTGTTCCAGGTCGAAAGCAAGAAGGATCTATTAACGCTTTCCAGGACTTCCAAACTCTTCAGTATTACTTTCTTTACTGTATGTCAGCCTCCCAAAATGTTTATAAATGTTTTATGATTGTGGAATTATCTTATTATTTATATACAGTATTTATGTAATAAACAACAGTAGTGACACTATGATCGGTATATTGATTATTTGTAGCCTATGGTCCGATGGTCGTGTCTACAATAGTGACCATTTGACCAGTCTGTAGCTCTGAGCAGTGGGACTCAGATCACACAGAAGACCCGCCTGTGTGTGATTCCATACCAGCCCTGGGATTCAGCTACTCTCACAAATGTCTCACAGACCGTCTTATAAATTTACAATTAGATGAAGTCATGTAACAGTTTTACAGATAATTTAAATAATCAGACAGCAGTTTTGGCAGTGGATACATCTCCACATGGGAGAAAGGAACTGAAATATATGTGCTCACTGTAAAGTAGGAAGAGGTGGTCAGACAAGCAAAACAACTTTGCAGATAATGTGAAGTGACATTGTTTTGTGTCAATCAGCTCACAGATTTCGCTTCATGTGCCTTAAGCTGTGCAATTTGTATGGTTGTTGAATGAGATTGATTTCTTCACAAGCCCAGTCAATTGACAGTGGAGAGCTTGCCGACACACACCTTCATGAAGACTCTCTTCATTGTCAAGTCGCCTCCTTTGCATACAATAGTAGCACCGACACTAAGAGAAAGGATGAGAAATAGCGTTTATCAAGCGATTGCAGTGTTTGTTTGACTGAGGATCCTTGTGTGCTGAACTGGCCTCTGGAGAAGTGTAGTGCAGTAAAACAGAAGGTTTGTGTCACTCAAGATTGTTACAGAACAGAACAATACAATTACAATACTTTTATGAGAGTAAATATTACTGGTGCATCACAGTTCTTATAATGGTGAAAACAGGAGCACCTTCTCTACATTTTTGACTGAAGTATTTAAATGGAAAGAAATACTATCACTATGCAATTCATAAATGCAATTGACCTCCTCTAAATGTTCTAGTTTGATGAAACAATGTATGGAATTAGGTGACAATATCGGAATTCATTCAAATGCTCAGGATTAATTTTCAGCAACAAAAAAAGTGCTCGGAAATATTTTACAAGAATGAAACCTTACATTCACCTAAATAAACATTCACCATCTACATTAGCAGAGAACAGTAGGACAGAAGGTTAGTGTCACTGGACTCTGCATCAGAGAGGCCGATCTCTTCTCCCTCATTATGCAGGCTTACCCACTCATGATGAACTGTCCTCCAGCGATACTCAGCTGCCATCATCGACTCAGACATGACGTTCATGTACATATTATACCTTAATATGGCACTGCGTTACAATAATTTGATCAAAACAACTGGTGAAAAAAAAGATAAAGACTTTGTCCAAAAAAGAAGCATTTATACCTTTCCTCTCCTACCAGCCATTACAAGTCACCTAGTTTTTAATTTAGAGCTAGATTAAAGCTCTAGTCTCTTTGGGGGTGTGAGTTGGAATCCCACTGCTGCCAAATAAGAAGCAAAAAACACACATTTGCTGCAGAAGTAACAGGAGAATTTGTGCCATTCAGCCTCATAGCGTGATGTCATTTTCTCAGGCTCATTTTTAGATGCTTGTGATCGAATCTATGATTCTTATGAGTGTGCCCTCCATAAAGGTAGCACAGATATAACGTGCCAAGTTTTCAGAGAATCGCATTAAATACAGGTAAGAAGAAGGCGACAAAGTGTCCGCTAGGCAGTTCAGCTATTTCAACGGTGTTCTCTGTTGTTTAGGTCCAGAATGACACCCGTTACAACCAGGAAACACACAGTGTCAGGCATCAAAAAGACTTCCCAAAACCCTGATCCTCTCCTTGATCCGGTGATGGCATCCAGACATTTCCTGCAACAAAGCCAGGATACGGTCTTCAACAACACGAGTGAAAGGCTAATTCCCAGCTTTTGCAATCCTTTGCAAAGAAGGACCGCATGTGCTCAGTGTTAAATGCGCTGTTCATTATTATTATTAATAATAATAATCTATACATTATATAGTGCCTTTAAAGGTGGCTTTTCAAAGTGCTTTACAGAATGAAACCAATAAAGTTAAAAAATACACAAGATAAGCAGGATGAGAATACACAGTTAGAGGAGACAATAGATGGTGGTATTAAATACAGTAGGAACAGAGGGGTAAAGAATAGTTCATTAAAGGCTCTTCTAAAGAAGAGGGTTTTGAGTCTGGATTTGAAGGAGTTTAGAGAAGGTGACTCTCTGATATCCTTGGGAATAAAGATCCAGAGCTTTGGTACAAAACAGGAGAAGGCCCTGTCACCCATAGAGTGTAGATGGACTGGGGGACAGATAGGAGACCAGAATTAGAAGAGCGAAGGTTGTGAGGTGGGGAGTAGGGCGATAACCCAGACAGGTACTGTGGTGTCAAGCCATGGAGAGCCTTATAGGTGAGCATGAGGATTTTGAAGTTGACAGGAAGCCAGTGCAAGGAGTCCAGGACAGGAGTAATGTGATCACAGTCCAGTGCTAATTTCTTTCTTGTGGCTGCTGGTTCATTTTCAACTGTGGACTCTTAAGAAGTCCTTTATTTGACTTGATCAACACTGATCCCTAGAGGATTTTGAAAGGTTGAATCAAAATGATACATGACTCTGGTGGGACTCGAACCCACAACCTTTGAATGACTTCATTCTATCAAAGCCTAGAAGTCCAATGCGCTCTCCATTGCGCCACAGAGCCAACCGATACATCGCTATATAAAACAGCTACAGAAAGCTGTAACTCATGCTTCTCCCGTTGTCTTTAAATTAAGCTCCATAAATATTGACAATGAGTGGCCTGTTGTCTACGAATAGATACCGCTGGGATTCACACCCAGGGTCTCCTGGTTTTTAGTTAGGCGTCTTAACCAGCTAAGCCATGGTGCCAAACCTGCTAAATGTTATCCACAACTTCAACCACCTGTGAGAAACGGGCAACTGCAGTGTTACGCCTGCTGGCTGAACAGATAATCCTTTTCGAAGTTTAAGGAGAGGATTTCTTTGTCAATTCAATTAAACATTTTAGAAATGCTGAACGATTGATGTGTTTCACGCGCAGAAATATTTTATCGTTACGTACTTTTTCTGTGCAGTAAGTTCTCCTTCAACTCCGCCCAACAACAGAGGTCGTTTTTAATACAGGAGTAAAGGCACACTGCACATCAGCAAAACATCCCGTACAGGTTTAGGGAGAGCGACATCAGTGATTGGAAGGTTGGAAGTTTCGGGTCACTTTTTTATTATAGATTCAAGCAGCCCTGAATACCTTTTCAAGAAACATTTCAGAATCCCAGTCACGTCCAGTATGATTGCTACACAGGTCTACAGTATACAATCAGAATACTGTTTGTGCATTATATAAAACACACCGCCCAAAGCATTTCTAAAACAGGAATTACATGTTTCTGAATGGCCCTCCTTTATAAATAAAATAAAAGGTCTGAAGCCTGCTCCAAAGAAGCACTTTATTCAGAGCTGACAAAGATGTGATAGGAAACATCTCGGAAAATGAAGATGCAGTCATTTCCACGCGTCGCACAACAAGAGCTGAACCCACCCGACGTTCTCAAGAGAGTAAGGTGTAAGGAGTGTGGCTGGGTGGTCTAAGTGCTGGGTTTATGCTCCATTTTCTTCGCTGGGTTAGGTTTGAATCTTGCCACTGCTAAGTGTTGGTGGGTTAAGACCTTCCTTCTATTGCGACGTCAATGGGTAAAAGCTTTGCTTGGCAGTCTGTCGAGAGACTGAACTAGGTGTTTCAAGATAGTCTTTGTCAGCTTAACATCAAGGCATAAAAAAACCTCATTTTGTGTTCCCAACAGCAATGCTCTTTGGTCCCTTCAGCATTATGCAGGGAACAACATCTGCCGTGATCACTTTTGAGTCAGTGTGAATCGTAGTGTGCCGCAATTGTTTTTAAAATTGGTTCTGTAGTGTAAGAAAAACTGGCCGTTCAGGGACGCCAAATATGTAACTGTAGTGGCTCTCTGAAGGCACCAGTTCTGTAGGGTTTGGGCATTTACTGAGACAATTATTTATTGTAGCAGTAAATCACAAAGTTGATTCTTTTGATGGCTTTAGAGTCCAACCATGCGACATAACTCAAACAACGCACACACACAGGTGCTAATACACGAGGATACATTTATTAATACATAGAATATGCATGTAAACCTAACAGATCTTATCGAGAGGGTTATCAGAATACAAAAGATATATATTCAATCAGTTACAAAGTGTTACACATATCAAGAGGACATACGTTCAGTATATCATTCATTAAGACCGTTTCGTAAAGTGAACTTGGTTACAACTTCTACATTAGATACTCAAAACAAGTACATAACTCTTAGGAATTAAATTGATATCAACTGGTTTGGATAACAATGGAATTCTCGAGCTGTAATGCAGTGAAGTTGAATACTCATCCAATTTCTGGGGATTCAGATCTCCTGCGGGCACAAACAAACAGTTGCAGGCTGTTGCTGTCCAATCCGCGCTCTCTGGCTCGGTGCCAGGCTGTGCTGTGCGGCTTGTGACGGTGCACTGCTGATGCTCACTGTTGGCTTTAACTAGCAAAGTTTGTGCACAGGAGAAAAGATGACTGTGGGTCCCAGAAAGTCAGGAAGAGGACCGGTTCGTTCCTGATGAAGAGCTAGTTCTGAATAGTGATTCAGCTGTCCACAGTTCCGACCTGTTCACGAGGCCTGCTGCTGGTTACTCTCTGGCAACCTCCACTCTAGACTCTTAGAACAAAGGAAAGTTCTGGCACTCGGACACACTGGCCGTTCCGTGGTTGTCCGGGCTGAGTCTCAGGATGGTCAGGAGGCGCGCTGAGAGAATGTCCTGCCCTTGGGAGCCTTCTGCTCCTGAGCCGTCCTGCCCTGGAATTCTCCTTTGAATTCCCTTTAGAAAAGTCCACAGAATCCTCTCCAGAATCTTACTGAATCTTGTTGAATCTCCCCTTCTGAATCTATCAGGCTCTCTGTGTTGCCTGATTTTACCTGGAGGAACTTCAGCTCATTGATTGGCTGAAAGTTCCATGGGCATCAGAGTCCCACGTGGGTTACTCGGCCCTACCAGCCCCTGATTGGTTGATCAAGGTGAAATATGAGTCACTTACTCCTGACACTTAGGAATGCAGTCCAGATGTCCAACTGGCACTCCCTAGACAGATAGGCACCAATGGATGACCATTGATCATGATAGCCAGGCTTAGCTAAGTGCATCCCCTTTGGGAGCTGTCCTTATCAGGAACCTTAAATCAGCCTGCATGAATAGTTTCTCTGTGGCTGCACCACAGAGATGAACACAGAAATGGGGCCTCATTTGGGAAGGCTCAGAACACTTAATTCTTTCTTATTAATAAGCCTCGCCGCTACAGTAGGCATGGTGCATTTGTCTGTGAAACTTGAATGCTGTGCTTTTTCATGCAGAATCATCGGCAGGAGCAAAGCTTATTCAATCTTTGCGCACAGCGCTCCATCAGAAATACTTTGTCCAAGTTTTGAAGAGATTGTGGGATTCTCTGCACACGCTCACATCGCGTACCTCAGACAACACCACCATTCGATGGGAAATTGATTCTACTTCTTGCAGTTGTTCCTGTGGTTGTGATAGTTACAAAGTTGCACTTTCCTCCACCTTCTGCTATAGTATTCATTGGGTGAGCTTCATCAATTGGCTCAGAAAGGTCAACTGTGCTTCGGAAAAAATCAGCAGCAGTGTCTTTATTTTGTCGGTGAGTATGGCTGTCTTTTAAAGCACATGAAAAACACGAGTTTGTGGATTTCTCCAAATAGCAACGAATTCAGCTGTGCAGAGCCTTACTGCTTTCAGAGGGTCTTTTACCGACGCTGCTGTAGTAGAGAAGTGACATAATCACAAACGCAACCATTTGTGCTGGCTGTTTAACTAAGTATTAAGCTTTTTTAACTATCACATGATTTTAACTAATTTAACATCATCTCCAGAAGAGCACCTCGCACTGCTCACTGAGCTGATGTATGTGCCCATTTCTCAAAAAATTAAATATCATCTGAACTGATTTTTTTCTACTTTAAATGCTTTCCTACTCTTTTAATATTTCAGTTAAATCTTTTATTTTGAAGTACTTTCCATTGATATTAATCCTAGTCCCGATGAATGATTCTGGGACATGGTGCGTCTTGAATAATGTTCTTATAGGTTTCGGTTTGGAAAAGTGCGCTCTCCAGAAGCTACCGAAACCTCTAATGGTCACACAAAGCTTAATGCAATAGCAACGTTTGGGGTTGAAAAAGAATATAACTTGCTATGAATATGAACACTGTTCCAGGAGGCGTGTAAGGACTATTTTGGCTCAGATCACCAATTTACCTTACATTTCTGATCCATTAATATCGCTATTGAATGCTTAAGGAAGGTCCTGGCAATACTTCTTGAGATCTTCTTTAGAAAAATTAAAAAAAAATATATTTCCAGTACTAAACAAAAAGTAAAAAATACTGATTACGTGCAACTGATAAAATCTCTCTTCCAGGGACGTTGTAGCTACATGCAAATTACAATGGAAAACTTTATCAGCTTTAAAAGTTTCTTTTGCATTTATAAGACGATCAGCATGACACTCAAAACATACCTGTATTCAGTAAGCGGTGAGTCTGCTGGCTGAGCAAGTTGCCTCCTCTACACACAATAGCAGCCCTGACGCTAAGATAAATGAAAAGAAATTGCTTTTATTGGGCACTTTTCATATCCGATGAGCTTGACATCTCCCAAGGGCGATGGAGTTTTTTTGCGACACTGCTTTTCCCTTTTTTCTTCTTTCTGTACTCTGATGGAAAAAAAAAGAGAAATCATGTAAGGGAAAAATGTATTTTTTTCATGGAGAAAACGTGCACCAGGAATGTTTTGTTTTGAAGAAGTGATTTAACATGATACATGACCTAATTTACTAGAGTAAATGCTCACACTGCAAGGTCTGCTTTACTACAAGAGAGAAGTAGAGTGAAAGATGTCATAATTGCACTGCGTTGTTGAAGAAAGCATCTTTTTCTTTGAATTCTAAATCAATCAGAATTTCAAAGTGAAACACAAACCCTTTGTCTGTATTAAAGAGATGATATTTTAAAACTGATAAAAATGTAGAAAACACGTTTCTCACTTAGAAATTTAGGATGGGATTATTACTATTACTAGTAATTACTAGTTGCAGTGCTGAACTCACCATGGTGCAATTCAGTTACATGATTGGCCAGTGGTTTCATGGATAACGCGTCTGATTTTGCATCATGAGATTGGAGGTTCGACTTCTACCGGGTTCGTGTGTTTTTAAATCAGGCTACTCAGAAATAGAAGTCCATTATGTGAATGAACCGCACCTGAAAGCAAACGTTGGTCAGGTTTCCTTCTTTCCAGCATGAAATAGCAAATCGTTACAAAAAGCACCAGCTAATGTCCAATAGCATTAGTCATTTTAATTAACATGAATATACTGTAAGGTCTTGGTACATGGGATTGGATTTCATCCACAATTTAAAAAAGGGCAAATTATATTTATAGGCTTCAGACACATTTTAATACAAAAGTGACCTAAAACTCTGTAACTTTCAGGTTAGTTTGAACCTGTAATGAAAAAGGGGCCTGAAACTTCCATTCTGTGATGTAACTGTCTCTAAAGTCGGACGTGATGTTTCACGGATGTGCAGTGTGCCTTTTCTCTTGTCATGTTCAAAATGACTTGCTGTGTAATTTCCTGAATGCGTGTCCTGTACTACTCTGTTATTTCATTTAGATTATCTATGTGGTGTACAGATAAAACCAAACGGCATGGTCTAATTCCTGGGTTCGGCACCAGCTGAACCTGAACATACATCATCCGATCTCAACATGATTTGAACACACAACCTTTTGATGTGGTATCAGATGCACTACCATCACACCACTCCCCATAAGTGCTTTTAATTCCCCCAAGGAGAAAAATATTTTTTTTCATTCTCTCCTGTGAGAAGCACCGCTCTTCCAACGAGGGTCTCTTCTTCCCAGACCACAGATTATTTTTCCTGTCTGGCTCTCACACAGAGGGCAGACACACTGTCTCCACTAATGTGTTTACTACATCTATAGATCTGACCCCCTTACAGCCCTGATATTCCTGGACAGGATCCCATATTGAGCAGTATTTCTCGCGTTCTGAACTTACAGTGTGTACACAATGTACTTTATACACAAAGTAAGTATTTTCGTAACTCTTGGACGTTTTGTCAAAATGTTACTGGCATGCCAAAATCGCCCCCTCAACTGAACAGTCCCACCCCCCTCAGTTTTGGATAAATTGTCAATGGTCAGATAACTACACTAACCCCGAATTCACAGTTACTACATCAGACTGTTTAATGTGCAGGAGGGCTATCTGTCCAGGAACAGCACGTTACATAGTGTCTATGTTTTGGGGTGTCAACATTATTATGACCTTATTTGCTCAGGTGGACCAATGCCTTGCAGTAGTTTATCCTTATACTTACAATCGTTATATAACTAGGACTGTAGTTATAGAAGTTTCTACTTTCTGTTGGTTTTACAATGATTTCTTAATGATTCAGAACCTCGTTACCGTTGATGTTGTTGCAAAAATGAACACATATGGTTGATGCTCCAGGCAAAAATAATCACGTGAGTTCTGATGAACGTGGAACTGTTCTTCATCACTAAATACCAGATTGCTTGTCGTTATCTTCTAACATGAAATACTAATCAGTGGCATGCTTGCGAGAATTCACTTGGATGGTTGCAATGGCTCCATTTAAACCGAAATATCACTACCCCCCTCAGGATTTCAGACCTCCCCCCCCCCCCCTACAGATCATTCCCCTGGCGCCAGTCCTGGGTATAATGATGAACATAGCTGCCTTGCAAGCAGTGAATCTGGGTGTGATTCCCACCTGACCCATCAACAAACCTTTTCCAATGAATCTTTGATCAATTTAAAAAAGTCTTGAAGCTGGTAGGCTAGGGAAGAAGCACTGTTTGAGTGCACTGAGGAAAATGTGCTACTGTGCTGTGCTGCTCCAGTAGCGCAATTGGTCAGGTTGTGGTGCTTTTATAGTGGAGTTATACCGAGGTTGTGAGCTCAATCATCACGTGGAGTATGTTCTGTTTTCAGCTGCAGAAACGTGCTGTTGAATTTATGTCGGTTCTTGTGTTACTTTTTCCTCTCGATGGAGCTGTATTAATGCAGGCACACCTGCTTCCATGTCAAGTTATTTTATCGTTGCTTACAAACCAACACACTGCAGACACCTCTGATATTGTCACTGCTTGTGGGCCACGTGTTCCTGCTGTCAGCCTACCATGATCATACACCTATAGAAATATTACTGCTGTAGGACAGGAGCGAAGAAACAAAACGAAAGCACACCAAGTTTAAAAAGGTCAAAATGTGTCAAAGCCCTTCCTCGAGGAGAATGGGGTTCAAACCTACTTGTGCAGAGTATCATGTATTAAGAGGAGATTGCCTTAACCACTAGGCCACCTCCATACACACTTCAGCCCCCTCCGGACATGAGTTGCCTCTTTCCCCATACTCAAGGGTAATTTTCCTCTTCCACCTACAATTTCAACATTTACCTTGTGAGATGTCAAACCACAGAGCCTGTGCTGCGCTTCAGTGTTAGCTGTTGTGGACACCCCATTGAACATAAAAAGCATATTGAACTCCTTGGACATAAGCCATTTCTCGTCACTTTTCTCAGCGAGCAGGCTCAGCGCACACTGAATACAGGTGTCTCAGAGCAATTGAGATGTGTCCAAGTGGCTGTAAAAGGGATATTTGATGCCACTGCCGTGGCTTAGTTCTCCGACAGCAGGCGTAGCGGCGCGCCGGTTGGAGTATTCTCGGTCGCATTTAATGGGAACGTCATGGCAGCGTCAGCTCAAACCACCAAATGGAGACAGGCGTGCCGACAAGCTGACCCTGCTGATGCGGGATTAACACTAGGATGCGAGAATGCTGTGGCTTAGTTGGTTAAAGTGCCTGCCTAGTAAACAGGAGATCCTGGGGTTGAGTCCCAGTGGTGCCTGTCTTGCCACACAGTTTATCATTATGGACAGCAACATGCTTCTACATTAAATTTAATGGAAGTGTTCATTTAATTTTTGGAGCAACTTGTTTTTAAAAAAATCCATACAAATTGCGAAAGATAAAATACTCATCTGTTTTGTCAGTGCAGAGGAATTACTGCCAGCTGGCAAGGAAACAAAAATGATTTTTTTGTCTTTAGTCAAAAACCTGTGAATGTAGAAAAAAGGTGATGTGCGTTAGTTTCTATGGCACAGTCAGTCAGCATATCCTTCAGTTAAACATAACGTTGGTAAATCAAAAGTCCCCAGAGACGCATTTCAAATTAATCTGACCTCAACACCATCTCCCCTAAATATGATGGGGTTTCTTTGGATGTCTTTAAGCATCCTGATAGTTGCAGAGATTTCAAACTTTTGGCTAACTACAAGAAGTTAATAGTTGAGTGCCTAAGTCAATATCACCGGGAATGTGACTATGTAAACTTAAATAGTATTCAAAATATTGCAATTTTGTTGTAGTTTAAAAAGATATTTTAGCTGGGGATCCTCAAATGATGAGGGTAGAAAAGAGAACTATTCGACACCATCAGGAGTGCTTAACGTGTGATAAAAGTGTTTTTTAATCACAAAGTGAAAATAGTGAATTTGTCTTTCACTTAGGCGTTCATCAAAAGCTCATTAAACAATTAAAGAGAGGCTCGTGTTCCGAATTCTCTTCTTGTCTCATTGTCTTGCTTTGATTTTTAAAATGTACACTGTTGGCTATTCACTCTTCCTAACACGATTAAAGAGCCGAGTTTAGTTCAGAGGTAAAGCATCTCATGCATCGTATGAAGCTCTGTTTTCTATCACCGGTGTCTGCACTCTGGATTTCTTTTTAAGCGCGATATCTTTTCTGTGATTTCTTTCGTTTGAATTCCCTCATGTGTGAATTTCAGCGCGACACATAAACTCGTTTGTCTGTTTTTAAGAGATGCAATTTTTAAAACAGACAAAATGAAAGACTGTTTAACTAAATACACATAGAAAACATGCACCTTATTGAGAAAATTTGGACTGGGGCGATTTATTATTGTAGTGGTGCAAGCTCACAGTGGTGCACTTGAGGAATGCGGTACAAGGGCCAGTGGTGCACTGGATAACGCATCTGATTATGGATCAGGAGACTGTAGGATCGTAATGCTCTTAAACCCAATACCATAACCGTAGTGTGTTCATTCCGACACAACCTTTCTATCGACTGAATAAGCCTCCTGTTCCATCTCCATCTTCTTCCCACACATTCCGGCTATTTCAGCACCGTTATTGTTGGACTGCAGTCACAGATACGTAAGGGACACTATTCCGAAGAACCGTCTTAAATAAATAACGTTGCAAAAGGTAACAATAAGGGTTTCTTAATGTAACCTTTCATTTGGCCGTACAATACAATTTTCTGTACCCTCAAATAAAAAAAAATCTTACTGCTTTCTCCTGAGAAACACAAGTGTAGTGTCAAATCACAATAAATAATACAACAAATATACTAAATTAACACCCAGATATGACAACACACAGCTATGACAGAACACATTGAAGACTTAAAAGCCCTTTAAATTTTTATTTCCTTAATTTCCATTCTCTTCCCTCCCCAGGATAACTGAAAACTAACTATAATAAAGACTGTATATGCATTACTTGTAATACAGCTACTAATAAAGATATACATGGAACTTAATTATTAATAAATAACATTTGTATTACTAAAGATGTGTTATGATAACATTCATTGTGAATATTTGTGGTGTCTGGAAAGCAATTTTAGTTAAATATAATAATAATTTTCAAGCAAGTGGTGCATAAGCTTGTTAATTAATGAGTACATTATTTCCATTACATTCAAGACAGTTCTAATGTGATCAATTGTTCTGCTTAGTCCGCTACTGAGTTGCTTAAAACCTATGAAGAGGTGGTTTAAGCTAGACTCCTAATGCAGTAACATCTAATGGGCAGCAGCTGTTATTTTAGGTTTGTTGCAATTGAGAACAGGTTTAGTACAGAGCTGCTGACAAATTTCAGTGGAGTTTATTGTATATAAGTTTATTGCAATTGACCCATTGTAGCTACCAATCAGCAGCAAGGAAAAACAAACTTCACTTGTGCCTTTTAAAAAAAGGGAAACAGAGTAGTAGTTTATGTGGTAATTTCAGGTGCAATGTAAGAACTAAAGTTAACTACTCCCATAGTAATGCGTGGGGTCCTATCAATAGAAAATAAAATATTGTAACCCGAAAACACAACAAACACAAAACGAGAAGTCTTCCAGGAACCTAGGTAAATCCCTGTAGTAGTCTAACAACTATGAAAAAAAAACAACCAAACGCAACAACTTCAAAAGAAAAAGAAAACAAAACATTAAAAACAAATCTGGGGAACAACAAAAACACAGAATCTAATGCGAGAGCTTTTTCAAGTCTTCAGTGCTCCTCTCGTCTCAGTATACCTCTCTCATATATTTGTTTACAGGTCAGCTGGAGGTACACAGCTGATGGTAATTTAAGTAGTCACAAATTATAGTACATTATATACAATATTGTAATCAACATATGGCTAATCATCAACTACTACTAGATCTTCACAAATCAACCAATCAGACATACCCATTACACATTTTCACATATTAACTGCACTTTTCTACAGTATTTGCTCAGTCATAGAATACAAAGTGACCATATTTCAAAGTTCAAAAGTTGTAGTCACTTTTTAGAACATGGAGCTTTTTGTAAAACACTTTATTTTGGCATTAAAAGATCAGCAAGATTATACATTATAAACTAAAAAAAGAAAGTATGCCAGAGGTGGATCCTATTAATCAGATGTAAGCTGTCATATAATGACCTATCTGTAACCTAGAATACTAGTAGTGAATATTTTCCACACCACAGAGAGAATATAATATCATACCAGTAGGTTTTGATTGTCCATGTTGTCAAAGACTTGCTTGTGTGTACAGGACTCTTCCATTGTGCTCAGCCTCTTGATGTGGAATTGGGAGTCCACCTGTTCTGTACACTTTCCCACACGCCTCAGTTCATCTCTGATCTCTATCAGGAGACCCAATACCCAAAACTCTGAAATCATTCACATTTTGTATCAGCATTTGAAAGGAATTAGGTCAGGATTTTCTTACACTATTGTTACATTAGCATAACTGTAGTGTTGTTAATGTGCTACATGCAATTTATAATCCTAAAATTGTTAAATTTCCACATTTGTAGTTGATGTTGTATGATCTTCACCTTCACAATATTTTGATGTGCCATTTATTGCTTATTAACGTACTATTTTTAATCAAAATAATATTAAGTAAGACCTGTATGTATTTAAATAGTATTATTATTATTTAGGAACAAGAAATAGGTTTATTCCATGCTGAAAAAAAGAAGAAAGAGAACACAACGTTTCGGCCGTGGAGCCTTCTTCAGGTGTGAGAGAGACAGGGCAGTAGGCAAAGGTATGACGAAGAGATCTAGAAAAAGATTTGGAGGAAGGCATAGTGGGTCGCAGCAGCTGTAGGCGGTAGTAGTTCAGGTGGGTAGCTGCGTCAGCATGCGTAGGCTGCAAAGCTGTCTTTGTTGTTTGCCATTTAGGTTAAATACTGTCACGTTTTTCTCAGCTATCCTCTTTTGATGAGTAAGTATAAATAATAATGCTGTCTGCATTAGCCACCCACTGTTCCAGCATGAGTGCACAAAGAGGAGTGGTAGAGTGTTACTGAGATGTCATTCAGAAGGGAAGTGATCCAGCTTAGCTCTCTGAGGTCTGGTAGATACATTTTCCATATGAGTAATGTAGGATCAACTTCTTCAGGCTGGAGGAAGGGCTCGCATTTCTGCAGCAGTAACTGACTGAGAAGTGACTCCAAGGACCTGGTCTTATCAGGTTGCTTTGGCACGTTTGTCAGTTCTGCTGAAATGGCCTGTCTATAGGGATATTTAGGAAGGAGAGGAATGACTATCTGAAAGGTGCCATGATCTTCTGGCTGTTTGGCGTAATCATGAATGACACGGTAAATGCGTGTTCTTGCAATAAGAGAAACAAGATCCATAAAACACTGGCAGAAGTACAAAACTTGAGCGGATAAAAAGACACCTGTTTCTGCCTGATTTCAAACAGGGGATCTTGCGCATGTGTGATGAATGTGATTGTTACGTCCCAGTGTGTGGTCTGTGTGTGTTTTTTTTTTGTTATGTTCCACACTGCTGACCTTTGATTGTTCTCCCTTCCCCATTGGCCCACCATTACAGCACTGTTCCGTATGACATCATCATCAATCAGCCTCTCAGCCAATCAGACTGCACCTTATTCAGCATATAACATGGAGGTTTTCAGGAAGGAGAAGCCTTTCGTTTGACTTTGGTCCTGCTTCGTTTTTGCTTCGCTTCATTTTGTTTTGGTTATCGCTTCGCTTCTGATTTTGTTTCGGCTTTGTTGGTTTGTTTTGCTTTGTGTGTGTATTTTCGTATAACTTCGGCTTTCTTGTGTTGTTGGTTTCTGTTAGTTTCTTTATACTTTCGTTTGTTTGTGTTATCCTTGTTTTGCCATTACCTTGCCCTAATGTGTTATATGTTCAACCTTTGTGTTCTATTGTACACTGTTCCTGTTGATTACTCTCTTCCCTTATTTGTATTCCTGGTTCACTTGTGTTTTTGTGTGAACTTTTGTGTATAGTTTAGTTTAGGTTGTTGGGTACATTCTACGCACTAAGTTGATTTTGTATTACTAACACTAGTTTAGTACGGGTGAGTGCCATTTGTCTTGTATGGTTTTGGGTAGTCAGTGGAGGTTGGCTAGGGTGTTGAAGATGCCGAAGACCGTGTGTTTCGGGTTTTCTGTAGTCAGATTAGCTTTCCCTCACTTTCCTAGCCAGCTCCATTTTGTTTGTTATTTTCTTTTCTTTGGCACCACACTAGTTCCTTACCCTGTGTGATATTGTGTCCTACCAGTCACTTATTCAACTTAAAATCATCACCTTTGCACCAACCCTTGTTATTACGCTTCCTAGTCCCTCACCAGAACCCACCTGCTTCCAAAAATTATCCTAAATGTTACACCCCTTTACCCATAGACACTTGGGGTTGTAACAGTGATAATCACAATATTACAGAAATGACAGCAGCATTGAACGTGGCGAGACGTAGAACATTGTTAATTCTCTTCAAATACTCACAGTCTTCTGCTGTATTAATTTACTGTGCTCATCAGGCAGTAACAAACCTGTTACCTACACACTGTTTCTAGAGTTGGATAGGTGACTCCACATTCTACAGCTCTCTAGCAATAGAGGAAGTCAGACTACAGAAATGGAGAAAATCTCCTCTTCAGAATGTGGAAATATATTCCTGAGAGAAGTCCTTTCTCGAAGTTCAACACTCCCTGCAAGTCACCCATTCCCACCTTGCGCAGTGTAGTGGTTACCACATTCTCTTATCACAGCAAAGGGTTTCTGTTTGAAAGCGGGCGAAAACAAGTGATCACTTTTCTCACAATTGTCACTGCTGACGTTGCTTTATGGGTCTATTTTCTATACTGTGCTGATCAATTGGAAACTAAAGGGTGAAAAAGACACGTTCCCACACCTAAGGTTGAACCCAAGTAACCACAGTCAAATACCAGGAATACTACAGAAGCACACAGCTATATCAAGATATCCAAATGCAAGACCCTATTTATATTGTTTGAGAAATATTAATACAGATGTTTGTTTTTCACCAAAACACTAGGCTTTCTGACTTCAGAAAACCGTCTAAACAAATACTAAAAGAGCAAAAATTCCACTTCCTGAAGGAAACAAAAACACATGTACCTTACCAAACTTTGAGTACAGGCGATTCAGGGTGATAATACAAGACCATTTAAAATTAAACAAATAAAACCTGTCAACAGGCAATCCTAACTACTAATAAAAAACTGAAGTGGCAATACACAGTAGGTGATATTTGGGTGTAAATTAAATCCATGCAAGAAGAGAGTTTAGTGTTATTCTTCCAAATCTGATATGCAAATGAGAGATCTGGCTCAGCCAATCACAAAGCTGCCATGGTCTGGAATGGAGCTGCTCTCCTCTTCTTGTTATTGTTAAAAAATGTAAACAAATGACCTGGAATTTAAACACAACCATTAGATTGTAGTTTGACAGATAAGCTTGTGAACCTTCTCATAAGATATGAAGGACAAGGACTAAAAGAACAATAAACCCTGTAAAGAAAGTTTACTGAAGCTGACATATCCTGCCTAACACAAGATTTCAAGAATGTAAGAGCATTTCAAATTGAACACAAAACGTGTAAAATGGCTTTCAAACTAACCTGCTCATAAAGAAGATGTAGAAGAATGTGGTTGTAACGTTCAGTGCATATAAGAAAGAGACCACATGGTTTTGTTTCAAATGTTGTATGCAAATATGATATCTGGCTAACCAATCAGAAAGTACTTTGCTTATCCAGCATCCTATCAAACAACATTTGCAGATTTACACACAGTAGTTCATTTAACAGTTTCAGAAATATACATGAACAAACGCAACTGTTTGTTAGGTTTTACATCTTGAAATTAAAGGCACAAGAAAATTCTGTGCAGGTGGCCAGAGGAAAGAGCTTCACTAAAAGTCAGCTGACAACAGCAGTGTTCTTGAAACTATCATACAAGATCTTTTTATTAATAAAAGTCCCAATTAAATTGTTTGAAAATTATTGTTAAACACATCTATTTTTTTACCAGAAAACAGGCTTGCTGACTTCAGAAAGCCTTCTAGACAAATACTAAAAGAGCAAAAAATCCAGTTGGTGAAAAAAAACAAAAACACATATACCCTACCAAACCTCGAGTACAGGCCATTCAGCGTGATAATACAAAACAATTTAAAATTAAACAAATAAAAGCTGTCAACTGGTAATCACAGCTACTCATAAAAAAATGAAGTGGCAATACACAGTAGGTGACTCTTGAGTGTAAATTAAATCCACTAAATTTAGTGTTATATTTCCAAATCTGATATGCAAATTAGAGATCTGTGCCAGCCAATCACAAAGCTCCCATGGTCTGGAATAGCGCTGCTCCCCTCTTCTAGTTATTCACACTGGTGTTAGGTTGCATATTAGCACACCATCTAATTCAGTTGTTTCAGAAAAAAAAGTAAACAAATAAACTGGATTTATTTGTTGGAGCTTCACCAATCTGTTTTTCCACCAAATAAATTGGCTTTCTGACTTCAGAAAAACCTTCCATTTATTTTTTAAGAACTATTTTAATTTCACAAACAAATACAAAGAATCACAAAATAGGAAACTTTAATAAATATACTGAAGTGGAAATCTAATAAGTAAATTGATTCTTAAAAATGTAGAGAAATATATTGGTGCTTTTAGATAATATATTTCAAGGATGTAACTGCTGTGCTACAGAATTTTAGAAAACAGTTCGTCAACAAAGTACACTGTTTAGGTTAGTTTAGAAGACAATGTACCAAAACAATATATGCTGTCTGGGTGATTAGAATTAGCTGAAAGTAACTGATAAGCTTTGAATAACAAATCTAGTTTTTCTTCTCTCGCTCTATGATGTAATCTGTTTTCTCTTAGAGAAAGGGGAAGTTTTAGAAGGGTCCAAGTGCTGAACTTTTTTACAGCGCAACGTCTTATAAAAACCCTGTACTGCTTGTAACAAATTGAGTCTCTGGTTGCACTTTGCGAAGTGGCAGCAGGGCTCCCAATATTGCAATATTGAAATAAAGATCTTACTCAGGTGAGAACTCTCTTTTGTGGCTTCCTTGATAGTTATATTTCCATGACAATACCCAAAACAATATATATGAAACCATCTCTTTAGGTTATAGTGCTCTAATAATGGACAGGGCCAGGCTACCTGCTCCCTTGACTGGAACCTCAATGCCTTTGAACACCCCCATGTTCCTCAACCTCCTGTTTTTATTCCGTCAGCACCTCTGAACTCAGTTCCATGAAGGACTATAGAATACTGGCTTAGCCAGGTGCGAATGTCCTCCATCTTTGCAAACTCTGAGAACAAAACAACATGCACAGTTGAATGTGGATCTTCCCATGGGCCTGAACTATCACTCTTTTTGACTCAAACAATTGAGTTCAAAGCAAGGGGAGGTAGCAGTAACAACTTCAAACGTTTTCTCCACATTCTACAGATCTCTAGAAATAGAGGAGGTCAGGCTGCAAAAGTGGGGGAATGGAAAAAATCTCCTCTCCAGAATGTGGAAATATTTTCCTGGATTGAGTCCTTTTCTCTGCAAGTCACTCCTCCCCACCTTGTGCAGTGTAGTGATTTTCACGTTCTCTTAACACACTGAAGGGTTTCAGTTCGAAAGCAGGAGGAAACAAGCGATCTCTTTTATCAAAAGTTTAGCTCTCCTGACAGTGCTTAACGGGGCTCTTTTCTACACTGAGCTGCTTATTTGGAAAACATAAGGGAAGAGATAAGTTTCCCTTATTGGGAGTTTAACCCAGGCCACCTGGGTGAAAATCCAGAATCCTAACCACTAGACCATACAGGAGCACACAGCCTCACAAACAATGTGTAATTTCTGTCTTTATAGCGCACTTGTTCCATAGCTAGCTGGCACTCAGAGTACTGCAAGATCTATTTACTGAGAATTAGTTGAAGTATAACGTCAGGACTATAACCCCAGCTTTCAGGGGGACTGCAACCTTAACACAGAGCCTTAGACCACTCAGAAAAGGTTTGTTGGCTTTTTTAAGTAATAACATGTGTGAAATCTATGTCTCTCAGGCCTGTGAGACTACATCACAGAAGTGCAAACTTGGAGGATGGGCTTAGTAGATAGGGCAACAATTGCGACACGCGCCAAGCCTCTTATGTCCACTGCACATGCAGACTTTGAAAGGGGTCTCAGATTTTATGGGTACTCAATTCTATACGACACTGGCAAGACGGAGTAAAGGAGCAGACCCTTTAAGAGACAAAAACAACACATTGTTACAGCCAATGTTAATTAAAAGGGCAGCACAGCGTTGGAACTACTGTCACGGATGTTATAAGGGCATACCGTGGAATGGCCAGGAGAGCAAAATAGGCCCTATGTGTAGTGGCAAAACGGGTGTTAGCCCGTTTAGGAGGTCAGATGATGTCGGGTAGAAACTTAAGTCCTCAGGTCGCGGAGGAGATGGCCTGGTGCTAGGCAGGTCTGAAGACATATGAACCCTCAATACTGAATGAGGAGGAAAGGGTGACCCGGAAATATATAGCCCCAGACAAAGACAAACCAGAAGGACAAGCAAAGCACAGGGAAACTAGGACAGGACAGAGTGGGAGCGCCCTCTAGCTGTAGAGGGTGTGACAACTATTAGTTTTGAGTGATTGAAATCCATTTTCAATGGTGCTTTTCCTGCTCATAACATTACCACTGAGAAAGAGGATTGTGAAACCCCCATTGCTTAAACAGCGAGTGTGTTGGTGGTTATAGTAAGAAGTTTCCATAAAATGAAGCATTATATTTTTGTAATACGTTTAGTGCCTATAAAAACTATTCACCCCCCTTGGCCTTTTCACATTTTATTGTGTTACAGTATGGAACCATGATGTATTTAACTGAGAATTGTTGCACTCATCAACACAAAGTGCTCTATAATATCAAAGTGAAAAAATTCCAGACATTTTACTAAGTCATCAAAATAAAAAACACTAACCCTAACACTCAATACCCAGTTTATAAGGTGAAAAATTATGCTTGAAGCACAGCAAAGTTCTAAAACCAGCATTTGAAAAGCACCCAGAAACATAAAATGTCCAGTTCTCAAAAGTAAAATCTTTAGCTTTGAAAGATTGTTATCCATGTTTTCATTTTTTCTTTTTTTACATAACATGCTTTCGAGAAATAAACCGCCTATTACAATGAAGGCAGCATTAGCAAATGTGCATCTAGCTTTGTTAAATAAAATCAGGACGTTTACCTGTCTCAAATTGATCACTCTTTGCAGGCACACTACGGAAACCCAGGGATGTGAGCTGGGAGAATTGACTCTTACAAAGAGTGTTGACCTAAGAGAAAAGGACTCCTCCTCTCAGTAATACATTCCCACATGTTGAAGAGTCGATTTTCCCCATTGCTTTCCCATATTTTTTGGTGTGGTTATTGATCACTGCCAGTTATCTGCCAAGTCACAGTGAAACTGTTACAGTGAAAAGATTAATACTATTTATTTTATTGGAATACATGTGTAATGTCTCATTCTTACAAGCAATTTTTAAGGAAACACTAGTGTAAATTATAGTGTAAATAGACAGGAGCTATTATAATGTTAAATACTAGTTGTGATAGGTGAAGCTGCATCCAAGTGCTTGGTATGAATAGGTTATCTACGGAGTCTATGACTTATCTACTCAGATGAGGAGCTAGATCAGTCCTTTTTTTCTTAATTTGAGTCACCATCAAGATGTAACATGGTCAAAGATGAACAGGAAACTTAATTAATGAGAACACCTGTATCACCCAAAATTGAATTCATAACCCTGAGATAAAGAGTTCCATGCTCTACTGACTGAGCCAATCAGGCACTGGTTAAAGTGCCAATCTAGTCCCTGCTGACGTCAATTTGAAAAGGTATACTTGCTGGCTTTTAATCCTGTTTGGACCGGAGTCTAGTGAAGCACATTGTGTTCTTCACTGATTACTTAAAGCAGAGCAAATGTCAGTGTAGCAGCGAGGCTTATTAATAAGAAAGAATTAAGTTCATCTCTGTTCATCTCTGTGGTGCAGCCACAGAGAAACTATTCATGCAGGCTGATTTAAGGTTTCCTTTGATAAGGGACAGCTCCCAAAGGGGGATGCACTTAGCTAAGCCTGGCTATCATGATCAATGGTCATCCATTGGCGCCTATCTGTCTAGGGAGTGCCAGTTGGACATCTGGACTGCATTCCTAAGTGTCAGGAGTAAGTGACTCATATCTCACCTTGATCAACCAATCAGGGACTGGTAGGGCCGAGTAACCCACGTGGGACTCTGATGCCCATGGAACTTTCAGCCAATCAATGAGCTGAAGTTCCTCTAGGTAAAAACAGGCAACACAGAGATTCAGGGAGATTCAGTAAGATTCAGTGGGATTCAGTAGAATTCTGTGGACTATTCTAAAGGGAATTCAAAGGAGAATTCCAGGGCAGGACAGCCCAGGAGCAGAAGGCTCCCAAGGGCAGGACATTCTCGCAGCGCGCCTCCTGACCATCCTGAGAATCAGCCCGGACCACCACGGAACGGCCAGTGTGTCCGAGTGCCAGAACTTTCCTTTGTTCTAAGAGTCTAGAGCGGAGGTTGCCAGAGAGTAACCAGAGGATCCACCCGAGGTTAGCACCAGCAGCAGACCTCGTGAACAGGTCAGAACTGTGGAGAGCTGAATCACTATTCAGAACTAGCTCTTCATCAGGAACGAACCGGTCCTCTTCCTGACTTGCTGGGACCCACAGTCATCTTTTCTCCTGTGCGCAAACTTTGCTAGTTAAAGCCAACACTAACTAGCCGGTCAGTGAGCATCAGCAGCGCACCGTCGCAAGCCACACAGCACAGCCTGGCACGAGCCAGAGAGCGCGGATTGGACAGCAACAGCCTGCAACTGTTTCTTTGTGCCCGCAGGAGATCTGAATCCCCAGAGATTGGATGAGTATTCAACTTCACTGCATTACTGCTCGAGAATTCAATTGTTATCCCAACCAGTTGATATCAATTTAATTCCTAAGAGTTATGTACTTGTTTTGAGTATCTAATGTAGAAGTTATAACCAAGTTCATTTATGAAACGGTCTAAATGAATGATATACTGATATAATGAATATAATGATATACTGAACGTATGTCCTCTTGATATATGTAACTCTTCGTAACTGACTGAATATATACCTTTTGTATTCTGATAACCCTCTCAATAAGAACTGTTAGGTTTACATGCATATTCTATGTATTAATAAATGTATCCTCGTGTATTAGTACCTGTGTGTGTGCGTTGTTTGAGTTATATCGCATGGTTGGATTCTAAAGCCATCAAAAGAATCATTTTGTGATTTACTGCTACAATTAATAATTGTCCCAGTAAATGCCCAAACCCTACAGAACTGGTGCCTTCAAAGAGCACACTACATTTTTATTGGCGTCCCTGGGTGGGCTATGGCAAGAATGAAATGAGTCAACCAAGCGAAATAATTCACATAAAACGCCGCGGGTTTCATACACGACAATACAGTGTGCTGAAAGCCGAAAGGAAAATAGTTCCCCTTGTTCTTTAAGCAGTGCTTGATTGTTTTGTGATCTTTTGCGATTTACCGGGTTGATTGCATACTTGATCTTGTGGTTTTCTGTGGTAAAACTGTGATTTCGTACTTAAAAGTAATACTCTTAAGTTTAACGATGGTTGCTAAAAGGTCTGAATTCGAGTCGCTATTAAGCACTCTCTCTAGCAGCGACAGGTCTGACCACGATCTCTGCCATATCTCCGTCAGCGGAGAAGCTAGGAGAATAAACCTCCATTCTCTGAGAGAGCTAGCGAAGGACATAGAGAGATTTGACCCCACAGTGTCAGAGAATAATATCGAGAGGTATATTCAAGACCTCAGGTATACCCTGCAGTACCTACCAAACGCCACAGAACAGGAGAAAGTGTTTCTGGTCAGGAAAACTACCAGCAGAGCTGTACATGAGTGGATGGCTAGGCAGATGAAAGAAGTCTGTAATGATTTTGAGGAGCTGTGTCAAGCACTTATCGAAGAATACAGTGCGTTTATTGACCCAACTGCTGCGATAGCCACCGCCCTTAACATTAAGCACGAGAGAGCAGAGTCCCCTTGCGAATATTACGAGAGACATAGACGAACTTATTTTGCAGGGCGAAATGATGAGGGTTGCGAAGAGAACACACATTTCAAGGGTTTATTCATTGCGAATCTCCACCCATCAATCAGAAAGATGATCTTAATGCATACAGATGCACAGACCATGAAAATGACTGATATTAAGAGATTCGTGCAGAAAGCCTGGGAGTATGATGTCCAAAGTCGCTCTAAGCAAAAAGCTGCTAAAGCAACTGTGTTCGCTGTCAGAGCCAGCAGGTTTAATTCCCTCCTGCTCGAAGGAGCACAGGCTCCTGAGCTGGCTAAGCCCCATTCCAAAGCAGGCACACAGGACCGCACCCAGCGTTCTAAGTGTCATGAGAACACCGGGGGAGGGAAAGGGTTAGATAAAGCTCCCTCCCTCAGTCTATCTGATTGAGCGGAAGGGTTCCTGCCTGGATGAGGTCAGCCACTCCCCAGCGAGTGCTGACTCCACCCCTGAAATCACAGAGCAGGCAGTAAAACACAGAGGAAAAGCAAGAAGCTTTTACCTCAAGGCTGCCATGGGAGATGTCTTACACAGTGAGACACTGATTGACACTGAGGTTGAAAGGTGTTTGATGTCACACAGCAAGCTCAAACGGGTTGAAAAAGAAAAGGGCATGCGACTCAGAGAGGAACCTTTGGTGGATCACCAGAAAGGCAAAGTGTGGAAATAGGTCAAGGCTCCTAAGCCTTCTGTACAGAAGGAAAGGGGTGCCAAGAGGCAGACTGTGCTCACACAGTGCCCACCGAACATAGAAGCCAATGCGGAGATTCCTTCTGTTCCCTCTGGACAAGAAATACAAATATTTTCTTGTTCCCCAGATATACAGGGAAGTCATGTCCCGGCTGAGGTCACAACAGCCTCCCTGCCACAGGAGCAGTGCTCCGAGCAGCCGCCTGATCCACCAGGTAAAGCACACCCCTTTTACATCCCTAAAGAGGAGCAGATCTCCCCACCTGGCGATGAAAAGGAGCTTTCCCTCTGCACCCTGGCACCCAAGAGGGGTCAGGACCACCACCTCGCAGTGGTGGAAGGGATCTTGATGGCAGGAGAGCAGGTTGGTGATGTAGCCCTCGCCTTTAGCCCTGAGAGGTCCTCTATTAGTGAGGATCTGCTTGAGCAGCTGTCACAGGGCCACCACCAGGTGCCCCTGGTGCAATATTCACAGGTTAGACAGGAGGTCCAGCTGGACGCTGAGACTACTGCGCTGTGGACACACCTGATCCCAGATGCCGATTTCCTCTGCTGTGACCCAGGGAACCTGCAGCCAGGTAACATTATTTCTCACAACTACCAGGTAGTGAGTGAGACTGACCTGATTGTTCCTGCCTTGACAGCAGGGTTTCCAACACACCCAGTCCCCAGGAAGGGACAGGGAATGAAAGCCGAGCTGGTTTTCTTACAGCCACCAGCCCAGTCTGTCAGTCTGAGTCTGACCAACAGTGGTTCACCCAGACTGGAGCTGGATGGTCAAGCCACCCGCCTGCCAGTGCAGGACATCGCAAAGAGGGGTGTCAGAATCCCCGCCCTCACTGACATGGGCCTGGTGGGTGATAGCGAGTTCGAAGACAGTGAACTAGCTATCCCAGTGCTGGGGCAGCTCCCTAAACCCCTAGCGAGGGAAGGGGGGAGCGAGCAGGTGTCCTACACCCACGCCCAGCGAACGATTGTAAACATACCGATAGAGGGATTCCTCAATCAGGAGGTGTGCAGGGTGGACCTGAACAGTGAGTATGGGATAACAATCCCAGATCACTCAGGTGCTCCAGATGACCACTCAGCCAAGGGTCAGGCATGCTCCACCGCTGCACCACCCCCTGCAGGGTTCCTAGAGCACAAGCATGAACAAATTGAAAAAGCAGATGCCCTGGAAAAGGAGGAGCAGCATCAGCAGCTGCGTCAGATCTCCCCAGATTTCCAGGATGTTGGTGCCCAAGATGCCACATGGCATACTGAGAAAGACACCATGTACATGCTGCGCCAGCTTAGAAAGGCAACAATCACTCAGAAGGAGATGACTGGGATCAGCCACCTGAAAAGACTTTTGGGAGGACTGATTGCTGCCACCACTGTTGCACGTTTGCTTTTTCTGGTAGGTTTGTGTGCTACTGGCACTCTCACCCTGACTGCCCCAAGAAGGCAGGTGTCAGAGATGCCAGAGGGTAGTGACAGACTGTATCGACAGCAGCAAAGGCTGGAAAGCTTAGGGAAAACCCTACAGGCAACTTTCTATGCAACAGGGTTAAACCTTATCCCCCAACCAGTGGACATGATTGCCAGTGTTATACAATGGGTTTATGCTTGTGTGCAACATGCCAGAATGTTGACACAAGACCTGTTATGGGGGCTTAGTGCCACTGTAGCCAGTCTAACCATGGCACAAATCCCAACCCACTTGATTCTACTCTTCTCAGTAGAGGAGTATGTGACATTAACCCCATCGCTCATAGCTCACCCAGAAGGCAATCCAAGATTTAATTTGGTTCCAAATCTTGAGATGGGTATGGCTACCAAAGCTATCCATTGGCTGTGTCTAAACGATTCACCAATGAAGGGTGTAAAACTACTAACGAGCAGAGGGAGGTTAATGAACCCCATGAAGTGCAGGTGGGAAGTAAATGGCTGGTCAGCACACCACATTTAACTGACACTATGACTTGTGACAGGCATGATACAGCTACTGCAATGCAGCTACCTAATCAAACAGTTTTCCTGCAAGTTCCCGAGGAGGCCATAGTACAGCTTGAACTTAACACTGTACGGTCTGTAACCAGACAATATAAGACCAAACTTGAGGTCATGGATGCCTTCAGGTGCCACACTATTGAATTGGATAGAAATCCAAGAAACAGTAAGCCCTGAAGAGGTTGCTTTAATGGAACAAACCTCCAAACCACCCTAGCAGATACCCAACACAGGTGTTGTGGTTTATCGGGGGGCTGGGAACAGGAACTGGTGTTATTGTAACACTACTGCCGGGTAGCTGGATCATGACTGACAGTGTACTCTGACTGTTGTACTCTTACATCAAGATATACTCTGGGTAGCACGAATGACTCAAAGGTAGAATGTCAAAAGAAAGGAAGTGACTTCTCCCCAAATATCTACTACAGAGGTATCAGATACTGACAGTGAACTTCCTGATGTGTAATTCCTAGACTGAGATGATGTCTCCTACCTTGTTTATACGTACTCCAGATGTTATTCATCCTGTTTGTTCCCAATGCTGGTTCCTGTATGAATTCTCGAGGAGTAATGTGGACATTTAAGGTTAATGTTCTAATGGCAAGGGACATCACTTAACTCTGTTTTGTTTTGAAGGCAACAACGCCTCAGGACCTCGTGACCTTCAAAAAGGGGGGATATGTAGCGGCAATGCTTGTTAATAAGACAGAATTAAGTGTTGCTGTGCTTTCCCAAATGAGGCCCCATCTCTCTCTTCATCTCTGTGGTGCACCACAGAGAAGCTTTTCATGCAGGCTGATTTAAAGATGTTTTCTTTTGATAAGGGACAGCTCCCAAAGGGGGATGCACTTAGCTAAGCCTGGCTATCATGATCAATGGTCATCCATTGGTGCCTATCTGTCTAGGGAGTGCCAGATGGACATCTGGACTGCATTCCTAAGTGTCAGGAGTAAGTGACTCATATCTCACCTTAATCAACCAATCAGGGACTGGTAGGGCCGAGTAACCCACGTGGGACTCTGATGCCCATGGAACTTTCAGCCAATCAATGAGCTGAAGTTCCTCCAGGTAAAAACAGGCAACACAGAGGGCCTGGTGGAATTCTGTGGACTTTTCTAAAGGGAATTCAAAGGAGAATTCCAGGGCAGGACGGCCCAGGAGCAGAAGGCTCCCAAGGGCAGGACATTCTCGCAGCGTTCCTCCTGACCATCCTGAGACTCAACCCGGAATACCACGGAACAGCCAGTGTGTTCGAGTGCCAGAACTTTCCTTTGTTCTAAGAGTCGAGAGCGGAGGTTGCCAGAAAGTAACCAGAGGATCCACCCGAGGTTAACACCAGCAGCAGGCCTCGTGAACAGGTCAGAACTGTGGAGAGCTGAATCACTATTCAGAACTAGCTCTTCATCAGGAACGAACCGGTCCTCTTCCTGACTTGCTGGGACCCACAGTCATCTTTTCTCCTGTGCGCAAACTTTGCTAGTTAAAGCCAACACTAACTAGCCGGTCAGTGAGCATCAGCAGCGCACCGTCGCAAGCCGCACAGCACAGCCTGGCACCGAGCCAGAGAGCACTGATTGGACAGCAACAGCCTGAAACTGTTTCTTTGTGCCCGCAGGAGATCTGAATCCCCAGAGATTGGATGAGTATTCAACTTCACTGCATTACTGCTCGAGAATTCAATTGTTATCCCAACCAGTTGATATCAATTTAATTCCTAAGAGTTATGTACTTGTTTTGAGTATCTAATGTAGAAGTTATAACCAAGTTCAATTAAGAAACGGTCTAAATGATTGATATACTGAATGTATGTCCTCTTGATATATGTAACTCTTTGTAACTGACTGAATATATACCTTTTGTATTCTGATAACCCTCTCGATAAGATCTGTTTATATGCATATTCTATGTATTAATAAATGTATCCTCGTGTATTAGTACTTGTGTTTGTGCGTTGTTTGAGTTATATCGCATGGTTGGATTGTAAAGCCATCAAAAGAATCAATTTTGTGATTTACTGCTACAATTAATAATTGTCCAAGTAAATGCCCAAACCCTACAGAAGCATGCAAGAAAATGTGATCATTACCTATGGAATTTCCCGCCAGCGTGGAGCTTGAATTCACAACCTTGAGACTCAGTGTTCAAGAGTCACAGAAGAGGTCAGCCTGGTCTTCAGTTTGCCAACGGTAAGCTCCGGCAGTGCTCCTCTGTAAAGCAGATTGTTCGGATCGGTTATGTGGGACGGCACTTCGATACTAAGATTGTTTGCAGCACACGCATGGTTTCCCCCTTCACGCACAAAACATAGACGAAGGAAACTCTCTTGTCTTGGGCTGCTGACTCCCGGATTTAAAGCGCTCTGGGTGCCAGCTAAGTCTCTAACAAGCACACTATAAAGACAGGAATTACACTTTGCTCACGTCACGCATGGAATGGCGAGGCTACTTGATCCAATATTATCTAGTCTCACCTCATATGGTGCCGATTCCTGGTTTTCATTTAAGAAAGAGCACTGCAAACACCGTAAACAGTGCAAAACGTGTGATGAAAGAAGTCTTTTCCCCCCTTTGTCTAAAGCAGAACACAGCGGAGTCATGCCGAGGGTTGTGAGATCAAGATTTCAGTGGAGCACTGTCGTCTACGTCTTTAGCTACATGAGTTGGACATCCTCTTGTACACGGAAAGCAGATTGAGATCCTCTGACATGAAAAGTGCCAGATAAAAGCCATTTCTCATCCTTTCTCTTAGTGGTGGAGCTATCGCTTGTAAATGAGGCAACTTGCAAGGCGAGCAGGCTCGGTGCACACCGAACGCAGATGTCTCAGAGCAGTTGAGACGTGTCCAAGTGGCTGTCAAAGGACAGCACTTTGCTGGCGCCGTGGCTTAATTGGCTAAAGCGCCTGTCTAGTAAACAGGAGATCCTGGGTCCAATTCCCAGCGGTGCCTTTCTACCTGTCTTACTGTACAGAATTTATCCTTATGGGCAAATCCCATGCCTTTTAATTCAGGTGAATGCAAGTGTTCGTTTCCTTTCTGGAACAACTTGTTTTGAAAGAAATCTATACAGCTTGCGAAAGATGAAACACAAATCTTGCTTATCAGTGAAGAAGAGGTGCTCCCAGCAGGCCAGCTAATACCAGCAAGTTTTTTTTTCACCCTGACCCAGAGAATGGAGAAAAGCGAGGCGCCTGTGGCTCTGCAGTGTAATCAGTTCGCGAGTTCGGCGGTTAGCTGAAAGAGTGGTAAATGGAGCTCGCCCCAGCCCGTCCTTATTCTTTTAAAGAGGATAAAAAATTAACTTCGCCGCCATTACTACCAGCTTTAAAAGACTGCCATGGGCACGGAAAAAAACACACTACAGATGACTTTTCTGGAACCGAAGCAGAGATTCCTTTACGAACCAACTGATAAAGCTCAGCCAGTGAATACTGTTAACAGAATGTGAAAGCACAATCAACTTTGTAACTGCAACCACAGGAAAAAGAGCAAGAAGCAGGCTCCATTCCCCATTTAGATCTGTCGTGCGAGGCATGCTTTTTGCACGCATGAAGTAAATCCCACGATCGCTTTTGAACTTGGACAAAGTACTTCCAAAGGAGCGCTATGCGCAAAGATTTAACAAGCTCAACCCCCGCCGACGGTTTGGTGTGAAGAAGCAGAACATTCAAGTTTCACAGACAGAAGCAGCACGCCAGCACAGCCAACATTAAAACGGAGGGCACACTACGATTTGCATTGACACAAAAGTGATCTGGGCAGACGTCGTTCCCTCCATAACGCAAAAAGTGGCAAAGCGCTTTTGGGTTGAGAGGACGCAAGAAGGTTTTTGTTTTGTGCCTTGATGTCAAGCTGAGAAAGTATCTTTAAACACTTTGCTTAGTTTCTCGAGAGACTGCCAAAAAGCAGTTCCCTCCCTTTTGTCTGAAGCCAGCTGAAAGGGCATCTCAACAGGAGCACCTGGCAGCGGTGGGATTCAAACCCACGCCCCCAAAGAGACTGGAGCCTTAATCCAGCGCCTTAGACCGCTCAGCCACGCTACCCGCTGTGTGCTGTCTCTTTGTCTCATTACTTGCCCAGAGGAAGCCGGGTGGGTTTTGCTCTTGTCGCCCGATTTAGTGGCGTTATGACCGTGGAACCGACTGCACCTGCTTTTTCTGAGATGCTTCCCCTCTCATGGCGAGATCTCGACTTCTTTAACACCTCTGGATAAAGATCTTCTGTGGAGCAGGTTTCAGACCTCTGCGTACAGCACCCTTGATGTCATTTTATTTTTACAGCAGCCGCATCCAGAAAGTTGTGTCTTTTACGTTTTATTTGAACAACAAAACTACATACAACACAAACAAGAGCACATATAACATATCAAGAAAATCGTCAGGGGCACATGCTATAATACAATTACACTTTATGAAAAACGATTACACAAGGTAAATAAAGATAAGGTCCGCACAGCTTGTTCTTACATTTCGAAAGAGTCCGTAAATACCCCTTTACGTCTATTTTGAACTGTTCAAACGTAGGACTCTTCCCAGACCATTTCACTTTATACCACATTCCTAAACGAGGATGCTTCTCCTGTTTTAGAACTATTTTGGGCGGTATGGCTTATACAGCACACCCACAGTATTCTAATGGTGGACTGCAGATCTGTGCTATAGTTCAGTCGAATTCAAAGGATCCAGCAATCGTTGCCAACGATAAGCTCCGGCAGTGCTCCTCTGTAAAGCAGACTGTTCGGATCGGTTATGTGGGACGGCACTTCGATACTAAGATCATTTGCAGTGCACTCAAAAAACATAGATGAAGAAGGTGTCACAGTAAGGTGAATCCTATGGGCGAGGGATGTTCCTGCCTCGTGTACGACTATACCACCTAGCAATACAAACGGGGTGCTAGGGCCCCTCTACATTACCACAGGTTCTGTTTATCTCCTAGAATCACCAATGCACACATAGACCAGCGACAAGCATTTGTATTGTATAAGTGCCCTTTTTATTTTCCAACTACATTCACATGCACTATCACCCAAAAACACAACGAAAACAGAATTCACAGCAGCAAAAGGTCCTTCCCAGGGTCATAATGAATACAGAGGGGCAGCAGTCTTTCCTGTAAAATATTAAAGAGAGGTCACTCGAACGTCTCTACTTAGTACCTGTAGTCTCTGATGGCCCACTTTGAGGAGAGGGGTATCACCCAGTCCTATTTTCCCAGTCTCTGTTCAGGTTACAATAGAAATCCTCTGCGACTGTATTACATTCCTCTCAGTTTGAATCGGCTAGCTGTGCCAGTTTCCTTGTTCCTCACCTTCAGGTGTTAAAAGTCTGTACAGTACCTCTGTTTCAATGCCAATGTCTCTCGTTGTCGTCAGTTACTGAACCAGTAGATCCTTGCCTCCAGGTATTAGAAGTCTCTGCAGAGTTCCTCCGGGGTCTTGCACTCTGCAGCTTCCCTTGTGCTGCCTGTGTCGTCTCCAGGATCCAGTGGGAATCGGGAGCCCCCTCTGTTCTGTCTCAGGTCTTTTTATCCCTCTCCTTAGCCAATCCCTTTCAGGGGGGTTTCCACTGTCCCTGTCAGAATCAGGTCTGCCCAGTATTTTTCCAGGAGGAAGCTTGTGTTGTTTGAGGGGTGTGGGAGTGCTGAGCTAGGTGTCATGGAACCTTATCAGTTCACCCCTTGGTCTGGCTAAAACTGGCTCAGCGACTCCTCACACCTCCAAGTCTCGATACCTAATTGCTACCTGAACGACTTGGGTTTGACTGTTTTTACTGACTGTTCCTGTATTAATTGGGACAACTGCAGTCACCCCCTTGAGTGAGAGGCAACATTGACACCATCCTGGAATTCAACATAACCTAATCAATCACAGCCTGTTACTGCCTCAATGACCCACACCCTGTAACACAAATCAACATAACCCAATCAATCCCAGCCCGTGACTGCCTCAATGACCCACATCCTGCGACACAAGCTTCACCTGGAGCACAATGGCTGTGTTTTCAGCTACGGAAACTTCCTGTTGACAAGTCGGTGTTTGTGTTGCTTTTTCTGCTCAATGGAGCTGTATTAATGCAGGCACACGTGCTTCCACGGCAAGTTATTTTATTAGTGCTCACAAACCAACACACCGCAGACACCTCTGATACTGTCACTGCTTGTGGACCCCGTGTTCCTGCCGTCAGCCTACTATACCATGTTCATGCACATCTAGAAATATTACTGCTGTAGTACAGGAGCGAAAGACGAAACGAAAGCACACCCACTTTAAAAAGGCACATTTGTCAACTACTGAACTTCACAAGGATGGGATTCACACCCACATGTGCAGAGCACAATGGATTAGTAGTCCATCACCTTACCACTCCACCACCTCATCCCAGAAGTTAGCCTCCTGACATGAGTTAGTACTCAAGATGGTCGTCTTTCCTCTACTCAAGGATCATTTTCCTCTTCCACCTGCGATTTCACCATTTTCCTTGAAGATGTCCAACATAAAAAGCATATTGAGCTCCTTGGACTTGAAATTACCAGATAAAAGCCATTTCTCATCACTTGCTCAGCGAGCAGGCTCAGCGCACACAGAACGCAGGTATCTCAGAGCGGTGTGTCTAAGAGGCTGTAAAAGGATAGTGCTCTGTTGGTGCTGTGGCTTAGCTGGTTAATGTGCATGTCTAGTAAATAAGTTTCTGGGTTCAAATCACCACAGTGCTTTTCTCCTCTCTTGCCATGCAGAGTTGGTCGTTGTGGACAGCAACAGGTGTCTGCCTTAACTTTAATGGAAGTGTTCATTTCTGGAACAACTTTTTTAAAAACAAATTCCACACATATTGCGATAGATAAAATACTAATCTTCCCTGTCAGTGCAGAATAATTAGTGCCAGCTGGCATGAAAACGACAAAAAAATTTTTTTTGTCTTTAGCGTAAAACCTGTGAATGTAGAAGAAAAGATGACGAGTGTCAATTTTTATGGCACCGTGAGCTTGTCCTTCAGTCAAACACGTAGGTAATTCAAACACACCCAGAGATGCACTTTGAATTAGCTTTGACCTAAATACTATCTACTCCAGATGTGATTGGGCCTCTTTCCACATCCTGATATATGCAGAGAACACAAGCTTTTGGCACGAGTGAATATAAATGTAAACATAAATACTATTCAATATATCGGAATTTTGTTGTATTTAAAAAATATTTTAGCTGGGGATCCTCAAATCAGGAGTGTAGAAAAGAACACCGTTAAACACCGGGAGTGCAGAACGTGATAAAAGTGTTCTTTAAACAAAAAGTGAAAATAGTGAATTTGTCTTTCACTTAGACGTTCATTGAATGCTCAGTAAACGATAAAGCAGAGGCTCGTTTTGTGAATTCTCCTCGCATCAGATTGTCTTGCTTCGACCTTTAAATTGTACACTGTGTAGACCCTTCACTCTCCCTAACTCAATTAAAGAGCTGCAGGCAAAAGTGCCTGTCAGTTTAGTTCAGTGGTAGAGCACTTGCATCTCGTGTATAAGGCTTTGTTTTCTACTGCCACTCTGGATTTCTTTTTAAATGCAACATCTTATCTGTGATTGTCTTTCATGTGACGTCCCCCGTGTGTGAATTTCAGCATGACACATAAAATCGTTTGAGATGCTATTTTTAAAACAGACCAAACGAAAGACCTAGTAGCTAAATACAAGTAGAAAACACGTGAATCTAATTGAGAAAATTTGGACTGGAGCGATGTATAGTATTGTAATGGTTGGGGGTTCAGGCGGGCACCCTTGCCATTGCCACTTAAGTCAGCCCCCCACCGTTGGGGACTCAAACCTGCGACTGCCACCATAGCTCAACAGGGACCCAGCCGCTTGAGCTTAAGGACGGTCTCCCTTTAGTTCAACAGGCTGGGTCCCTGTTGAGTGATGCCAGAGGTCTGGGTTTGAGTCCCTGACGGTGGGGGACTGACCTGATGTGGCAGTGGCGAGGATGCCCATGTGAACCCTGGAGCGTTACATTGGTGTCAGCAGTGGAATGGGATAGCCCTTTGCTGAGGTTGGTGAGTTAAGCGGGGGAGAGTGTAACGCATACGGCCACCATTGAGTGTGTAAGAGCCGGCTTACCAGAGCGGTGATGTCACTGCCCTTCAATGTAATAGCAGGGCCACAGCCGCAGGACTGAGGGAGATTGCTCTTTAGCTCAACAGGCTAGGTCCCTGTTGAGTGATGCAGGAAGCCTGGGTTTGAGTTCCTGGTGGTGGGGGGCTGTTGTGAACACCGGAGTGCTACAGTATTACTAATAGCAGCACAAAGCTTACAGTGGTGGCTTTAGGGTATCAGAGCCAGTGGTGCAATGGATAATGTGTTTGACTTTGGCTCAGAAGATTGCAGGTTTGACTCCTCCCTGGCTCGTTAAGCTTTTAAACTACACTTCTCAGCGTACACAACCCTTCTATCGACTGGATGAGTCTCCCGTTACGTCTCCAATTCTTTCCGCACATTCTGCTTGTTTCACCACCGTTACTGTTGGACCACAGCCACAGAATCGAGGAGAGATACGGTTCCGATAAACTGTCTTAAATAATCATGTTTAAAAAGGTGACAAAGTTTATTTTTCTTTAACATAACCTTACATTTGCCTGTTCAGTTCAAGTTATTTTCTGTACCTGCAAATTCCCCAATTTTTCTGCTGTCTCCTGAGACAGACATGTGTCAAATCACAATAAGTAATACAATCTATTCAGTTAACACCCAGATGTAACAGAACACATTTAAGACTTACACCCCCTTTAAATATGTATTTCCTTCATTTCAGTTTTCTTACCTCCCCAGGATACCTGAAAGTTCACTATCCCATATTAAGGACTGTACATGCATTACCGGTAATACAGCTACTAATAAAGATATACATTAATCTTAATTATTAATAAATTACACTTTTATTAATAAAGACATGTATTCATCAAATTCATTGTGAATAGTTGTGGTGTCTAGAAAACAATTTTAGCTACAGTAAATATTTCAAGCGAGTGGTGCGTATGTTCGTTACTTTGTGACTATATTATTTCCACTACATTCAGAACAGTTCAAATGCGATCGACTGTTCCTCTACTGAACTACATAAACCCTGTGAAGAGGTGGTTTAAGTTAGTCTCCTACATCGGTAACATCTAATGGGCAGCATATGTTATTTTAGGTTTGTTGCAATTGAGAACAGGTTTAGTATGGAGCTGCTGACAAATTTCAGCAGCCACGTTCATTGCAATGACCCGTTGTAGGGTCATTGCCAATCAGCTGCAAGAAAAAAAAACATCATTTGTGCCTTTATTTAAAAAAAAGAAAAACAAAGTAGTAGTTTATGTGGTAATTTCAGGTACAATGTAAGAACTTAAGTTAACTAGTCCCACAGTAATGCGTGGGGTCCTATCAATAGAAAAAAAATACTTGTAACCCAAAAACACAACAACCACGATGCGAGAAGCCTTCCGGGAACCTAGGTAAATCACTGTAGTAGTCTAACGACTACAGAAAATAAAATAAAAAAATACTTAAAGGAACAACTTCAAAACAAAAAGAACATTAAAAACAAATCTGGGAAACAACAAAAACAGAATCTAATGCGAGAGCTTTTTCAAGTCTTCGGTACACCATCGTGCTCCCTTAGTCCCAGTAGACCTCTCATCTAAGAAGATGAGATATCTCTCATCTGTCTGTGTAGAGATCAGCTGGGGGTCCACAGCTGATGGGAATTTAAGTAATGACCTGCGTCAGCTGCAAAGGAAAAATTATAGGTTTATTCCATGCTGAAAAGAGAAGGAAACACAACGTGGACCCTTCTTCGGGTGTGACGTGGAATAAACCTTTACCTGTTCCTTTGATGTTAATTTAGACTGGATCTCCAGCAAACACCTAACAGGCTACAATCCCGTTAGATAAGGTGTTAAGGACGACCTATAAGTAACAGTATCTAAAGTGGACGGTTGCTTTCGGTAGCTAAAGACAGGCTACACTGCTCCAGGTGAGGCTCGAACTCACAACCTCGGCATGACTCCGCTGTGCACTGCTGTATAAGTACCGTGCGCTGACCGATTGCGCCACTGGAACCACATAGATTACTTTCCCTTCACACACTGACGTTGCACAAACACAGGGTGAAAACGATTTCGGCATGTTTTCCGTCTCTCCGTGGGAGAAAGGGACAGTAAAAGAGCGAGGAAACTACAAGGGAAGAAAATGAAAAAATAGTGCTCACTGCCGAAGAGGGAGGAGAGAGATGGTCAGACACGTAAATCAGCCCGGCGGATTTACACTACAAATTTGTCATTTGTAGTGACATTTATGAGTCTTCATGTGTCTGAAACTGTCCAGTTTGTATTTTCGTTTCACAAATCCAGTAAACGAATAAGACAAGGCACACTGCACATCTGCGGAACATCACGTCCGAGTTTACAGTAACACCAGAGATTGAAAGCGAAGTAGTTTTTTATTAAAGTTCAAGGAAACCTGAATATGTTTGCTAGAAGTATTTCAGAATCACAGTGAAATGTAGTAGGATTGCTGCACAGATCTGCAGTCTGCAATTAGAATACGGTTTGTGCGTTGTATAAAATATACCATTCAAAACTTTTCTAAAACTGCAGAGATACATTTCGGAATGCGTCTTCCTGTAAAAATAAAATATCTATTTTATTTGACGGGCGCTATAAGCAGAGTCTGAAGCCAGCTCCACAGAAGAACTATATTCTTTACTTCTCCTGCCATTGCAATTTGCGCACAGATTTTTTTTTTCAAAATGTATTAGCCTTGATGGGAAAAAAAACTAAACTGTCTGTGCGGTGGCCAAGTGGTAAGGCATCGGTTTCGTAAACCTAAGAGCGCGGGTTCAAACCCCCTCCATGCCTGGTTTGCGTGCCACGATATACCTTTATCTAAATCGTCAATTGTCTTGCAATGTAGAAATCTCTGTAATAATAAGAAAAGAAAAGTAGTTAATAATCCTTTGACAAAGTAACGGGCATCCTCCACTGCTTGTCAGGATGGCTGAGTGGTCTTAGGTGCCAGCCTCAAGAACTCAATCGTGTGTAGTGACAGTTGTTATTCACAACCCGGATTTCTATGGAAGCCCGTTTCCGCCAGGGAGTAAAAAAAAAACCGCTATGGTATCTCAGAATTGCGACTTAGCAACTCAGAATTCCGACTTTATATCTCACATTTGCTACTTCGAAATAGCCCATATTTCAATGTCTGTCCTTTTGTTATTGTAACGGATTCGGGTTCTAGGGCTTGTGCCCTCTTGAGTTTAGCTCAAGATGCAACAGGATTATAAATGAATTCTCCCGCCCTACATTCCAAGATATGGAATCTTATTTTTCTTGAAGTTTCTGATGTTGGTCGTTATTGGAAATTGCCCGGTGATATCGACTCAGGTAGTCAGTTGTTACGTGCTGTAATTCGATACATGCAAAGCATTTGTATTCCCTCAAATTATTAATTATTAAGGTCAATAATGTACTAAACAGTACATGCCACTTTTTCTCTAGATGATGTTCACGATGGAACAGTGAGAAAGACGTGCCTAGATGTGCTTGAACCAACACCTTACTATCATTTTAGTACCGACCTGCCTGCACTGACCAATGGTACCACAGAGACTCCAACGGGTCGGTTTTACCCAGTTTTTGGGTAAAAAATAATCTGCACTTTTAAGCAAGCATTTTATTTCAAATTGTGAAATTTTTGTGTAAGTTTTTCTTGAAAAATGTTGTTTCAGAGAGAAACTGAGTTGACGATAATAGCCCTGTCAGTAGAATATCGAACTTTTCATCTCAGCTAGTTCTTCTGTGGAACAGGCTTCAGAACTCTACGTACAACGCCTTTGATATCATTTTATTTTTACAGCAGCCGCATCTGGAAAGTTTTTTTTTACTTTTTATTTGAACAACAAAATAGATTCAATATAAACAAGAGCACTTATAACATCAGTAGAATCGTCAGGAGTATATAAAATAATATAATTATACTTTCTGAAAACGATTAAACTAGGTAAATGAAGATAAGGTCCGCGCAGCTTTAATGTTCTTATATTTCAAAAGAGTCTGTAATTAACCCTTTTCGTCTTTTTTGAACTATTCAAACTTAGGACTCGTACCAGACCATTTCACTCTACGTACAGTATATCTCATTTCGTAACGAAAATGTATTTCCTGTCTTAGAAATGCTCTGGGCGGTATCTTACACAACGCACCTAAAGTATTCTAATCGTGGAATGCAGATCTGTGATATTGCCGAATTCGAGGGATCCAGCAATCGTACTGGATTTGACTGGGATTCTGAAATGTCTCTTACAAAGGTATTTGTGTTTGCTTGAACTTTTAATAAAAAAGTGATCTGAGACTTCCTAGCTTCCAGTCTATAATCTCACTGTAACTAAACTAGGATGTGATGTTTCGCAGATGTGCAGTGTGCCTTTACGCTTGGCATGTTCAAGACTATTCGTTGCGTGAGCTCCTCACTGCATGTCCTGTACTGTATTGTGATTTCGTCTTATCTACGAGGAGTACAGCGACTAGAACGGCTTGAACTTTTTTTTGGTATATAAAAGAAAACGCTGAAGCACATACAAAGTAACTAACATCGATGATCGTTCGCTGTACACGTATGCCCCCCCTTCACTGAAATAACATAGACGAAGGAAGCTCTCTTGTCTTGGGCTGCTGTCACCCGGATTCAAAGCGCGGGTATTGCGGTCACAGCACAAAGTACGGTCCACTATACCATCGCGGTGAGCTGGGACAGACTATCGTTAATTTTATTCAAATGCTCACAGTGCCTTTAATCTGAAGGATTCATATACCGTGCTCATGAGAAAGTCACAAACCTGTCATCTACACACTGTTCCCAGATACAGTACTTATAATGAAGTATATATTTTATTTCTTTCTACTCGTTGATAAGAAAAAAGTGAAATTATGTAATTAGGGATACTGTATGTCTTTTTTTCATGGGGAAAACTAGCCCGAGCAAATGTAAAGTTTAGAGTAGCGCTCAATAAAAATGATCAGAACCCAAAAGCGCTTCTTATGCGCATCAGTATATTCCGAAACCACTGGTTCTGCAGAAGAAATAAGAAAAGCCGAACTCAAAGCACTGCGGTGCCATTACGGGTACTCTGTCTGCTGCTGCTTTAAGATCTACTCACACCGTGTTGCCATTAAGGCTACCTAGTTAAAAAAAAACTTATCGTCACCTTTTTGAACGTGATTATTAGACACCCGTTAAATCTCCACCGAGGTTTCTTGAGAGATCGTTCAGCGAGCGAGTAATAAAAAACTACTTTGCTTCCAACCTCTGCTGTCACTGTAAACTCGGACGTGATGTTCTGCAGATATGCAGTGTGCCTTTCCTCTTGTCGTATTCAAGAGTACTCACTGTGTGAGCTCCTCGCTGCGTGTTCTGTACTCTACTGTGATTTAATTTAGATGATTATGTGGAGTAGAGTGACAAGATCTACTTGAACATTTTCGGTTTGTGAAATGAAACACTAAATACACTACTGTAAATACAAATAATGGACATTTAAAATAACCACAGTACAGCTAGAAGAGTGAAAAATAAAAGACTACTTAGAATGACATTCACAATAGACTTAAGAACGGCACAGCCGCCCGAACAGGGACTTGAACCCTGGGCCCTCAGATTAAGAGTCTGATGCTCTACCGACTGAGCTATCCGGGCTCTGAAAAAAAACCGACACTGGCGGGATCGTGGCAAGTCACGTGTCTCTTGTGCCGAGGAGCAGTCATACCTGACCCGTCTGGAATGACCACTGACAGACTTTATCCAGAAGCGACGGCACCACGCCCAGTAGAATGAGTGAGAAATACAGCATGACATGGGTAGTTAAGCGGCTCCTACAATCCATCTTTCCTCACATTACTGATTTTTTTCAATAGCATTTTGACCTTTTTTCACATTCAGATTTTTTTCACATTTAATAAAATCTTTTAATCAACAACATTAAAAAGAAAACAAATGGAACATTTTTTGGAACAATTATTAAAAAAAAACTTTCAATGCCTTGGTTGTATACGTGTGCACACCCTTTATAAAGGGAGTTGCAACAGTGCTGAAATTTAAAGAGCATTTCCGTAGAGAAAACAGCATTTTTTCTGCCTTGATGTTAAGCTTAGGGAGCCTGTCTTTTAGAAATTCTATTTCTTAACACCCTGCACAGCCTCCCGACAGACTAACGAATATTTTTGGGAGAAATTGGCTCACACACCGGAAGACACTAACGTTTATTTATGTTAGAGTATGTGAATAACAGTTTAACCGAAAAAGTTTGTAATTGTGATTTTGTAAAAAATCAATAAATCGTCTATCAACAGTACGTGATTATTAAGAAATTGTTTTATTTCATAAACTATAAGACAATTAAGAGAGTTTATAGGTCATAAACGTGGCTTATGTTCTTTTAACTCTGGCGTTCAGGATCCAAACCCAGGTGCGGACGATTGTGTTTCTTGAATCTCTTGTAATCATCAAAAGTCGATGTGTAGTCCTTCAGTACTTTCTCGAGTTGTGCCATGGATATTTCATACGATCAATACTTGTCATGCTCTTTTGCATTTTCCTTAAACGGAAAAAGTTCAAAGTGTGTTTATGGCTGTGCTTCACATCTACACGAGAGCAGTACAGGACACGCAGTGAGGAGCTCGTGAAGCTTTCAGTTTAGTGCGGAGTTCAGAAGGAGGATTCGCTCGCTGAATAATCTCTCAGGAAATCCCGGGCGAGATTCAACAGGTGTTTTCTGCAACAGCCACGACAAGTGTGAAGCAATCTCTGGATTTCCTGAATTTGAACTAAATTATTACTTCAAATAATTTAAGGTTTAACAGAACTAAATGAGGTACATTTAAAACAGCAGCGCAACTCTGCAGCAAGTCGAGTGTGCCTGCACACTCGCAACACAAGCAAAGAGTTCTCACTCAACAGAAGATTGCGATGTAAGTAATGTAATACAAAGCACCTGGAGATGCCAGGGATTGAACCAGGGACCTCATACATGCGAAGCATGCGCTCTACCACTGAGCTACATCCCCGATGGCAAAGGTAATGGAACAGACTTGTCCAGATGCTCACTGATCACAATCCACCACTCACGAAGAATGTCTCCAGTTTCCCACTTTCGCGTTTCCTCTACTACAGAATAAATTAATGGGAATGAAGAAATAAGGAAGGAAAAATAATCGCATTGAAGCTTCAAGAGACTGGGCACAAATAAATCTATTATTTTTGTATCCAGTCACACGTGCGACGGTGGTTAATTCCCAGACGGGGGAGTGCTTTTTTTCTATCTCCTTACTCGACTGTCTTTCAATTCTGTTTTATTTGAAAGCTTTTTGCATCTTTTAAGTGCTCTTGATTAAACTATGCATAGAAAAACAGCACTACTGATGATTTTCATGGACTGATGCACACTTGTTCTGTACAACTCGAGTGATAAAGCCCTGTCTGCAAATATTGTAGAAGAAAATAAAAGGGTGAAACAACGCCCCAACCACAGGAATGGTAATAGGAAGGATCGTGTTCTTATTTGATAAGTCCTTTTGAGATGTCTTGGCAATGCACACAGTCGTTAGAGCTGAAAAATTTACTTTTAGTGGTGTTTTTAAACAAAGATGGAACATGTTATTTCTATACCAGGAAGAAAGGAGCAGACTTTAACTTTAAGAGGCAAAAACGACACCTTATCAAAGCTAATATTAATTAAAATGACATCACAACAAAAGAGTGGAGCCTTCAGTGAATAAAATTAGTTTTCATTGGACGTGTGTGTCTCCATAACTTTGTAGGTGAGAGAGAGGATTGTGTTAATTTGCAGGTGCTTCTCGGAAGTGCGTTGGTGGTACAGGCGCCTTCCAAATAATTGAGTCGGGTATGAATCCCAGCCAGTACAAACACAAATCTTTTCAAGATAATTTATGGTCCGCTAACATCTTTTGAAACACTACAACAGGTAACACCCCGTGTGAAACATCATGAACATCTGTTAAAGCCTGAGTTTTACATCACAATTACAAACTTTTTCGGTTAAACTGTTATTCACATACTCTAACATAAATAAACGTTAGTGTTTTCCGGTGTGTGAGCCAATTTCTCCAAAAAAATATTTGTTAGTCTGCCGGGAGGCTGTGCAAGGTGTTAAGAAATAGAATTTCTAAAAGATAGGCTCCCTAAGCTTAACATCAAGGCAGAAAAAATGCTGTTTTCTCTACAGAAATGCTCTTTAAATTTCAGCACTGTTGCAACTCCCTTTATAAAGGGTGTGCACACGTATACAACCAAGGCATTGAAAGTTTTTTTTTTAATTATTGTTCCAAAAAAATGTTCCATTTGTTTTCTTTTTAATTTTGTTGATTAAAAGATTTTATTAAATGTGAAAAAAATCTGAATGTGAAAAAAGGTCAAAATGCTATTGAAAAAAATCAGTAATGTGAGGAAAGATGGATTGTAGGAGCCGCTTAACTACTCATGTCATGCTGTATTTCTCACTCATTCTACTGGGAGTGGTGCCGTCGCTTCTGGATAAAGTCTGTCAGTGGTCATTCCAGACGGGTCAGGTATGACTGCTCTTCGGCACAAGAGACACGTGACTTGCCAGGATCCCGACAGTGTCGGTTTTTTTTCAGAGCCCGGATAGCTCAGTCGGTAGAGCATCAGACTTTTAATTTGAGGGCCCAGGGTTCAAGTCCCTGTTCGGGCGGCTGTGCCGTTCTTAAGTCTATTGTGAATGTCATTCTAAGTAGTCTTTTATCTTTCACTCTTCTAGCTGTACTGTGGTTATTTTAAATGTCCATTACTTGTATTTACAGTAGTGTATTTAGTGTTTCATTTCACAAACTGAAAATGTTCAAGTAGATCTTGTCACTCTACTCCACGTAATCATCTAAATTAAATCACAGTAGAGTACAGAACACGCAGCGAGGAGCTCACACAGTGAGTACTCTTGAATACGACAAGAGGAAAGGCACACTGCATATCATCACGTCCGAGTTTACAGAGACAGCAGAGGTTGGAAGCAAAGTAGTTTTTTTATTACTCGCTCGCTGAACGATCTCTCAAGAAACCTCGGTGGAGATTTAACGGGTGTCTAATAATCACGTTCAAAAAGGTGACGATAAGTTTTTTTTTAACTAGGTAGCCTTAATGGCAACACGGTGTGAGTAGATCTTAAAGCAGCAGCAGACAGAGTACCCGTAATGCCACCGCAGTGCTTTGAGTTCGGCTTTTCTTATTTCTTCTGCAGAACCAGTGGTATCGGAATATACTGATGCGCATAAGAAGCGCTTTTGGGTTCTGATCATTTTTATTGAGCGCTACTCTAAACTTTACATTTGCTCGGGCTAGTTTTCCCCATGAAAAAAAGACATATCCCTAATAACACAAGTCCAAAACCAAGTATAAAGTCAAAAACCAGAAGATCCATCAGAGCAAGAATTAAAAACCACGAAGGCCGGGTTGGAACCGAGGAACCGAGGAACCGAGGTTAAAACCTTAACGGGACCAGGCGCTTCCAGGTCCCGGACTCGCACGATATGGAAATCAGATGCAGAGATAGATGAGCGTCAGCGCCTGGCTTTTAAGGTGGGCTGGGAATGGGAAACAGGTGCACAGAATAAAGTCTTAAGTGAAAGGGCTGGAGCACCCTTAAGGAGGGGGAACTAATATCGTGACATGTGCTCTAGGAACCCTGCAGGGGGCGGTGCAGCGGTGGAGCATGCCTGACCCTCGGCTGAGTGGTCATCTGGAGCACCTGAGTGATCTGGGATTGTTATCCCATTCTCACTGTTCAGGTCCACCCTGCACACTTCCTGATTGAGGAATCCCTCTATCGGCATGTTTACAATCGTTCGCCGGGCGTGGGTGTAGGACACCTGCTCGCTCCCCCCTTCCCTCGCTAAGGGTTCAGGGAGCTGCCCCAGCAGTGGGATAGCTAGTTCACTGCCTTCGAACTCGCTATCACCCACCAGGCCCATGTCAGTGCGGGCGGGGATTCTGACACCCCCCTTTGCGATGTCCTGCACTGGCAGGCGGGTGACTTGACCATCCAGCTCCAGTCTGGCTGAACCACTGTTGGTCAGACTCAGACTGACAGACTGAGCTGGTGGCTGTAAGAAAACCGGGTCGGCTTTCATTCCCTGTCCCTTCTGGGGGACTGGGTGTGTTGGCAACCCTGCCGTTGAGGCAGGAACAATCAGGTCAGTCTCACTCACTACCTGGTAGTTGTGAGAAATAATGTTACCTGACTGCAGGTTCCCTGGGTCACAGCAGAGGGAATCGGCATCTGGGATCAGGTGTGTCCACAGCGCAGTAGTCTCAGCGTCCAGCTGGACCTCCTGTCTAACCTGTGAATGTTGCACCAGGGGCACCTGGCGGTGGCCCTGTGACAGCTGCTCAAGCAGATCCTCACTAATAGAGGACCTCTCAGGGCTAAGGGTGAGGGCTACATCACCAACCTGCTCTCCTGCCATCTTGATCCCTTCCACCACTGCAGGGTGGTGTTCCTGACCCCTCTTGGGTGCCAGGGTGCACAGGGAAAGCTCCTTTTCATCGCCAGGTGGGGAGATCTGCTCCTCTTTAGGGATGTAAAAGGGGTGTGCTTTACCTGGTGGATCAGGCGGCTGCTTGGAGAACCTCTCCTGTGGCATGGAGGCTGTTGGGACCTTGGCCGGGACACGACTTCCCTGTATATCTGGAAAACAAGGAAATATTTTTATTTCTTGTCCAGAGGGAACAGAAGGAATCTCCACATAGGCTTCTGTGTTCGGTGGGCACTGTGTAAGTGTCAAAACGTGTTTTTCAGCAGAAATAAACATGTTTCTGCAACTTTGGCTACCCCCATGTAACTTATGGGGCAGGAGCAACAGACTTTTCAAAACGTGTTTTTCAGCCTGATATAAACGCGTTTTTTTCAGATTGTTGAATCCCAATGTAACTGCTAGGCTCAGAAGATCTCACTGCCTCAGATCTTAACCACAGTGTGCGGAAAGTGTCAAAACGTGTTTTTCAGGCAACTGTACAGAAGGCTTAGGAGCCTTGACCTGTTTCCACACCTTGCCTTTCTGGTGATCCACCAACAGTTCCTCTCTGAGTCGCATGCCCTTTTCTTTTTCTACCCGTTTGAGCTTGCCGTATGACATCAAACACCTTTCAACCTCAGTGTCAATCAATGTCTCACTGGGTAAGACATCTCCCATGGCAGCCTCGAGGTAAAAGCTTCTTGCTTTTCCTATGTGTTTTACTGCCTGCTCTGTGACTTCAGGGGTGGAGTCAGCACTCGCTTGGGAGTGGCTGACCTTATCCAGGCAGGAACCCTTCCGCTCAATCAGATAGACTGAGGGAGGGAGAGGGGGCGGGTCTCCGCCTCCTCCAGTGGAGAGTATCAGCTCATTCACGCTTCCGGCAGCCTTGGGGAGCGGTTGTCCCTGTCCTAATAAAGCTTGTTCAAGCCTGGCCAGGCGGGCGGCTACTGAATCCTTTTGTTCAGCTTTATCTAGCCCTTTCCCTCCCCCGGTGTTCTCATGGCACTTAGGACGCTGGGTGCGGTCCTGTGTGAGTGCTTTGGAACGGGGCTTAGCCAGCTCAGGAGCCTGTGCTCCTTCGAGCAGGAGGGAGTTAACCCTGCTGGCTCTGACGGCGAACACAGTCGCTTTAACAGCTTTTTGCTCAGAGCGACTTTGGACATCATACTTCCAGGCTTTCTGCACGAATCTCTTAATATCAGTCATTTTCATGGTCTGTGCATCTGTATGCATTAAGATCATCTTTCTGACTGATGGGTGGAGATTCGCGATGAGTAAACCTTTGAAATGTGTGTTCTCTTCGCAACCCTCATCATTTCGCCCTGCAAATTAAGTTTGTCTAAGTCTCTCGTAATATTCGCGAGGGGACTCTGCTCTCTCGTGCTTAATGTTAAGGGTGGTGGCTATCGCGGCAGACGGGTCAATAAAATCACTGTATTCTTCGATAAGTGTTTGACACAGCTGCTCAAAATCATTACAGACTTTTTTTATCTGCCAAGCCATCCACTCATGTACAGCTCTGCTGGTAGTTTTCCTGACCAGAAACACTTTCTCCTGTTCTGTGGCGTTTGGCAGGTACTGCAGGGTATACCTGAGGTCTTGAATATAACTCTCGATGCTAGAGATATAGAAGAACAGGGGACGTCTGACATTACATGTTACAGGTGCGGACTAACAACGCACAAAGCAGATGAATGCGGAGCGCGAACAGCAAAATGTCTACACTGTAAGAAAACAGGACATCATGCATGAGTGTGTAGAAAGAAAGACGGTTCCCATCAGGAAAATAAATTTAATACAAATGTAGTGTGCTCTCTGAAGGCACCAGTTCTGTCGGGTTTGGGCATTTACTGGGACAATTATTAATTGTAGCAGTAAATCACAAAATTGATTCTTTTCATGGCTTGATCGTGGTCAAACCTGTCGCTGGTAGAGAGAGTGCTTAATAGCGACTCGAATTCAGACCTTTTAGCAACCATCGTTAAACTTAAAGAATATTACTTTTAAGTACGAAATCACAGTTTTACCACAGAAAACCACAAGATCAAGTATGCAATCAACCCGGTAGATCGCAAAAGATCACAAAACAATCAAGCACTGCTTAAAGAGCAAGGGGAACTTTTTTTCCTTTCGACTTTCAGCACACTGTATTGTCGTGTATGAAACCCGCGGTGTTTTATATTGAATTATTACGCTTGGTTGACTCATTTCAGTCTTGCCACGCCCACCCAGGGACGCCAAATATGTAATTTTGCCATATTAAATGTAGTGTGCTCTCTGAAGGCACCAGTTCTGTAGGGTTTGGGCATTTACTGGGACAATTATTAATTGTAGCAGTAAATCACAAAATTGATTCTTTTGATGGCTTTAGAACCCAACCATGCGACATAACTCAAACAACGCACACACACAGGTACTAATATACGAGGATACATTTATTAATACATAGAATATGCATATAGACCTAACAGCTCTTATCGAGAGGGTTATCAGAATACAAAAGGTATATATTCAGTCAGTTACAAAGTGTTACACATATCAAGAGGACATACGTTCAGTATATCATTCATTAAGACCGTTTCGTAATCGAACTTGGTTACAACTTCTACATTAGATACTCAAAACAAGTACATAACTCTTAAGAATTAAATTGATATCAACTGGTTGGGATAACAATTGAATTCTCGAGCTGTAATGCATTGAAGTTGAATACTCATCCAATCTCTGGGGATTCAGATCTCCTGCGGGCACAAAGAAACAGTTGCAGGCTGTTGCTTTCCAATCCGCGCTCTCTGGCTTGGTGCCAGGCTGTGCTGTGCGGCTTGCAACGGTGTGCTGCTGATGCTCCCTGACCAGCTAGTTAGTGTTGGCTTTAACTAGCAAAGTTTGCGCACAGGAGAAAAGATGACTGTGGGTCCCAGCAAGTCAGGAAGAGGACCGGTTCGTTCCTGATGAAGAGCTAGTTCTGAATAGTGATTCAGCTGTCCACAGTTCTGACCTGTTCACGAGGCCTGCTGCTGGTGCTAACCTCGGGTGGATCCTCTGGTTACTCTCTGGCAACCTCCAGTCTAGACTCTTAGAACAAAGGAAAGTTCTGGCACTCGGACACACTGGCCGTTCCGTGGTTGTCCGGGCTGAGTCTCAAGATGGTCAGGAGGCGCGCTGCGAGAATGTCCTGCCCTTGGGAGCCTTCTGCTCCTGGGCCGTCCTGCCATGGAATTCTCCTTTGAATTCCCTTTAGAATTGTCCACAATTCTTCCACTGAATCTTACTGAATCTCTCAGGCTCTCTGTGTTGCCTGTTTTTACCTGGAGGAACCTTAGCTCATTGATTGGCTGAAAGTTCCATGGGCATCAGGGTCCCACGTGAGATATAAGTCACTTACTCCTGACACTTAGGAATGCAGTCCAGATGTCCAACTGGCACTCCCTAGACAGATAGGCACCAATGGATGACCATTGATCATGATAGCCAGGCTTAGCTAAGTGCATCCCCCTTTGGGAGCTGTCCTAGGAAACCTTATCAAAGGAACCTTAAATCAGCCTGCATGAATATTTTCTCTGTGGCTGCACCACAGAGATGAACAGAGAAATGGGGCCTCATTTGGGAAAGCGCAGAACACTTAATTCTTTCATATTAATAAGCCTCGCCGCTACACACCATACACATTTATACACACAATCAGACACATACATGCACAAATACAAACTAGCACACATTCACAGACACACACATACTGTAGACACTACACTCAGAGATACACACCCACACACTGATACGCACACATTTACAGAATCACACATAGACAGTACACATACTCACAGACACAAACTCACACAATGACGGACACCACATACACTCTTACCTACAGTTACACTATAACAAACACTAACAAAAATACCACTAATATTACAACAGTAACACTATCACTATGACTAACACTATCATTATTACTAACAATAACACAAAATTACTACTACACTACTAATACTAATAATAACAGTAATGCTATCACTAAAACTAACATGACTACTAGTGTAAATAGTCTAACAGTAAATCTATAATAAGCACTAATATTACATGAATACTAGTGTTGTAACAGAAGAAATAAGGTTCTTGATCCCGAGACGAAGTAAAACAGATGAGTTTATTGCATGCAAGGAACAATAAAGCCGAAGTCTTGTTTCCCGCAAGAAACAACAAAACCGAAGTATTGTTCAACGTACTGGTACAAACTTTTGGGTTATATAGTGTTTTCTTCTCCGTTTCTGACGTCACTTGGTCTGATGGTAAAGAGGGGGGTTCATGGTATTTGGCCAGTTTATGATGTTCTAGACAAATGGTCAGTTTAAGATTACACCCAGGGGGGTTCCTAGCTTGCATCTGCAATCCTTATCAGTTAACCCCCTTTCCTGCCATAAACCCCAGCTTGTGACTTAGAAGTCTAAACCCCCTACAGAAAGGATTAAATTCAAACCCCCGTCTTCACATCTTTCTTCACTAGCATTAAAACTATCAGTAGCGCTATCATCATTAATACTCACATGAACACTAGCATTAATATTAAAACTACCAGTTGTACTCTCACTAATACTAACAGGAAGACACTAGCATTAGTATTAGTAGCTGTCCGTGACGTCACACCACTCTTTGTGACGAAGGCGAGACGCCTAGCCGGGAACAGTGACGTGGCGTGTGTCGCCGTGGTTAGAGCCGAATCTGGGCTAAAAGGGAGGGGGCTTAGCCCTCTTACATTTGCTAGTTCAAAGTTGTTAATATTAAAACCTGTTTTTACCTGGAGGAACACCTGAAGAAGGCTCCACGGCCGAAACGTTGTGTTCTCTTTCTTCTTTTTTTCAGCATGGAATAAACCTATTACTTGTTCCTTTGCAGCCTACGCATGCTGACGCAGCTACCCACCTGAACTACAATAACTTAATATTAAAACTACCAGTTGTACTCTCATTAATACTAACAGGAAGACACTAGCATTAGTATTAGTAGCTGTCCGTGACGTCACACCGCTCTTTGTGACGAAGGCGAGACGCCTAGCCGGGAACAGTGACATGGCGTGTGTCGCCGTGGTTACCATACTTATGATTTGTAAACAAATGGAAAATGCATTTCAACTGTTACTTAAACAAATTTTTCAACTTGGAATTCTCTAGCTCTAGGATTAAATTCCTAAATAATAATTTGAATAACCATTCTTTAATTTCGGATTGAACATTATTAACACTAAACGTACTATGGTACTGTAATTGATCGATTCAGGCGGTATTGACCGTTTTCTAGATATTTAAAACAGGGTCAAGAACGGGAAAAGAATCAGTACTCACCAATCGGTAAAAGTTAATGGTTAATTCTACGGTTCTTCAGTTGAATTAATAGGTTGTCGATAGATAAGTGATCAATAACTCCCGCGGTCTCGCTCGCTAATCCCGGCGCTCTGGGTAGTGTGTCTGACGTCACAGTGCTCTTTCTAAAATATATAACAAGAGAGGTGATTCATAACAGCTGGAGAAGGTGTAATATTTGTGTGCGTCAGCAGTAAAACTGCATGTTGATTGATGGAGGGCTGAGCGGGGAATAACGGTTGCTCAGGGTCACAGGTCATAGTGAATTTTGGAGCTAACTGGTTCGGAGTTACGGGTGAAATAAAGAGTTTGTTCGATTGTCACATCTTCGTCCTGGGTTCTTAATTTTTACACTATACGTGTAGGAGAAACAAGACAGTGTGTGTGTGTGCCCAGGTAATTCTGGGAGACAGATCGAATCTGGGCTAAAAGGGAGGGGGCTTAGCCCTCTTACATTTGCTAGTTCAAAGTTGTACAACCCATTTGTATCTGCTAGGCCCTGGTGAATTGCTGCGTACTGCTGAAATAACCTCTCGGCTCCTTGGTTGTCATTTCGTCAAACGTGCGTTTGGTACAAGAGTGCACGAAGGCACCGGAAATACATTGGGAATAAATAACCGGTCGCTCAAGACCTCTGTGTAGTACAGGAGCGTACAAAACTAGGCTGTTTCCGCCCGGTCTCGAACCAGGGACCTTTCACGTGTGAGGCAAACGTGATAGCCGCTACACTACGGAAACCTGCAGGGACTGCTGCTGGTGTCTCGCTTCCGTTTCGGGCTGAGAAAGGGACGCGTCACTTTAGGCAGGGGGCGCTGGAGAGAGGAACAAAGGGCGCGATGAAACAAAATGCCAAAACCCGGGATCGAACCAGGGACCTTTAGATCTTCAGTCTAACGCTCTCCCAAATGAGCTATTTCGGCGGTGCCCACAGCCACCTGCTCCAGCCTTCCTGTGTTGCGGCATGAGCGCACCAAGAGTAGCGGGAGAGTGTTGCAGGAACGTCACACAGAAGGAAAGCCACCCAGGTGCGCCCTCTGAGCTCTGTCCAGCGCATCTTCCTCGCATGGACTCCTGCCTGCGACGGGCAGGAAACAATTAGCAAGAACAGAACGACACCCCATGGGTGTCTCATGACCGCACCTTAGGTTGTGACACGTGCAGGTGTGAGGGGTTGCCGGGCTACTTTGGAGCAGAGCTTGGGCGGAGGGGGGGCGGGAAAGCAGACAAAGAGGTGACCCCTCAAGGTCTGCACGATCACAGCTCTCCGCCGCCCCAGGCTTCCGCTCGATAAGCTACTGGACACACCCGCCCCTCCTCACACAGACCGTGGAAAAGCCCCCGAGTGGGAGGGCTCTCTCTTCCTCCCAGGAGCTCTTGGACACGACGCACAGACAGGGCGCGGAGAGCTGCCGCCTGCAAACACGGCTCCAGGCAGGACTCCACTCCGCAGGAGCCGCAGAGCAGGGGAGATGGGGGCAGCTTAGCTCCTGTGCAGAGACCTGAGCTGTTGTTGCTGCGGACGCTGTCTTTTCTGCACTCGGGGTAGGAGTGAATGTTGAATTGCCCTTAGAAATGAAGCAGAGCACTTCAACGGCACGGGTGTGTGTGTGTGCGTGCGCCCTGGTGATTCTGGGAGACAGATCGAACCTGGGCTAAAAGAGAGGGGGCTTAGCCCTCTTCCATTTGCTAGTTCAAAGTTGTACAACCCATTTGTATCTGCTAGGCGGCGCAGTCGTCGTCCACAAAGAAGACTTTGAAAAGCGTCAAAGGCAAGTCATTCCGAGTTGGTCGTTTGTGTTTTCCGTTCAGACGCGAAATGCTGAAATGATCTCTCGTCTCCTCGGTTGTCATTTCTGCTCCGTAAAGGAATCACAGCACGCGTCGCCTTCCAGCACGCTGCGTCGGGACACGATGCCGGGGGTCGGAGGTCGGAGCACGTGATGTCTTCCTCATTAGTATAGTGGCAAGTATCCCCGTCTATCACGCGGGAGACCGGGGTTCGATTCCCTGACAAGGAGTATAATTTCTTTCACTTCCTTAGAGAAAGGACTGCCTTTCACTTCTCTGTTTTCTTTCACAGCGTCGTGCACCTTTTCATTGCTCTCGCTTTCAGAGCCTCCGCACGGCACACGACTCGACTTCAGGAAGCACATTGAAGTGAAAGCAGGAAGCGCTGCGACATGCACTGTGCAGATCCCGCCACACTAAGAGGTGAGTGGGTCTGTTCGATGCACAAAGAGCGCTTTGATAAGCATCAAAGGCAAGTCATTCCGAGTTGGTTGTTTGTGTTTTCCGTTCAGACGCGAAATGCTGAAATGATCTCTCGGCTCCTCGGTTGTCATTTCTGCTCTGTAAAGGAATCACAGCACGCGTCGGCTTCCAGCACGGTTGGTCGGGACACGATGCCGGGGGTCGGAGAGAGCGATGTCTTCCTCGTTAGTATAGGACCTGTCACCTGTCCCCAGCTGTCACGCGGGAGACCGGGGTACATCAGGACGCGCATTGAAGTGAAAGCAGGATGCGCTGCGACATGCACTGTGCAGATCCCGCCACACTAAGAGGTGAGTGGGTCTGTTCGATCACAGCGCTAGGCAAATCCCCTATCCCCTTTTGTGCCTGGCGACAAAAGAGGTCTGTTTCCACCCGGGGACCTTGCGCGCGTGTGAGGCAAACGTGATGACCACTTCACTACGGAAACGGTGGTAAGACGTGCCCAGTGGCCCAGCGCTGAGCTTCGCCAATGAGATTCAGCTGCTTCCAGTGCCTTTATTGGAGTGCGCTGATGGACCGTGCTCTCTCTCCAGAGACCAGCACGCCTGTCATGGACGGAGCAGGAAAGGCGGCGCCACATTCTACAGCCCTCTCCACGCAATGGACGAAATCGGGCTACTGAAGTGGAGGAAATCGCCCCTCCAGAAAGTGCAAATATCATCTTGGAGAGTATAAATCCTATTGCCGAAGGTCAGCCCTGTCTACCAGAGTAACCCTCCCACCTCACACGCGAGAAGTTTCGGCTGGAAACAAGCGCCCCCTCTTCTTGCACGTTTTGCAAGTTCGAGTGGTTTTAATGCGGCTCCTTCATACACGGTGCTGATCTTTTGGAAAGCAGGAGGCAAAACTGACACGTTCCCATACCAGGAGTCGAACCCGGGCCGCCTGGGTGAAAACCAGGAATCCTAACCGCGAGACCATATGGGAACGCACAACCCCGTTGTTCCGGGCATCATGCAAGCAAACTACATAAATATGAGAAAACACACAAGAGAGTTGTCACTCAGTGTTGAAGGGTCGATGTATACTGGGGCTCAGTTGAAATGCAACGTCAGGACTTTTCCGAATTATGTCACACGAAGAGAGCACAGCCTTTTCCGCCGTGCCACGTGTGTATCGGTAACTCGCTGTGATCGTATAGTACTTTGCGTTGTGGCCGCAACAACCCCCGTTCGAATCCGGGTCATGGCAGAATAGGGGCGTCTGCTTTTACTACTTGCACAAATGAAGGCAAAAAAAAGCCAATCGATGTGAACGAACGGAGCTTTACAGAGGAGTACTGCCTGACTGGATCGTTAATGAACGACAGAGGCCACTCCGACCTCTTCTCGGTTTTCTTCAATGACTTACTAAGGATCTTCTTCACATTCGCCCATGCAGGGGAAGCCAGTTACACCAAAGCAAACACAGGAAAGTGCAATTCAAGCAGAGACCAGGAGGGACTTGTTTACACCGAGAGTGGTCGGAGAACGGAACAATGCGCCCAGCCCTGTTGCTGGAGCCGATTCTTGATGAGATCTTGGGCTCACTAAGAGGCCCCCGCTGGATGCTAATCTTTCTGTTGTTCTTGCAGGTCCTGCGCTGCTTTTGAGCCGACAGAGCTCGTCCTGGTCTGTCGGCACAGCCCAATTGCAAATGATCGGCTCCACGTACAGAAGGACTGTGCATTTGGTACAAGAGTGCATGAAGGCACCGGAAATACATTGGGAACAAATGACCGGTTGCTCAATAACTCTGTGAAGTACAGGAGCGTGCAAAGCGAAGCTGTTCCCGCCCGGTCTCGAACCAGGGACCTTTCGCATGTGAAGCAAACATGATAACCGCTACACTACGGAAACGGTGAGAAAACAAGCCCACCGGCAGTGAGTATTCAACTTCCTTGCATTACTGCTCCCAACCAGTTGATATCAATTTAATTCCTAAGGGTTATGTACTTGTTTTGAGTTTCTAATGTAGAAGTTGTAAACAAGTTCAATTACGAAACGGTCTAAATGAATGATATACCGAACTTATGTCCTCTTGATATGTGTAATTCTTTGTAACTGAATGAATTTATATCTTTTGTATTCTGATAACCCTTACGATAAGATCTGTTAGGTTTACATGCATATTCTATATTTTAATAAACGTATCCTCATGTATTAGTACCTGTGTGTGCGTTGTTTGAGTTATGTCGCATGGTTGGATTCTAAGACCATTAAAAGAATCAATTCTGTGATTTACTGCCACAAATAATAATTGTCCCAGTAAGTGCCCAAACCCCTACAGAACTGGTGCCTCGTGTGAGCACACTACAACAGTGTGTGATTCCCTGCCCCAGCCAGAGGAACAGACAATGAGCATGTCTCTCAATAATAATAATAATATAGTGTGTGATCTCCTGTCCCAGCCTGGGAAACAGTGAGTCAGCCTCTCAATAATTATAATACTGTGTCATCTCCTGTCCCAGCCTGAGGAACAGTGAGCTTGTCTCTCAATAATAATAATAATAGAGTGTGATCTCCTGTCCCAGCGTGAGGAACAGTGAGCCTGTCTCTCAATAATAATAATACAGTTTGTGATCTCCTGTCCCAGCCTGAGGAACAGACAGTGAGCCTGTCTCTCAATAATAAAAGTACAGTGTGTGATCTCCTCTCCAAGCCTGAGGAACAGACAGTGAGACTGTCTCTCAATAATAATAATAATAATAATAATAATAATAATAATAATAATAATAATAATAATAATAATAATAATACAGTCTGTGACATCCTGTCCCAGCCTGAGGAAGAGAGGCTGAGCCTGCCTCTCAATATTAATAATACAGTGTGTGATCTCCTTTCTTAGCCTGAGGAACAGATAGTGATCCTGTCTCTCAATAATAATAATCCAGTGTGGGATGTCCCGCCCCAGCCTGAGGAACAGACATTGAGCCTGTCTCTCAATAATAATAATACAGTGTGTGATTTCCTGTCCCAGCCTGGGGAACAGTGAGTCAGACTCTCAATAATTATAATACAGTGTGATCTACTGTCCCAGCCTGTGGAACAGTGAGTTTATCTGTCAATAATAATAATACAGTGTGTGATCTCCTGTCCCAGCCTGAGGAACAGTGAGCTTGTGTCTCAATAATAATAATATAGTGTGATCTCCTGTCCAAGCCTGAGGAACAGACAGTGAGCCTGTCTCTCAATAACAATAATAATAATACAGTCTGTGACCTGCTGTCCCAGCCTGAGGAAGAGACACAGAGCCTGCCTCTCAATAATAATAATACAGTGTGTGATCTCCTTTCTTAGCCTGAGGAACAGTCAGTGATCCTGTCTCTCAATAATAATTATCCAGTGTGTGATTTCCTCTCCCAGCCTGGGGAATAGTGAGCCAGACACTCAATAATAATAATACAGTGTGTGATCTCCTGTCCCAGCCTGAAGGAATAGAAAGTGAACCTGTCTCTCAATAATAATAATAATAATAATAATAATAATAATAATAATAATAATAATAATAATAATAATAATAATAATAATAATAATACAGTGTGTGACCTCCTATCCCAGCATGAGGAAGAGACAGTGAGCCTCTCTCTCAATAATAATTTTACAGTGTGTCATATCCTGTCCCAGCCCAAAAGAAGAGACAGTGAGCCTCTCTCTCAATAATAATAATACAGTGTGTGATTTCCTGTCCCAGCCTGAGGAACAATGAGCCAGACACTCAATAATAATAATAATACAGTGTGATCTCCTGTCCCAGCCTGAGGAACAATGAGCCAGACACTCAATAATAATAATAATACAGTGTGATCTACTGTCCCAGCCTGAGGAATAGACAGTGAGCCTGTATCTCAATAATAATAATACAGTGCGTGATCTCCTGTACTAGCCTGAGGAACACACAGCAAGCCTGTCTCTCAATAATAGTAATACAGTGTGTGACCTCCTGTCCCAGCTTGGGGAACAGTGAGCCAGACTCTCAATAATAATAATACAGTGTGATCTACTGTCCCAGCCTGAGGAACAGTGAGTTTATCTGCTAATAATAATAATACAGTGTGATCTCCTGTTCCAGCCTGAGGAACAGTGAGGTTGTCTCTTGTCATGGAAATATAACTATCAAGGAAGCCACAAGAGAGAGTTCTCACCTGAGTAAGGTCTTTATTTCAATATTGCAAGATTGGGAGCCCTGCTGCCACTTCGCACAGTGCAACCAGAGACTCAATTTGTTACAAGCAGTACAGGGTTTTTATAAGATGTTGCGCTGTAAAAAAGCTCAGTGCTTTGTCCCTTCAAAACTTCCCCTTTCCCTAAGACAAAACAGATTACATCATAGAGCGAGAGAAGAAGCACTAGATTTGTTATTCAAAGCTAATCAGTTACTTTCAGCTAATTCTAACGACCCAGACAGCATATATTGTTTTGGTACATTGTCTTCTAAAGTAACCTAAACAGTACACTGTTTTCTAAAATTCTGCAGGTACTGTAGCACAGCATTTACATCCTTGAAATATAGTATCTTAAAGCACCAATATATTTTTTGAAAAGCTCTCTACATTTTAAAGATCAATTTACTTATTAGATTTCCACTTCAACACTTGGTCGGCTGGCGTTCGGGGAGTAGCGTTTTTCAGAATTGTATTGAGATCGTTTTCCACAGAGCTCAGATGTCAAAGCACAGCAGCAGCTCTCCACAGCGATCCTCTATTGCGCCCTTTCTCCAGCAGCTCCGTCCTCATTGGAAGGAAGCAAGAGTGAAAGGCTGAAGTGAAATAGAGCGGGGACGAAGGCAGTGAAGAGAGAGAACGTGGGAAGAAGAGAAAAACGCAAGGGAAAAAAAGCAGCGTCGTAAAAGAGGTGACGGAGCTGTCCTCTCTATAAGAAGAGTGCCAGCGAGCCTTGCTCAAGCTTACGACCACACCCCCTTGAGCACGCCTGATCTCGTCTGATCTTGGAAGCTAAACAGGGATGGGCTTGGTTAGTACTTGGATGGAAGACTGCCTGGGAATACCAGGTGCTGTAAGCTTTTAAGCGCAGGAGGCGCCCTATCCCCGCTCGCTCGCTCATTCCCCTTTTCACACGTGCAGTGCGGCTTGTCGGTCTGTTTATTTGTCAGCTTTGGCGAGACACGGGTGCTTGTGTATTAGCGTGAGCGTTTTTTATTCTGATCATGAACAGTTTTACAAGTCCGCAAAGGATCGAGGAAAGGTTTATCGCCAGCTGAAAAGAGACACAGCGCTTCGGCTGTGGAGACTTGTTCGGCTGGCGTTCGGGGAGTCGCGTTTTTCAGAATTGTATTGAGATCGTTTTCCACAGAGCTCAGATGTCAAAGCACAGCAGCAGCTCTCCACAGCGATCCTCTATTGCGCCCTTTCTCCAGCAGCTCCGTCCTCATTGGAAGGAAGCATGAGTGAAAGGCTGAAGTGAAATACAGATGCAGCCATTCAAAATGAGCGTTAAAAACCCGCGGTACAGTAACCAACCCGCAGGGCACCGTAGGGCACCGCGGTCAGTGATTGGCTGGCCAAAATGACAGGGGCACTCGTGGTGCATTGGTTGGTAGTGAATAGATTTAATCATTTATTGTCTTTACTGTGCAAGTTTCAATCCGCTTAGGTTTGAATATTTATATGGAATATTACCACTAAAGGGAAATTTTAGTAACTGAGCATAAAAAGAAGAGGAGCATAACGCATCTGAAGGTAATAAATGATATTAATTTAGGACATAAACATTACTGTATGTACATAAACTGTACTGTGTATGGCTAGTCTTGATAGTTTAAAGAAAAAATACACACCAGTCTTCCATTTCTCCCTAAACATTTTAAGCATGAAAGTTTTATGAAACGGTACCCAAATATGTGATTGCTGTATAGAATGAATTTTAATTTTTAAAAATTATTTAACACGAAAATTAAGCTGTTTACATCTTCCGCCTGAGAACAGTCACCCGTTGCTACCCAACGCAGAAACACTGCCACTAACTAGCAAAGAGAGGACATTAGCTAGCCAATATAATAAAGAAATAAATGATTATTTTGTTTATTTCTTTTGAACATTTATTTGAACATTTCCATCGATTGTACAAGCACTTGGAAACTGTCCAATCCCTAGTTCATCAAGCATTTACCGGTCTGGCGCCGGTCTGTGTCTTCTAGGATATAATGCCAGCGAACTCTTGTTTTTATGTCCACTATAACTACGCTGGGCAAACGTTCCGAGGTCAAATTCCTCCAGCACGGGGGTACCTTTAAAGCGGAGACGACGGCACCGAAATTTTTTGGCGCGCCTTCTCTTTAAAGCCCTGGCCAAATATGAAGACAGTAAGTACAGTTATAATTCAAACGGAATTAAAAACTACACATCCCAATTACCATGGTGGTGCTTGTGATCATTGCGTTTAACCAACGAAACAGGGCAAAAAATCAGTCACATGAATTTGGGGCAGAGTTTCGAAAGCTTAACCTATCAGCAACAAAGCGAAATTTACACGATAGGCTACCTCAAACTGTCAGTTACACGACTGTGTATGTCGCTTAAGCCACTCCTATTTGGCATTTTAGTTATGGAGGCGAGAAGACGCCCCCCCTCTCTCTGGGTGTCTGATTTGCCGCCATCTTTAACTGTTCGGTGTCCGAATCGGAGTAGCTACGCGTACGAAATAAAGTTAATCCCAACTACAAAACATATATTTTTGTGGTAAGAGGGCGCAAAACATCAGTTTTTACTGCTATTAATTACTGTACGATTTATAGTTGAAATCTGAGCCTAGATATAAAGTTAAAATCTCGACAAAGCAATGTAGGAAATACAGAGAAAATAAATCCTTTCTGACATCTAAAATCAGTTTAGATCAAGGTCTCTAAAACGAACAAGAAAAAGAGGATTTTCGGAGGGCAATTACGCTGTGTTTATATAGAATAACTGATTTATGAGCAATCTAATTTCTTGTTCGTTTAAAACAGTGAAATGTCAGCTGCAAAAGATCGCACCAGAAACAGCACTCTCTCTGCCTGTCAAAGACGTTCAGGAAAGGCTGAATGAAGTCATGTCAAGTACAATAATTCGGTGATCAATAATAACAGTTGTAGGACAGTATATAAGGAGGATAAGGATTTTGAAGTTGACTCGAAATCTGATAGGTAACCAGTGCAAGGACTTGAAAACAGGTATAATACATCCCTGATAGGATTCTTGCTGTCATATTCTGAACATATTGAAGATTGCTCAGTGTGGATTTAATTTCCCCAGTGAACAGGATGTGCATTTATTAATTCTAGAAAATAAATGTTTAAATAACTAGGTATGGATACTGATGTGCAAGAGAGGTGGAAAGGCTGTTTCCTTAAGCCAGCACTATAAGATATTTTATTCTCAGTGAGATGCTGCCATTTCATGGTGGGTTTCTAACACTGTGTATAGTTCCATTCACACAGTGCTTTTACTTCCATCCATTTCTAATCTCTTTATCCAGTACAGAGGATTTGGAGCCTATCCCAGTAAGCAACAGACACAAGGCAGAATACACCCTGGACATAGCGCAGGTCCATCACAGGACAGACAGACACAAACACACACACACCAGGGCCAGTTTTCCCATAAACCAATTAACTTACCAGTATGTTTTGGAGTGCGAGAGGGAGTCATATCACACATATGGAGAAAAACCATGTAACCCAGAGAGAACATGTAAACCCCACACACACAGGAATACATTTTATTATTCATAAACAGTTAACATTGTTAGCAAAATATTTTGAATTATATTTAACCCTATTTTTTCTTTAGTTTTGTATTTAACTTATTATATGATAGTCAGACTTAATGTATATTTGAACAATGAAAATATATTTTTACAAGATGCGGGGGAAAGTGCAACAGCTTATTACAGTGCTAAATTTAATATTATTGATTGCTAATAGTTTATGCTAACACCTAACTTTCTTAATTAGATGTATTTAATTAACAGTGAACTAAGTGTAACATACTATTCAGAAATACAATCGAAAATAGTTTTGTGGTGTTTGTATGGATGAAACATTTCTAAAATGTATAACGTAACAAAATTAAAGACGATTAAAATCTGTAATCTTTCCACTTGTAATGTCATTAGACAGAACAACACATTTCTGGTTTGTTTTAATTAGCTAGTATTAGTTAGTAGTTAGTAGTTTTAATTTAATTAGTATTGCAATTCGCACTGATTCCCTTGCGAAGATATGGACTTAAGAATATCGTGCCTGGTCAAAAAATGGCATTAAGCACTTAAAATTAATATGGTTAATAATAGTAAACTGTAACATGCTGTAACAAGATTGGTTAAACTGCGAAGAAAATGCTTTCAGAGAAAATGTTTCAGGTGTGAAGAACATAGATCTCCAATGCAATTTCAACAAAACCTGTTCCCACACACCCTGCCCCCACTACCATTAGAATATACACAAAGCACTGAAATCTTTCGAGCTAATGATCAGGTGACCCGAGAGAGAGGGAAACACCAAGGGGTGCGGAACCAGGGAACTATTTACATGGAAAACGGGCGATCTCCCCAGACTGTCCGCCCGTTTCACTGTTACCTGGATACCTCTTTATTTAGAACTCACTAACACTGATTTTTAGTTTAGAAGGATTCAAGTAGGGTTTTAGATGAAAGGCAGCGACCTTAATCAAGCCCAAATCATAATTGAACCCATTCAGAGCCTACATTACATTTTAGCGTTTCATTCTGAGCAGAAGACCCTCACACCTGAAGAAGGCTTGCATTTTCTCTCTTCTCTTTTAAGCATGTGTACAATGTGTAATACAATTACAATGTGTAATTACAATGCTGTAATACAATTTGAATCGTATGAGGGTGGGGGGGGAGGGGGAGGTGTCTTTCGCTGGAAATCTCGCCTGGTTCTACTTTACGAGTACAACCCCCTCTCTGCCGGAGTGCTGGCTGTGATGAATTAAACCGGTTTCACAGGTTTCAATCACAGACCATGTGACATGGGAGTCAGGAAACTAACACACGGCGCCACCGGATTTGATAACGCTATAAAAACACTATAAAATAATGTGACTAGGCACAGAACAAGTTTACAGCACAGTACAATAATAAATGCTGACCATGACTTTAGAAGCACAAATTGCCTTACACTCAATTTAAACACAAGCTGTCTTTAGCCCTCTAAGCTGGTTCATACAGAAAGGTAGAGATCCAGGCTCAGAACACACAGCTTCATTAGCGAATACATATGCAGGACAACTAGAGAAGACGTTTTACAGAGGATGGATTTTTAGAAACATCCCATCAGTGACATCACTGAAGTCAACTCCTAGGTACTGTAACTGTCATGTGGATAGTTTCACAAGAATCAGACGAAGGTTTAAGCATCGCTTGTTCTAGATAAAACTGCCAAAAAAAAACAACAACCCATAATGTACTTCTTTGCGGCTCTGTTTGCCCAAATCATATATTCACAACGTGAAATCTAGAAAATAATATTACGTAACCAAAATCCACAATATGGAAACAGAACCTGTGTAATTGTTGATAGATGATGTACTCGTAACATTTTTACAAGACGAACTACAACATTTAAAAAATGACTTGTATGTACTTGATATCTCTAATCAATCCACGGGTCCCAGCACAAAACGAAACTAAAACGCATACCGTTTCGCGCTTCTTATTAGTTGCTCAAAAGTAATTTGACCGTATGAAATGCATAATATAAACCTAGAAACATATACGTGAGCAGTATTTATGCACTGTAGTATCGGTGTTAAGACATACCTCTCAAATACTGTAAATCAAGTTAAAAATATCTCAAGACCGATTCTGGTCATAATGAAACCATGTTTCGTGTATGTTTTCTTTAAAGTACCGAGACCAGCCATATACTGTATGTTTATGTTCCAAAATTAATATCGTTTATGGCCTTCACACGCTTTGCAGTATGCTCCTATTCTTTTTATGCTCAGCTACTAAGATTTCCCTTCAGTGGTAAAATTAGATATGAATATTCAATACTTAAACGGGCACAGTTAAGACATTAAATATACATACTGTATACAGTACAGTTTTCATACGGTAATATGTTTATGTTCCTAAATCAATCTGTTTTATGAGCATGTGAAAGGCATGGTGAATCGATTCTCAAAAATTACTGTACTTTGCATGATTGGAAACAAATGCGTGATTGCGAAATGCTGTGGTGTTACTTTTACAAAGACGGTCAATGAAAAAAAGAATGTTGACCAGGGCAATACTTTGAGTTTACACTTACAGCTTGTCCAAGGTCATTCATTATTAATACTATTAGTAATATCTTCGTTAAAGACTTTGATGGCCACAGTTTAAACATGAGAGGTTGAGCTTTATTAGCTCCACCTTGCTGAAATTCTGGATACTATTATTTTGCTTGTCATATTATAGGAGAATTTACAGTAACTAGCGGTATTTACCAGTAACTCGCGATATTTACCGGTAACTTGCGGTAGACTGCATACAGCGTACCGGAAAATAATGCGGTATCGCCCACGCATTTTGAATGGCTGCATCTGTATGTCCCCCAGCTCTGAGCCCATTGGGCCTGCTGGTGTGACCAGAGCTGCAGCGTCGCCATGCTGGTGGGGGTCAGTTCGGCTTTTCTGTTGGAATGAACAGGGGGGTTACATGATGGTGCTGTCTGTGGTCTGGCTGTCCTGCTGGTCTGGATGAGGGGTGTGTAGTGTGGTGCAGGTACTTGTCCCATCCTGCTCTTGGTCCAGGTTGGAGGGTTGCACCGATTCTGAGTCTTGTTAGCTGGTATGGATGGGTTTGGGGGTGTTGATACCAGAGTGGTCCGGGGGGAGTGCAGGTGTCTCGGGGGCATTCTTGTTTTTCTGTGAGTTCAGGTTGATTTTGTTGGTTTTGCCACGAATCTCCCTCATGCAGGCAAGCGCTCCCGCATTCCTACGAGCTCTCCCCGTACCAAACGTGCATGTGTCAATCAGTCCTCTGCTTAAACCCTCATCTGCCCCCCGGTCATTGCTCACGATTGAGATTCTCTCCCGGAGCTTACGTACTAACTACACCTTTGCCTTACTACGACTTCTCCCCTGGACCTCGACCCCGCTTTTCCGACTACCGCTTTAGCCACTCGATTTTGTACCTTCGCCTGTTTTACGCTTTCTCGGATCCTGACCCCAGCCTGTCTCTTCGTTTACGCCTCTGCCTTCTGAATCCACACCGACGCAACTTCTACGCCTTCCCGGACTCCGACCCCTGCCAGTCCCACGACTACACTTTCGCCTGTCGATTCTGTGCCTACGCCTGTGCTACATGTGGAAGACCGAGTCAAAAGGTCAGGACAGTGACTATGCGTGGGAAAGGTTTTCTGTTCGCACCTAAGACCCCTGTCTTAGGTGCAGACTAAAGCCTGTGATTCCTCACACCCATTCAACCAGAGAAAATTGAAACAGATTGTAGGATGCCAAATGGCACCCCCCTGTCCTGTTTGTTTGACTTCTGACACTGCCCCTTTCCCTGTATGTTCCTTTGATATGTTAAAGTATTGCCTACTTTTAATGTATAAAAAAGGAAAGTATAACTTCAGTCCAGTGAGCATGTCTTGAGTGCTAGGGGAAACCCTTTCTCTGTGATAATCTCCCCTTCAGCTGATTGTATTAAAGATCTGTTGACAATCTCCCAACCTGAGTGAAGACTGAGTTTTCTTCAACATACGCCTTCCCGGACTCGGACCCCTGCCTGTTTACTCCGACTATGCCTGTGTCTCGTGCCAACCCTACCAAGGGCACCACATTGGATCCCTATCCTCAGCAGTCAGCCCCTGCGTGACAGGTTCTGAGTGTCTTGGTTACATCCGTTTGTGTGTATAGATGAAAAAGCTATTGAAGAGCACCCCGACACCCCCCACCCATCTCGGTGGAAGATGCCATGTTCAAAAAATCCTAAAAAGATAATTCAAGTTTCACACAACAAAGCATGACTGTGAAAGGTCAGGAGACCTGCCTAATGGTGGTACTGGCCCCACTAGCACCTCTTCCAGCAGCAACCTTAGTTTTTCCCAGGAGGTCTCCCATCCAGGTACTGACCAGGCTCACACCTGCTTCAGTACTAAAGGCTGCTGATTATGGCCAGCAGCCATATCACCCTGCAACTCACAACTGGCAACCCACTGAAGCTAAGCAGGTGTGAGCCTGGTCAGTACCTGGATGGTAGACCTCCTGGGAAAAACTAAGGTTCCTGCGGGAAGAGGTGCTAGTGGGGCCAGCAGGGGGCGCTCACCCTGCGGTCCATGTGGGTCCTAATGCCCCCAGTATAGTGATGGGGACACTATACTGTAAACAGGCGCCTTCCTTCGAATGAGATGTAAAACTGAGGTCCTGACTCTCGGTGGTCATTACAAATCCCATGGCGTTTCTTGAAAAGAGTAGGGGTGTAACCCTGGCGTCCTGGCCAAATTTCCCCATTGGCCCTTACCAATCATGGCCTCCTAATAATCCCCCTCTTTGAATTGGTTACATTTCTCTTCTCTCCTCCTCACTGATAGTGGTGAGTGTTCTGGTGCACTATGGCTGCCGTCGCATCATCCAGGTGGATGCTGCACATTGGTGGTGGTGGAGGGGAGTCCCCATTACCTGTAAAGCGCTTTGAGTGGAGTGTTCAGAAAAGTGCTATATAAGTGTAAGCAATTATTATTATTATTATTATTAATGAGCACAACACTTGATTACAGTAAAAAAATCATTATAAAATAAAGAAATGTTCCACAACTCAAAGCAAGGTTGTATAAGGTTAGGGGGTCTGACTGGTGTGTAAAACATATGGTTTCAGCAGTGTGGCTGTTGTATTTGAATTGCTATTGTAGCGGCAATGCTTGTTAATAAGACAGAATTAAGCGTTGGTATGCTGTCCTAAAGGAGGCCCCATCTCACCCTCCATCTCTGTGGTGCAGCCACAGAGAAAGTATTCATGCAGGCTGATTTAAGATGTTTTCTTTTGATAAGGAACAAGCTCCCAGACGGGGATGCACTTAGCTAAGCCTGGCTATCATGATCAATGGTCATCCATTGGCGCCTATCAGTGTAGGGAGTGCCGAATGGACATCTGGACTGCATTCCTAAGTGTCAAATGTAAGTGAATTATATCTCATCTTGACCAACCAATCAGGGACTGGCAGGGCGTGGTAATACCATGTGGGTCTCCAATGCCCGCCAAACTCTCAACCAATCAGCACACATCTGGGTCTTGGTCAAAAAGGGAGCGCAAGCTCAGATCGGGGCTCTCCTTGGCCATTTTCATGCATCCTCAGAGACAATCACGTGACAACTGGTGTTGTCTGCAAAAGGACTTGGACTTTGTTCTAAGCGCGAGGCCGAGGATCCCGTACGTACTCAGAATTCTACCGACGTGAATGCTCCGCTTGATCAACGGCAGCCTACAGTTGGACCCTCGTCGACAACCTGAATAGCTTATTCAGAAGCAGCGCTGGACCAGGAACAAACCAGCTTCTTCCCGGGCAAAAGAGTGACTTGTGAGGACTCGCGGTCACACTCTGTGCATAGAGACTTTCTACTAGCCAGCCGGACTCCTGGTAGATCCCCTCGGAGCAACGACTGCCCTGCGTGCCACAGTCAGATTCCTCCGCCCGTCCTACTCCGAGCTGCACCTTGACTGGTTGGCCAGTAGCCAGAGAACGCCGACACAACGCCCATTGGACAACTGCTGCAACAGAGGCTGCAACAGAGCCTGTCAGCTGGTTTGGTGTTCGTGCCGGGAGATTCCAAATCCATACACAGTGGATAAGTAAACCCCATGTTCTACATTGCATCTCGAGAATTCAATTGTACCTCCACACAAGTTGTTATCAATATAATTCATGAGTAATGTATTTACTTCCGAGTTTAGAGTAACAGTGGGTAATAACACTGGTTAGCGATTTGGTAACCGAACGATATATATTGACATATATTCTCTGTGGACACAACGTTCACAACGCGAGAAATACTGTTCAATACGGCTTCGTGCGAATAACCCGTATATGACCATAGGAAGCAGAACAGCGCAGTCTCCAATTACCCAGACTGTAAGCACAGAAATAAAGCTTTGTTTGATTTCTGAAACCCTTCCTTTACGCCCTGTTTTCATTCAGGTAAGGGTCAACTATATTGACAATACTACTGACAGCAGGAAGATTAAAATATTCTTTACTCAGCAGCTTATTAAAAACAGCTCCCATGATGTTCAAACCGATTAGTGTAGTGCGTGTGTATATGTATTTCACAAACAAGGAAAACACCAAAAACATACATACATATCTATCTATCTCTTCTACTCCTGTTTCCTTTAAAACAAAAAACCACGCCACGCCAATCTGTGCACGATCAAGGCGTAGCTAATCTCAGGACCCCGGGCGCAATTAAGGCCCACACCAATCCTGGATTATACGTGCATTTAATGTACCACTCAGCTCCAGAACCCCTGGCGCAATTAAGGCCCACACCGATCCTGAGCCACAGAACTCTGGGCGCAATTAAGGCCCAAACCAGTTCTGACCTTCAGAACTCCGGGCGCAATTAAGGCCAACACCAGCCCTGAACTACGTGCATTTAATGCACCACTTGCTCTAGAACCCCGGGCGCAATTAAGGCCCACACCGATCCTGAGCCTCAGAACTCCGGGCGCAATTAAGGCCCACACCAGTCCTGAATTACGTGCATTTAATGCACCACTCAGCTCCAGAACCCCGGGCGCAATTAAGGCCCACACCGATCATGAGCCACAGAACTCTGGGCGCAATTAAGGCCCAAACCAGTTCTGACCTTCAGAACTCCGGGCGCAATTAAGGCCCACACCAGTCCTGAACTTCACGGTAAGGGTCCAAAACCCATTCAAAAACTCCACGCGCAATTAAGGCATACACCAGCTTCGAACGCCTGTACACAATACCGCGGAACCCTTGCCAGACCAAATTCTGGGCTTACAGCAAACAACCCATTACATACACCGGTGTCTTCCCCCGGGCCAGAGAAATTCAGAAACTCACGTTTACTCCGTCATCTCGGGCGATTCTCGCAGGGAGCAGAGACTTCCCTTTTTTTTTTAAAAAGAGGAGTCCTTACCTCTTAGTAATGTGAGCGCTGACCGTCTCTCCTGCCGATGGGAAGTTCTGCGCCTTCTGGAGCATCCGCCGACTACGCCAAATTTGTTGTAACAGAAGAAATAAGGTTCTTGATCCCGAGATGAAGTAAAACAGATGAGTTTATTGCATGCAAGAAACAATAAAGCTGAAGTCTTGTTTCCCGCAAGAAACAACAAAACCGAAGTATTGTTCGCCGTACTGTTACAAACTTTTGGGTTATATAGTGTTTTCTTCTCCGTTTCTGACGTCACTCGGTCTGATGGTTAAGAGGGAGGTTCATGGTATTTGGCCAGTTTACGATGTTCTGGACAAATGGTCAGTTTAAGATTACACCCAGGGGGGTTCCTAGCTTGCATCTGCAATCCTTATCAGTTAACCCCCTTTCCTGCCATAAACCCCAGCTTGTGACTTGGAAGTCTAAACCCCCTACAGAAAGGATTAAATTCAAACCCCCGTCTTCACATCTTTCTTCAACAGCTATCTGTTCCAAGACCAGGCTTTCTAACCACCTTCTATTCCTTTACAGATGTCGTCATCATAATATCAAGGATTTCGCCTTAAATTTAATACCTTTTCTTTTGACTCTGATACCACCCAGAGTAACACTCAGAGACTTCTAAAACAATTTTCTAGGAAACTAATGCTCTCTACCATTTTCTCCCTCAAAAAACAGATTATCCTTTCCGACAACAACATCAAAGAGGCTAAGGAATTTCTACGGCTGACAGCTCCACATCATCTTCCCTTCATAACTAACCTCATTAGATCTCTCAACTCTAAAATCTACCAGTTTCTCACTACAGAGAAGGACAAAAAACTCAGTCATCTTCTACAGAAGAAAACCATCAACACCCCGAACATCCTCACCAACCCTAACCTTGTTGTCACCATACCTTCTGACCTTTCCCTTTCACAGGATAAGCGATCCCTCCTCAGCAAAGGGCTCAGTTTTGTACCAGTTCCCCCAGACCAATGTCGACCTTAACCACTTTTACCGCAGGATCCGTCTCAGAGCACATTTTGCCGACAATTCCTCTTCACAGGCAGCTGATAACAACCCGGTTATTGATGTCATTAACAACATTAATCCCAAACAGAGCTGTTGGACTCCCTCCTCTGGCCGTTTTCCACCAGTTGATTATTTCATCAACCAATGCACTAATCAAGCTCCCAAGGCACTCCCTATACCCAGTAAACATAGGTCTAACCTCACCCAAGGAGAAAATCAGGCGCTCCAGTCTCTCCGCAACAGGGATGATATCGTCATCAAACCAGCGGACAAAGGAGGTGCTGTTGTGGTGTGGCGTAAGGATCTATATGTCTTTGAAGCCTCTAGACAACTAACTGACACTTCTGCCTACCTCCCTCTCCAACAGGACCCTACCACTGACTACCAAAAGGAAGTGGTATCCACCATTTCCCTTCTTATCAGCAGTAACGAGCTCCCCCAGGAGGCGAACCGGCTCATCATGGAACATCCACAGGTATCTCAATTTTACCTCCTCCCCAAAATCCACAAACCGGACACCCCTGGACGCCCAATCGTATCAGCATGTAACTGTCCAACTATTTACATCTCAGCCTTTCTCGACAGCCTCATGAGACCGCTGGTTGAAGATCTTCCCTCATACATCAAAGACACCAACCACGCGCTCCAACTTTTCAATGATTTCCAATTTCAGGATACCGAATGCCACATTTTTACCATGGACATCACATCTCTGTACACCGTCATTCCCCATAATGACGGCCTTACAGCCCTCAAGCACACGCTGGACAAACGCACAGTGCTTGATCCACCCACCCACACCCTGGTACGCCTTGCAGAATTGGTCCTCACACTGAACGCATTCTCTTTCAATAATCTTTTTTACCAACAGGTCAGTGGAGTTGCCATGGGCACCAGAATGGGACCCAGCTATGCCAACATTTTTGTCGGCTGGGTAGAAGAATGCTTCTTCGCTTCCTGCACTGGCTATGTCCCTGACCTCTACAAACGATATATTGATGACTGCGTCGGTGCCGCCACATGCTCCAACGAACAGCTTGAATTCTTCCTGCACCATTTTACCAACTTCCACCCGTCCCTCAAATATACGGTTAACATATCTTCCACCACTCTTCCGTTTCTAGACATCCACTTGTCTATCAACTACCCCCGACTGTCCACTTCAGTTTATTACAAACCCACGGATTCACACAGCTACCTCCTGTACAGCTCATTTCACCCCAACCACACTAAAAACTCTCTTCCTTTTTCACAGTTCCTTAGGTTACGACGATTATGCAGCGACGACATCGAACCAAGCCCTCGAAATGTACTCATTTTTCATCAACAGATGATACCCCAGCAGTGTGATTGACAGGGCCCTTCCCCGAGCCAAAAACACCCCCCGGACCATCAACCCGATCAGGAACTCCCGCCGTAACAACCGCATTCCTTTGGTGCTTCCTTACCACCCTAACACACTTCCTAACCCCAGGACCATTAACCAGAACTTTTCCATCCTACAGGATGATCCCTCCATTGGGGCCCTCTTTTCTGATCGCCCTATCATCTCATATCGCCGACCACCTAATCTGCGTAACCTCCTTGTTCACAGCTCCCTTGACCGCCCTCAACAACCATCCACACCAGGCACTTTCCCTTGCAACAGAGCTCGCTGTATCACCTGCAAGTACACAGCTACCACCACACTCATTCAAGGCCCCTCAGGACAATTCCGGATCACCCAGACAGCATCTTGTACCTCCAGCAACCTTTTTTACTGTATCTCTTGCAGTAAATGCCCAGCCATCTACATTGGAGAAACAGGAAGGAGACTCGGAGACCGCCTCAGAGAACACGTCAGGGCTGTGAAGATTAAAGATCTCTCCAAGACCATTGTTTCTCATTTCACCTCTGACGGCCACGACCAGTCTAATCTCTCCGTCTGTGTTCTCAAAGATGGTTTTCTGAAGTCATACATCAGAAAGACCACCGAAACTAAAATTATTCTGCAGCTAGGATCACACATTCTCCCTTCCCTTAACGACAGATCTTTTAAATTTTCTCCATTCATTGGAAGTTTCATTTCACACCTCTCTGCACCCATTCTGACTTCACACCTCTTGATTGGCCTCTCTTTCTGTCCCCTGCTCCCGCCTCTCACTCCTCCTCCCTCCCAACCTTTGTTCTCCCGCTACTTTACCTTTGCCTACTGCCCTGTCTCTCTCACACCTGAAGAAGGCTCCACGGCCGAAACGTTGTGTTCTCTTTCTTCTTTTTTTCAGCATGGAATAAACCTATTACTTGTTCCTTTGCAGCCTACGCATGCTGACGCAGCTACCCACCTGAAGTACTATATTCTCTGTTGTGTATCTCTTTGTGTTTGCATCTCTTCGAGATTATATACCTTGTATATTGATAACCCTCACAGTAAGGTCTGCCGCTCGTATCCAGGCAGACTAGTATATCTTTGGTGCACAATTTATATTAATAAATGTATCTCGTGTATTGAACCCGTGTGTGTGCGTTGTTAGTTGTTCTGACGATTTATTTTCTAAAAGCTACAACGAACAACCTTGTGATTACTGTTACAATTAATAATTGTCTCAGTAAACCCATCAAACCACTACACTATTGAGCCATGAAGAAGACCCACCTGTCCCAGTGTATTACCTGTAGTGTTACTTTCAGAAAATCATAAAAAAATAAAGAAAGAGGCCACAGCCACAGCAAGGTTGTATGAGGTTAGGGGCCCTGTCTGGTGTGTAAAACATATGGTTTCAGCAGTGTGGCTGTTGTATTTGAATTACTATTGAGCCATGAAAAAGACCCAACTGGAAAAATCCCAGTGTATACCTGTAGTGTTATCTTCAGAAAATCATAAAAAATAAAGGTTCCACAACCCAACACAAAGCTGGGAAAAGTCAGAAGACCTGCTTAGTGTGCAAAACACTTACTTGCAGCATTGTGGGTGCTGTGATTTAAATGCTATTGGTTTGTAAACAGAATACCCCTATCCCAGTGCATTGTGCCATATTAAATAAAAGCACGAGAAAAAGAGATTCAGAACGCAAAGCTGTGTCAGTGTTCTGTGTAAAAAATCAGTTTGAACATCATGGGAGCTGTTTTTAATAAGCTGCTGAGTAAAGAATATTTTAATCTTCCTGCTGTCAGTAGTATTGTCAATATAGTTGACCCTTACCTGAATGAAAACAGGGCGTAAAGGAAGGGTTTCAGAAATCAAACAAAGCTTTATTTCTGTGCTTACAGTCTGGGTGTCACGACAACCAGGCAGTCAAGAACAAAGCGTAAGCGAGCTAATCAGACCCAGCAGCGGGTGATTATTAACAAACGCCGCCGCACGAGTTAAACCACCTGCGCACACTCATTGCGGTGCGCACTGCTATTTAAACCATCTTCACCTGCTTCCCACTGCTCGGTATTGAGTCTACTCCTTGAGAGCTCTACCTGGCGTTTTTCCCCGTACCTCGTTTATTCTGGTTTTTGGATTCCCCTTCTGCCTTTTCGACTTTGCACCTCGCCTCTCGACTCGGACTGTCTGCTACCGGTGAACTTCCTGGATTACGACTTGCCTTTCGCCTTTTGACTACGACCTTGCCTCTCGTTCTGGTTTGTTCGCCTGCCTCATCTATCACCCGTGCCTGCGTCTGCACAGGATCCGTGTATCTTCTCACCAGGGATTCCTAACAGAATACCGAGCCAAAAGATGGATCCCGCGGACGCACAAGCTTTTGGCTCACTTTTTAATCGCCATTCCCAAGCTCTCACCCAGCTTCAATCTTCGCTTCACATTCTCTCCAATCACGTCGCTAGCCTTCCGCCCTCCCCTGTCCCTTCGCCTCCAGCACAGACCACTGCTCCACATCCCTGTGCCTTCTTTTCGAGGAAACTCTCCCCTGCTGAGGTTAATTATGATGTTGGTAATCGTGAACTCTTGGCTATCAAGCTGGCCCTGGAGGAATGGAGACACTGGTTGGAGGGGGCTCATCACCCCTTTGTCATTATCACAGACCATAAGAACCTGGCCTACATTCAGTCGGCCAAACGCCTCAATTCCCGTCAGGCCCGTTGGTCTCTTTTCTTTTCTCGATTTAATTTTGTGATCACCTATACACCTGGCTCGAAGAATGGGAGGGCTGATGCTCTCTCTCGGCTCCATGATCCCCAGGATCTGGACTACACACCGGAACCAATCATTTCACCTAACAGAATCCTCGGGGCGATCCACTGCTCTATTGAAGATCAGATCAGACGTGCCCTCAAGGGAGCTATAGTTCCTGTGTGCTTCCCCCCGGATAAGCTTTTTGTACCGGACAACTTGCGTTCTGCTGTCCTGCAATGGGGGCATGACTCTCGGTTTGCAGGCCATCCCGGGTGCAGACGCACTCTGGACCTACTCACCAGAGATTTCTGGTGGCCTTCCATGCGATCAGATGTTGCAGAGTACGTCCGAGCTTGCCCGGTCTGTGCCAGGATCAAGACTCCGCGTGCCAAGAAGACCGGTCTCCTTCACCCTCTTCCGATCCCACACCGCCCTTGGTCCCACATAGCTGTGGACTTCATTACGGACCTTCCTAGCAGTCAAGGTCATACGGTAATCTTGGTGATATCTGATCGTTTTTCCAAGGCAGCCCATTTCGTCCCCCTCCCAGCATTGCCCACAGCCCAGGAAATGGCATCACTGTTTGTGCAACAGGTCGTTCGGATACATGGGTTGCCCAACGATGTGGTCTCAGACAGGGGACCTCAATTTGTCTCGGCCTTTTGGAAAGCGTTCTGCCAAGCTTTAGGGACCCATGTATCTCTGACTTCGGGTTATCATCCTGAGGCCAATGGTCAGGTGGAACGGACCAACCAAAGCCTCCTTACTTTTTTGAGAGCCTTCACCTCCAACTCGCAGGATGACTGGTCATCGCTACTTCCCTGGGCAGAATATGCCCATAATTCTCTTACCTCCTCCTCCACAGGTCTCTCTCCCTTCCTCTGCTCACTAGGTTATCAACCCACTCTCATTCCTGCCAACCCTCCGGACACGGCGGTGCCGTCGGTGCGTCAATATATTTCCAAGCTGCGCAGGACCTGGAGAATGGCGAGGACAGCTCTCACCAAGTCATCCCAGCGCCAGGCCAAATTCGCAAACCGACACCGCAGACCAGCCCCCCGTTTTCGCAGAGGCCAGTTTGTTTGGCTTTCAACAAGGAACCTACCTCTACACCTGCCTTCCAAGAAGCTCGGGCCTAGGTATATCGGCCCCTTCAGGATACTCTCCCGGATCACCCCAGTTACCTTCCGTCTTGCACTTCCCCCCACCCTTAAAATCCACCCGTCTTTCCACGTCTCCCTCCTGAAACGCTTCTACCGCTCACCTCTGGCGGCTCCCCAACGTCGCCCGCCACCCCCGCGTCGCATTCGGGGGCACCAGGCATATACAGTCCACAAGATCCTCGACTCTAGATGGAACCGCGGTACCCTTCAGTATCTGGTTGACTGGGAGGGTTATGGCCCTGAAGAAAGATCCTGGGTTCCGGAGAGGGATATTTTGGACCCTGCGCTAATCGGAGACTTCCACAGGGACTATCCCGATCGGCTGTCTCGGGCGTCGGGAGCCGCCCGTGAAGGGGGGGGTACTGTCACGACAACCAGGCAGTCAAGAACAAAGCGTAAGCGAGCTAATCAGACCCAGCAGCGGGTGATTATTAACAAACGCCGCCGCACGAGTTAAACCACCTGCGCACACTCATTGCGGTGCGCACTGCTATTTAAACCATCTTCACCTGCTTCCCACTGCTCGGTATTGAGTCTACTCCTTGAGAGCTCTACCTGGCGTTTTTCCCCGTACCTCGTTTATTCTGGTTTTTGGATTCCCCTTCTGCCTTTTCGACTTTGCACCTCGCCTCTCGACTCGGACTGTCTGCTACCGGTGAACTTCCTGGATTACGACTTGCCTTTCGCCTTTTGACTACGACCTTGCCTCTCGTTCTGGTTTGTTCGCCTGCCTCATCTATCACCCGTGCCTGCGTCTGCACAGGATCCGTGTATCTTCTCACCAGGGATTCCTAACACTGGGTAATTGGAAACTGCGCTGTTCTGCTTCCTATGGTCATATACGGGTTATTCGCACGAAGCCGTATTGAACAGTATTTCTCGCGTTGTGAACGTCTGTACACAGCGGTCCTCCGGATTCCAGTAAGTGCGTAATTACGCATCGATGAAAAACCGGAGGTTTAAAAAAAGATAATTAGCCCACTGATAGTTTGATCTAGAGGCTGTGGAAATATCCACAAGTCTTGGTCTTTAAAATGCATTTGGTTTGACGGCGTTCTGTGCTTCCACTGTGAAGATCTGGACAAAAGAATATTCGTGCTCGGTCAAAAAAATGTCATAAAAACGAAAAAGTAAAGGCTGAGAAAGCATTCACAATGTATTTTATACACAAAGGAAGTATTCTCGCAACTCTAAGAGGTTTCGTGGTTTAATTTTTTTTAATTGTTGAATCATATTTAAATGTTTAACAACTGAAGAGCATCTCCCTGTAGACCAGAATGGCCGAGTGGTTAAGGCGTTGGACTTAAAATCTAATGAACAAATGTCCACGTGGGTTCAATCCCCACTTCTAGTAGTGTTGTAATAAGCTTTAAGTGATAGAACACTTTGATGATTTACACTCTATTTAAATATGAATTTACTAAATTTCAGTTCAGTTCTCTTCACTCCCACTCCCTGGCATAACTGAGCTCTCACTATCGCATACTGAAGGCTTTACATGCATTAGCTGTGATACAGCTCCCAATAAAGACAGAATCAAACAGTTTGTTCTATCTCTCATGGTGATCCTCTTCTTGATCCAAATGAAATGGATCATTTAATATGATTTCTCGAGAAAAAAAAAAGGAGTGAATTTCCGCCTGTAATGATTGATGCCCCATCAAACATTTTGTAACATCCCCGGACGATTATACAGTAGAATCCTGGTTTGTGGCTTAAATTCAAGGTAAACAAGACTAAGGAAACGAGTTGGAAACTTGATGTCGAACTGGAATTTAAGTACCCGGAATATTTTACTACAAATCTGTTTATACCAGCGGTGAATTGTACATTTTTATTAAGTACAATCTACTGTATTTTTTTAAAAAATGGCATACTGTGCACGATATGTTGCAGAAACACGACCTGATATTTTCATAATTATTATTTTAATCATTTGACAAGTATGAGGTCCCGGATCCAAATCTTCAGTTCTGATTTTTTTTAAAGTGATATTTTCTCTTCCTCTCGTGGAAATCACAAGATGTGAGCAAATGTTTTTTGTTCTTTTTTTTTCACGTTGCGATCCAAAGAGCCTCAGACGCACAGTCTGACAGTAACCAAACCAGAATGGATTCTGCTGGGAGCCGGACTGAGCTCATTCTCACTCCCTGTGCTGAAAACAGAATTATCTCCTCCCCAAACATCGTCTACAGCTGCTAGATATTGCTCTGCGTCCTACTGCTCCAGCAATTCCTTTGACCAAAGACAGATCACTTGTGCGCTTTTAAACTTCTTGCCACTACAGGCTCTTTGATGACTCATGCTGACTGTCCTGTGAATCCAAAAGAAAATGTTAAAGCTGATACACTTTCGATTGTAATTTGCATCTAACTACAACGTCCCTGGAAAAGAGATTTTATCTGTTGCGTGCAATCGCTATCTTTTACTTTACGTATGGTAGTGGAAATAGTTTTAAAAATGTTTTCTAAAGAAGATTGTATTGCCAGGACCTGCCTTTAGCACTCAGTAGCGATTACGCTGTTGATATAGATGGAGAAGAAATGTAAGATGAATTGATGATCTAAGCTAAAATATCCCTAACACGCCTCCTGTGTTTGTATTCATAGCAAGTAAAATTTTTTTTCAAACCCGAACATTGCTTTTGCATTAAGTATTATTTAACCATTAGCGGTTTTGGTAGCTTCTGAAGAGCGCACTTTTCCAAACTGAAGCCTATAAGAACATTATTCAAGATGCACCATGGCCCAGAACGTGCATCGGGACAAGGATTAACATCAATTGAAAGTACTCCCAAATAAAAGACTTGACAGAAAAATTGAAAGAGTAGGCAAGTATTAAAAAAACACCATAACTTCTTGGCTTCCAATTTCTTTCCAGGTTCAGGCTTTGTAAAATGACATGATTAGTGGAGTCATGCCGCGGTTGTGAGTTCAAGCCTCACCTGGAGCAGCCTGGTTTTCTGTCTTGACAGGTAAACAGTGTTTTGTGTTATTTGCTAAATGGAGAGAGGATTCTATGTTAATTGTGCTCCTCCTGGGAGAGGTCAAGATGAGAAGTTCACGAGGCTGGTGGTAAATATCCTGTCCAGGAATATTGGGGCAGTAGGGGGTCAGATCTATAGATGTAGTAAACACATCAGTGGAAACGGTGTGTCTGCTCTCTGTGAGAGAGCCGGGCGGAAAGAATAATCTGTGGTCGGGGAAGAAGAGACCCTCGTTGGAAGAGCGGCGCTCCACACAGGAGAGAATGAAAAAAAATATTTTTCAGGGACGCTGATTGTTCTCTTTGGGGGAATTAAAAGCACTTGAGGTGAGTGACCTCGAGGCGCAATGGTAGCGCGTCTGACTCCAGATCAGAAGGTTGCGTGTTCAAATCACGTCGAGGTCAGCTGATGAGTTTACAGGTGCTGCTGGTGCTGAACCCGGAAATTACACCATGCAGTCTGGTTTTATCTGTACACCACATAGGTAATCGAATAAAGTAACAGCGCAGTACAGAACACCCAGTCAGGAGCTTATTCAGCGAATCATCATGAACATGACAAGAGAAAAGGCACACTGCACATCCGTGAAACATCACGTCTGGCTTTAGAGACAGTGACATCAGAGAATGGAAGTTTCAGAATGCTTTTTTTGTTACGGGTTCAAGCAAACCTGAAAGTTAGGGAGTGTTTGGTCACTTTTGTATGAAAAAGTGTCTGAAGCCTGTAATTATAATTTGTCCTTTTTTAATTGTGGTTGAAATCCACTCCCATGTACCAAGACCTACAGTATATTCATGTTTGCTTAAATGACTAATGCTATTGGACATTAGCTGGTGTTTTTTGTAACAATTTGCTATTTCATGCAGGAAAGAAAGGAAACCAGACCCAACGTTTGCTTTCAGGTGCGGTCTATTTACAGAACAGACATCTATTTCTGAGGAGCCTGATTTAAATCACACAACCCCGGTAGAAGTCGAATCGACAATCTAATAAACCGAAATCAGATGCGTTATCCATTAAACCACTAGTCCGTCACGTAAATTAATTGCACCATGGTGAGTTCAGCGCCACTACTAGTAATACCCCACCCCCATCTTAAATTTCTACGTGAGAAACGTGTTTTCCAAATTTTTATCAGTTTTTAAAAATCATCACTTTTATGCAGACAAAGCCTTTATGTGTCGCTCTGAATTTCTAATTGATTTATAATTAAAAGAAAATAGCGTTTTGTTCCACAACGGCGTGAAATTATCATGTCTTTCACTCTACGTCTCTCTAGTAGTAAAGCAGACCTTGCTAGGTGAGCATTTGCTCCGGTAAATTAGGTCACTTTTCATGTTAACTCACTTCTTCTAAACACAACATTTCCTGGTGCACGTTTTCTCCATGAAAAAAGACATTTTCCCTTACATGATTACTCGTTTTTTTTTTCATCAAAGAGTACAGAAAGAAGAAAGAAAGAAAGGAAAAGTGTCGTAAATGAACTCTGTCGCCCGTGGGAGATGTCAAGCGCATTGGACATGAAAAGTGCCCGATAAAAGCCATTTCTGTACATTTCTCTTAGTGTCGGGGCCCGAATGTAAAGGAGGCAACATGCTCAGCCAGCCGACTCAGCTTACTGAACGCAGGTGTCTCCGAGCGGTGTGTCCAAGGGGCAGTAAAAGAGGAGAATTCTGCCGGCGCCGTGGCTTAGTTGGTTAAAGCACCTGTCTAGTTAACGGGAAATCCTGGCTCCAAATCCCAGCAATCCATCGCCTGTGTTGCACTAGACACCCTGTAGATAATCAAAAGCATATTGAGCTCCTTGGTAATGAAATTGGCGGATAAAAGCCATTTCACATCCTTTCTCAACTTGCTCAGTGAGCAGGCTCACCGCACACCGAACGAAGATATAACAGAGCAGTGTGTCCAACTGGCTAAAAAAGGGCAGTGCTTTGCTGGCGCTGTGGCTTAGTTGGTTAAAACGCCTGTCTCGTAAAACAGAGATCCTGGGTTCAAATCCCAGCAGTGCCTTACTTCCTGTCTTCTCGCACCGTTTATTGTTGCAGACAATATGCTTCTGCATTATGTTTAAATGAAGTTTTCATTTCGCTTTTGGCACAACTTGTTTTTCAAGAAATCCACACATTGCGAAAGATAAAATGCTCATCTTTCTTATCAGTGCAAAAGAATTACTGCCAGCTGGCAAGAAAATGACAACGATATTTTTTTTTTACTTTAGCCAAAAATCTGTGAATGTAGAAAAAATACAAAAAATGTCAGTTTCTACGGCACACTCAGTCAGGGTGTCCTTCAGTTAAACACAACGTTGGTAGATCAAACGCACCCAGAGACACACTTTGAATTTAATCCGATCTAAACATTACCTTCTCTAAATGTGATTGAGTTTCTTTCCACGTCCTTAGCCATCTTGATGTTTGCAGAGATTTTCAACTTTTGACACCAGTCAAACTACAAGTAAATAGTGGAGTACCTTAGTCAATATCACCGGGAATGTGAATATAAATGTAAACATCAATATTTCTGCTGTCTCCTGAGAAACACAAGTATAGAGTCAAAACACAATAAATAATGCTAAAAAGTTATTCAGTTAACACCCAGATGTGACAAAACACATTTAATACTTACATCCCCTTTAAATATGTATTTCCTTAATATCAGTTCTCTTCCCTCCCCAGGATACCTGCAAATTCACTACAGCATATTAAAAGCTGTGTGTAAGTCTTATATGTGTTCTGAGTAGTATAAAGCGACACCTTTCATCAAACTTTTGACAGGTACCACGCCCTTATCCAGCCAATGGGAGTCAGCGGTGGTTGGCTGCCCCGCCCCCTTGCCAGCCAATGGCGTGTTGTTATTTGTGCATGTCCCGCCTCCTCAGGAGCCAATGGTGTGTTCTTAAGGGTCGGAACTCCCGCCTTCCCCCCCGGCCAGTCGGTCCGGAGCCTTTAGGGTCCCAAAGCCCAAAGGCGGCGCATCCCTCGCTTTAGGTGTGTGAAAGCGTGTATTGGTTTGGAAGGGGACCATGTCTGCAGCGGGGTTGAGTGCGCTCTATTATAAACCTAGGGAATCGGGTAGTTACAGCGGCACGGAGAGTCTGGTGTGAGCTGCGAGATCCCGGGATGTGAGCGGCGCCAGCAGCGGCCGGGTGGCCGAGTGGTTGTCCGGCCAGGCTGCTTATACGCTGCACAAGCCGTGTCTCAAAAGCAGCAGAGTTGTAAGCACACACACACTGACTGCGCAAAGTCTCACGGAAAGAACTCACTGGACAAACACCATGTGAAATGTGAACCGCTTTATTTCAACAGTAGGTGTTTCAAACACTGAAACAACGCAGCACACACGCGTTACCGGCTCCTGTTTGCATTCAACAATTAAATGTTGGTGCAGAAAATTAGTTCGGTACACGTAACCACCACCCCAACATTGCTGAGAAACTTTGAGGCATCTGAAAAAGCATTCATAACTCCCTTCCACTCCCCATGTCTAAAGCTATGCGAACCACACTGGGCGATCCGATCTAGCAGAGCAAAAACATTTGCCCGCGTAATCAGCGGGATGGTGTTACCACAGGTTCTGTGCAAAACACACTGTATTTTGGAATACACACTGTAGGCTTCCCCTACACCCCAGGTGATGTGAAAACATCAGATCTGCAATAATTTCACTCAAGTTCTTGACATACACATCTCTCTTTAACAAATTTAAGGATATTAGCATTCGACTCTTTGTTTTGCATATCAAGCTTTGTAGAGAGAAGTGTGTAAAGCACTCTTAGTAAGAATTCAGACGTATACATTCGAAATTCTTCATTCTTCGGACGATGGCACACCCGGGTCTGTAAAACAGAGTGAAATCTGTATTCACATTTTACACAGATCTTTTTTTTTGCGTCTAAAAATAAGAATAGTTTCTTTTGCAACGCATCAAAAGTCACGTCTACTAATTTTTCATCCAGCTGTTCAAGTATGGTGTGTACATGCTCGTATGGGGAGCGGTCCTCAATTATATTTTTCAGCAACTGTTTTATGCACCGCTCAGTGTCATTTCTAATGGTGTACGAACCCAGACAGCTGGCGGTGTACAGAACAGTCGATAAAATTCAGGCTAAACTGAGAGACTTATAAACGTCACATCTTCAAACCCATCTGTGTAGCCGACAGACAGGCATGTGTGACCCCGCTGCCCAGGATGGTCAATCAAACAGGCCGGGCAGTCATCAACCAGGACCCCCTTTAAACAGTGTTTGAAGATGCAATAAACTACTGCTTTCACAATCTGGGGCATAACATCGGGTTCATTAGGGACATCGTTAGCTAAACCTGGTTGGGCATCAGCTTTATTAACATTTGGCCGAACACACAAGCATAGACACGAAACATTCAGTTGTGCCGGTAGGCTGAAGATTGACCCGTCCACATCCTCTTTATTCTATTAAAGGAAAAAGAAAAGAAAGGCTTAAAAAACTTTTGAGCTAAGGTTTTTCGTTAATATTTACCATTTGTAGCGTGGTATCATCGCTAGCACCCGGCAGTTCTTCAACATCTGGTACCCCAGCTGAACTCACACCCCCGCCGCTGTCACAGGGTGCAGAGGGTGGGATCGGGTTTTGCTAAAAAGAAGACCAAGTATTAAAATGACATACGCTAAGCACCGATACAACAATTCCACGATCAGAAAAAATATTTTAGCCGCCTACCTCTTCACTTTGTAGAGTAGCAGACCCCGTTGTTTCTCCACACAAAGAAGCCATCTCCGCAGCTCCTAACAAGGGGCGGTGTCTGACAGCTCCAAGGACGCGCTGCGACCCTGTCAGTCCGGAGCGTTTAAGAATATGCGCCAATGGTGTAACCACGCCTACATAACACAAGACATTTTTCAATTGGTTGTGTAAAACTTGTGATGACCCCCCCCCTTGTTTTATTGAGAGCGAAAAGTATTCACATATCAGTTTATAAGTTTTAAACTTTAAAAGTATTAACACACAACGCAAACACAAATGATGTGTTTGCCCAGAAAAGAAATTTTAAACACGTGGGTTTGGTCTTAAAGTTTTTAAAATAATGTAATAAGACACAGTTTATTTTTAATAACACATTCGCGACAGCTTTTTCGAAAGTTTGAGATAAATTTCCACACATCGCAAGCGTAAAAGTCTTTATGGTATTAATAGGCAACAAATGATGGGGTGTTGTTCTTCATACTTTAACGGATTGGTCTTAAAGTTTTAAAATCACGTATTAGAGATAATTTGAGATGTTTTGGAGACGTGCGGTGTGTGTGTGGGGGGGTTAGTTAAAGTGGCTTATGTACATCGAACACACAGAGCCCGTTAAAATCCAACACGCGTTAACCACGGCCAGTGAGTTCAAGGTTGGCCCATATTTTCTGGACGGTTATGCTGTAAGTGACGGAGTGCCGACAGCCTTTGAGTTCAACGGTTGCTTTTTTCATGGTTGTAGCGTTTGTTATTGTGAAAACGATTTTAATCCGCTGACAAACACTACTTTTGGCTGGTTGTACAGAAAGACGATGGTTAAAATTAATTTTCTCAAAATGAGAGGTTTTAACGTGCGTGTTTTGTGGGAGCACAAGTTCAGAGACATGCTTGTTGAAAATGGAGACTTGGGTAAATTTCTAACAGCTGCGCAGTTACCAGAGCCTCTGCAACCGCGCAAGTCCCTTTTACGGGGGAGAACAAATGCGATTTGTTTGCATTACACAGCGCAGCCCGGTGAAAAAATTCATTACTATGATTTCACCAGTCTGTATCCGTTTGTGAACAAAACTAAAAAATACCCACTGGGGCACCCCCGAATAATTTATAACAACTTTGGAGATTTAAAACGGTATTTCGGTTTAGCGAAGGTGAAAGTTTACCCACCCAGACGTTTATACTTTCCAGTTCTTCTTACCAAAATTGACAAAAAACTGTTTTTCACACTGTGTCGTACGTGTGCTGAAACAAAACAGACCACCCCCTGTGAGCACGGTGATGAAGATCGCGCCTTGACTGGTGTCTGGTGCACCCCTGAATTACAGATGGCCTTAGATCTGGGGTATTGAGTGTGTAAAATTTACGAAATTTGGCATTTCGAAAAGGCCTCACACGATCTTTTTACCGACTACATCAAACTGCATCTGAAAGGGAAACAGGAAGCTTCGGGGTTTCCAGAGGGGTGTACAGATGTCGCGAAACAACAAAGATATATCAGCGAATATTATGAAAAAGAGGGTGTCCGGCTGGACCCCGGCAACATTAAAAAGAATCCAGCCAAAAGACAGCTTTCAAAAATTGCCTTGAACAGTTTGTGGGGGAAGTATGGACAAAGAGACAATTTACCACAGACCACCATTGTGAGAAACCCCGATGAATTGTTCAGGTACTTATTTACGCCATATCATGAGGTGTCAGCCTGCGAGTTTATCAATGAAAACACAGCCTGTGTTACGTGGAAACACTAAACACCACTATACAGGCCATTCAAACACTAACATTTTCATCGCTAGCTTTACAACCGCCTATGCCCGCTTGGAGTTATACAATCTGCTAAATGCTTTGCAAGGCCGCTGTCTGTACCACGACACAGATTCCGTTATCTGTGTGAGCCGGGAGGGTGAGTGGAATCCGGAACTGGGTGACTACTTGGGTGAGCTGACCAGCGAAATAGCTGCTGGACAACACATCACTGAGTTTGTATCAACAGGACCCAAGTCGTACGGGTACAAGCTGTCTGGAGGGAAAGCCTGTTTAAAGGTAAAAGGCATTACGCTCAATGTGAACAATTGTGAAAAAGTTAACTTTAAGAGTCTGCGGGACTTGGTTTTTGACTATGGCGTTAACCCTTATGCAGAGTGCCGGGAATTTAAACACATTTCTATTCGACAGCCGATGATCGTGCGTGTTAAAAAGGATTGGCGCATTGAGACCCGGACCTTAAAGAAAACCCAGAAGGTGGTGTACGACAAGCGGGTGCTGCAAGAAAATTTGACATCGTTGCCCTACGGATATTAACACGATGGATGTCAGGTTAAAACACCCTTTTTCATGCATTTTGTCCGGACCCTCGAATTGCGGTAAAAGTTATTTTATAAATCAGCTCTTGGAGAACGGTGATACCGTTATGACTCTTAAACCCGAAAACACAGTCTGGTGTTACAGCTGCTGGCAACCTCTATACGCTGAGTTGCTTGTGAAATTTCCATACATTCAGTTTATAGTAGGACTACCAACGACGTTTTCCGACGACCAGCTACTGCCGCCGGGTAGAGTAAATTTGATTGTAGTTGATGATTTGATGGAGTCTGCGTGTGAAAATAATGAGATAGAAAAAGCTTTTACCAAATACGTACACCACCGAAACCTCAGCATCATGTATATCGTCCAAAATGTGTTTTGTCAAGGCTGGAAAAGTAGAACCATCGCGTTAAATACAAAGTACATGGTGCTGTTTAAAAACCTTAGAGATAAACTACAGATTACAACCCTGTCCCGGCAGATGTACCCCGGTAAAGCCAAATTTTTTTTGGAAGCGTTCGATGACGCTACTAAAAAACCTTTCGGTTACTTGTTGGTGGATTTAAATGCCGACACCCCAGATGACTATCGCTTGCGAACAGGTCTTTTCCCCCCAGATGTACCCACGGCTTATGTATTTAAAAAATCTAAAAGTCGGTGATCTCGCAACCACAGACTCAGTCGAAAAAACACGTTCGGGGCGTCATCATGTCTTCACGCGTTCGGAGAAACCTGACTCTCTTACATTTTCTGGTAAAAGCCGCCCCCAAGCAGTGGAAAGCTATTCTCTGCGGGGCTACAAATGATCTTGTACAGGCCATAGCTGAAATCGCCTTGAATACCTTGAAAGGGAACATACCGTTATCTGCTAAGCAGTTTGGGACCCTGAAGAGAAAGTGTAAGCTTATAAAGAGTTTGAGTCGAAAGGGTCTTTCTCTTAAAAGAAAGAGACTCTTGGTGAACCAGTCCGGCGGTTTTATCTGGACACTGTTGAGTATTGCAGTACCATTGATTACGGGGCTTCTACAACGTCAATATTGGAGCACGCTGAAAAAATGTACCTGGTACCTCAGAAACAGCTCGATCGACTCCGAGAGCGGTCTGGGTTCGAAAAAATAACAACCCGTCGGTTGGATGATGAAATGCGAGACATTCTTCAGAACTCGCATCTGGCCGAATATGAAAAAGTGAAATTGTACAGTCAGGTGTTACAACGGTATTTGACATTAGTACGCCAGGAGACTTCCGAAAAGGGGACTTTAACTGTTGTACTACCGGAAAATGCACCCGCCGAGCTATCACTCACGTTAGCACAACCACCAACATCGAGCGACACTGACTTTGGGTATATTTTGGACAGTGTGTCTCAGCGGTTCCGGAGAAATGCCAAGATATTGTTAAAGACCATGGCCCGCAATGAACCATTAATAGCCTGGAATGAAAAAGGGGAATTTGTGTACAAGGGGGCACCCGTTGAGGGCTCTCACATGATTGGTCTTGTCAGGGCTGTCACGCAGCAGCAAGCAGTTGCGGTCGGTAAGAAGCCAAAAGGTTGGGATGTGTTCATGGAGGCTATGGCAGAAACCAACGTGCCGGGCACCTTGCTAGCCAACGCTGGTAACCGAGAGCTACTTGAAAAACTCAAGGCTGCCCCGTTGGGGTGTGCAGCATCGGTTAAAACTTTAAAACAACCGGTAGAGATGTTGACGCCCGACCCGGTCTCTAAGATAACCGCAGAAAGGAGATGATCATTAATACCTAGACCCACATGGTTGACTTTGTAACATTTTTTCTGTGGGTATGTGTGTTTGTGACTTGAAATGTATATTAAAAAGCGTGAGCAATGTAGTTAAAAATGTTAGTAATAAAATGGCTTGAATGTAACATATTAAAAAAAGCTTGAGCAATATAACCGCGAATGTATAATAAAAATATCGTATTGATTTTAATTCATATTTTGCATTCTTTTTTAAATAATAACCACACAGACAATGAAATGTTTTGATTTCATTTTTATTTTAGACGGTAGATTAACATTTATGACATGTTTTAAATTGGCGTAAACATCCGCATAATTGAACATTCCCAGTGGGCAGTGATTCGTCGAATATACGTATATTCTCGTCAAAAATACGGCTATAAGTATATATACGTCGCCGCGATGTATAATCAACGTCGAATTGCAACCGTAAAATCGACGACATTAATAAACGTATATATAACGTCGAAAACACATCTAACACAGTGCCTGAGGCTTTTTACTGTATATATCGTGTGTGCCGCAACTAGGAGTATTACTATCCCAGTAATTAATTAATGTATTATATTTATTATACACGTGTAAATAAATTAATTACTGCGAAAATAATTTACTTTGTACACTGTGCAGAGTGCCGTATACTCCTAGTTGCGTTCAGAAGTTATTACTTCTGAAGAAGAAATCTTGAATGAGGTTGAAATTTCTGACTCTGATGAATCTGATGTAACTGACCCCAGTCCTGAATCTACTGACCTTGTAGATGAGACAGAGACTGACCCAGCAAGGCCAAATCTATCTACCGAACTTGTAGCTTGGTCTGCAAAGCATGGTTGTAAAAGACAGTGTTTCAATGATTTATTGGAGATATTGAGACGTCCAGGACTCTCCTACAAACACCTAATAAAGTGCAAATCAGTAATAAATCCGGTGTTCAGTACATTTACTTTGGATTAAAGAAAGGAATCCTGAAAAACATATCTTCTAAAACATTCCAAGAAGGCATGCATTCTGTAGACCTGTGTATCAATGTTGATGGAGTTCCTCTCTTCAAATCTACATCTGTGCAATTTTGGCCTATTTTGTGCTCTTTTCACCAATTCCAGCCTTTCATAATGGCATTATTTTGCGGAGGGTCCAAGCCTGATCCAGTTGATGATTATGTGAGTGACTTTTTAGAGGAGTTAAAGTTACTCACCAATAATAGCATTCACTTTGAAGATAGAGTATTTAATGTTACTGTGAAGGCTTTTATATGTGATGCCCCTGCAAGCTCATATCTGAAATGCTGCAAAGGGCACAATTCGTACTTTGGCTGCAAAAGATGCAAAATTAAAGGGAGCTGGGAGGGAAGAGTTGTTTTCACAGGGTAAGAGGCATGTAATGATCGTACAGATGAACAATTCAAGAACTTTCTCCCTTAGCTGCTGCTGGAATTGGGTGGATAAGCCAATTCAACCTTGACTACATGCATCTAGCTTGTGTTGGTGTTGGCAAAATAATTCTTATTTTCTTAAAGCAAGGACCAGCTAAATGTCGACTGTCTGGCAGGCAGAGGAAAGAAATTTCTGATAATTTGGAAATTCTTAGCGGAAAGATGCCTGGGGAATTTGCTAGACAGCCAAGATCCCTCTCAGAGTTTGACAGATGGAAGGCTACAGAGTTCCGCCAGTTCCTTTTGTATACAGGCCCCATTGTGCTTTGTAATGTTGTATCAAAGGAACTATACACCCATTTTCTGATGCTAACAGTTGCTCTTTCCATTATGTTGGACTCGGATGAAAGAAAGAGAAATGCCAATCTCAACTATGCCCAAAAACTGCTTGATACCTTTGTTGACAATGCTCAGCATTTGTATGGACCAACATTTGTTGTATACAATGTGCACAGTTTGAGACATCTACATCAGGATGTGGTACAATTTAATTGTTCCTTAAATGATGTATCTGCATTCCCATTTGAAAACTTTTTACAGTCCTTGAAGAAACTAGTGCGGAACAGTCATACAGTAACCCTATAGCTCAAGTAGTAAAGAGAATGAAGGAGAAGGAAAGAGTTCAGAGCAACTGTGAAGCATCTGGTTCACGGATGTATATTTCGTCAAGACAAAAAGACTGTTGTTTCCTGTTGGATAATGAGGACTTTGCATTTGTGAAGGAGAAAAGAGCAGACAGAAATCTTCTATGTGATGTTGTATGACAGACTCAGACATGTAACTTCTTCACTGAACCATGTGAGTCAAAATTGCATAATATTGTATATGTTAATAGTCTGGAGATGCATGCAAGGGAGAAATTCCTCTCTGTAAAAGAGTTGCACAGAAAAGTAGTGTCTCCCATATGGTGCTGGGTATGTCCTTTTCCGTCTTCATAATGGCATAGAACATAATTCTGTTCCATGAGGAAGTTGCAACTTTGATTCACACAGGATGCTGCTGTCTGCTCTTTTCTCATGGTTAAGTTTAAATTTTAAAGTTTGTGAGGAATTGCATGTAGTGAATACCATCTAACTACAAATGTATACATAAAGCAGAATGTTTATTATTGAATTATGTGTTTTTATTGAGTAATAATCTTTATAAGCGAACACAAGTGTAGTAATCAGCACCACAATCTGAATTAAGACTCAAAATTAAAATGTGTATGTCTGTTTCAGGTGATGTGGACACGTGCTGTTTGGATAGAGCAGGAGGGGGAGGTTGAGGGAGTCCTGCCCTCAAACTGGGTGGATGCCCGAAGAGAGTTTGTGTGGTGGCCGAATGATCTAAAGCAGGCCACAAAACTATACAAAGAGAAGGCCAACCCTAATAAAGATACTTGGGTTACCTTCAAGCTCGTTCAAGTTAAACATACATCAGGTATAGCTTTCTTTGAAAATAAGAGCAAATTCCTGTTAATTATTATAAATTCAGATTGAATATTTACAGTAACTGTCTATGTACATGTATTAGTGCAACAATACCTTTTTCATATTTGATCATATGTAATGTAAATTTAATTATTTGTAGACAAGAAATCAGAGTGTGATCACTTTGATTTAACCACCTCTGTTACGGATGCTGAAGACGAGGAGGAGACACCCAATCCAAAACGCAAAAGTAAGAAGCGGGTGTTCTCCGATTACGTTGATGGTATGTAAAAGTAACAGTCTCAGTAGCTATATTTTTAACCAGTTATTAATATCAACTGATGCCTCATTTAGCTTGTACCTTGTTATTGATTTTTTTTACAACCCTTTAAAATAAGTCATTTTGAAAGGTGTTCTGTATGAAAATGTTAAAAATCTTATCAGATTTGTTGATCATGGAAATTGCTAAGAATTTTGGTTAGCTTATTCTATGTTAAACTAATTTTCAGTATTATATTGAAATATGATAATTTTCTATTATATTACAGACATTGATTCTGATCCTGCTACTCCAAGTACGTCCATTTCTCTGCCTTCAAAGTTCCCAAAATAAAGGAAATGAATTTATTGTAAAAAGTTACAGATCAGGTTGATTAAATAATTTAATTTGATATGAAATATTTTACTGCCATAACTTTTCTGTTTAGAAAAGAAGAAGCCACCGAAGCTACCAGTGCCACCCCCCAAACTGAGGTTCTCTCCTAGGAAGAGTGTCTCTCAGAGCTCACTCAGCTGTTCAAGTACGCTTAAAGGTAGGTTATTGCAATCAAAGCTAAAATGTTTTCTTAATGTCCTTAGAAGATAACCATCATCAATCATATTTAAAGACAAGTTAACACCATTCTTTATGTTATTGAAGCCCAACCATCAAAGGCGAGAACCTCCCCAAGTTAAAAAAATGGTGCTGAGTTCTGGCTTCAACATTCCTGAAGTTATTACTACATTCTTTGCCTACATCTACTCTATGAAATTGAGATGAAATTCACAAGTTTTTTTTTTTTATTACATCTGAGGTTATGTCACTGTACTTTCCTAAGTCTACCATAAGTGAATTAAATTAAAAGATTATTGGACTGGCGAACATTTTACGCCCATATTTAAATATTAATCTGCAATATTATATTAACAGCCAAGGTAGTCCAAACTGGGACCTCACCACGCAAAGTTTGAAGCCCTAAGCAAGTTATAAGACCAAAGTCTTTAACCGAAGTACTTAGTACATTACTTGTATCATATTAATTAAATTATTAAATTTAAGAATAGTTTATGATCCCTCTGCAAATGATTTGTTAAGTATGAGATTATTGTTAACTTTTTAATTTCTAGTATCAAACCAGGATTGGCCAGATGGCAGAAATGATCCTGGAAGACTGTCAAAAAGTATGTCTTTTTTATTGTATAAAGTAATAAATAAAACTACCCATATTATAGTTTTACACAGAATGTATTTTAATTATGTGTAGGCTCGTATACAATATAAAAATAAGTTGTCTTTTACCACAATGCTACAAACGACACAAACATATTCAAAATTGAAGCTATGTTTTTAATAAATACACCAATGGAGTTTAATTGACATTGTTTATAGAATCCTAGTTCAATGACAGACTAAATGACTAAATTGAAATATTAAGTTGTGTGATAAAGTAAATGTTTTCCATAACTGAATTCTTTTCAGAGTCTCCCAGGCAGAAGACCACATCCAGACCAGAAGAGAAGAGAGAGAGATATCCTCCTTCAGAAGGAAGTACAGTTAAAATGAACTACAGATGTGGGAATTTTTACTTTTTAAGATTATAAATTGCATGTAGCACATTGGCAACACTACAATTATGCTAATGTGACAATAGTGTAAGAAAATCCTAACCCAATTCCTTTTAAATGCTGATATAAACTGTAAATTATTTCAGAGTTTCAGAAGCGGGTATTGGGCCTCCTGATAGAAATGAGGGATGAATTGAGGCGTTTGGGTAGGTCCACGGAACCGGTGGACTCCCAATTCCACATCAGGAGGCTGACCACAATGGAAGAGTTCTGCGCATACGAGCAAGCACTTGACAGCATGGACAATCAAAACCTGCTGATATGATATTGTATTCTCACTGTGGTGTCGAAAATATTCACTACTAATATTCTAGGTTTCAGATAGGTCAAAATTTTATAGCCTACATCTGATTAATATGATCCATCTCTGGCATACGTTCATATTTTTAGTTTATAATGTATAATCTTGCTTATCCTTTAATGGCAAAATAAAGTGTTTTCATGTTCTAAAAAGTTACTACAATTTTTTTTTACTTTGAAAAATGGTCACTTTGTATTTTTAGACTGAGAAAATACTGCAAAAAAGTGCAGTTAATATGTGAAAATGTGTTTGTTCCATGAATGTGTAAATGGGTAAGTCTGATTAGTTGATTAATGAAGATCTAGTAGTAAAAATAGCTTCTAATATTATTTCTAATATAATATTATTTCCAGATAAACCAACTTCAGAGAGTAGGCGGCAGTGATGTCAGAGAGAGTGTTTTCACAGTCGTCAAGGTATTGCTTATTGATTTTTTAAAATGTCTTTACATTACATTTTTACTTCGATCAAATTAACATATCCACAGAATTGAGCTTATAGATACCTATGTGTTAACCACTGAATGTACAAGGTGTAAAACTGCAAAATTGTCTTTTAAAATATAAGGATTACAGTACTACATTTGATCCTAAATATTTGAGTAAATAAATGTTGAGTGGAAACTCACTTGAAAAAATGTCTAAACTCAGTGAAAATTTGTTTTTCAGACTTAGACAAATGAACTGATGACAGAATTCAACTTCGCTGGCACAAACCGAAAAGATAAACAACAAAAGAGGGGCCTGGGAGACTTTATAGAGTAATTAAAGGTACTCATATTCTATGTTGTACTTTCAAACTTTGGGTACTCTTTAATTAGGACAGACTTTATTACTCAACTGCTATGATGCAAGCCAAATTGTATCCGTTTATTTCAGCTTTGAGCTTAGTAAACCTTAATGGTTCATTTTTGAGATTATACTCAAGAAGATAATAATCATCATTTATTTGAGTAGTAATATTATATAATTTTCTCCTAGCTGCGGTGCTGAAGTCCCACCCTACATCAACAGAAAAAGAAATAAAGGAGCACGCAATGTGTTACTTGAAGAATGCATATGCAAGGCATGGAGTCAGGAGATCTGGTTGTGTTTGTTTTATGATTATTGCCCATATGTTGATTGTTGATTGATTGTATACAATGTATAATTTGAAATACATGTTTTTCAGATGTGAATGTGTATTTTCAGAATAAATTTTGAAACCAAATCATTTCTTGGTTTACTAGTTTCTACACCTGTAAAACCTGTCTTTGATGTATAATAGTCCTCTAAAGTTATCCAAAACTCCAACCATATATGTATAATAGTCCTCTAAATTTATCTGTATAATAGAACTCCAACCATTTATGTATAATGAACATATAATCATAGATGTATAATTGACGTATAACGATAGACGTATATTAGAATTTCATTCTAGACGAATTTCAGACCACATTTATACGTCTAAGGTATGCGTTTAATAGACGTATATTATACGTCTTTTGCCCACTGGGTCACTCGTATTTAATACAGTCTCATTTTAATAAATTCCCATTTTACTGCTTGTTTCAATGTGTTTTCATTCTTTACATTTCATTAGTGTGAAAGACGTGACCCTGTACTGGATACAGAGCATAGAAACTGGACGGACCTCTGTTCACGACTAAAGGCACACAGTATAAAGAGTTAATTAATTGTAATTAATGTCATGAGCTGTAATGAGTCCCGGTGTCGGAGTAACTGTACTGATAACAACACAGACTATTATATTAGTGAGTGTAACAGTCAGGAGATCAAATCTCTTTCTAATAAAATGGGACATCACCAGACTAATCCATTTCTGGAATTTTTAAATAGTTTTCTTGAGAGTGAAGTAACGGGACATTTTAATCAGAAAGTGTTGCTGTAAAAAGCGAAGTTCCCAGTTTTTATACTTGTCCAGAAACTGTCCCCGCTCTGACCTCTCCTCCAGGTCGCTTCTCATGTGTCTGTTCTGGCAGGTTTCTGTCTAAAAACACGTTACAGGACTCCCGTCTCCTGTGGAGACACATGTAGGGTCGTGTCAGTGCAGAAATCCCACATTGTAAACCAGTTTAAACTGGGACTGGGTACAACCCGGATCAAGACAAGAACTGAGAGATTCATCAATCAGTCTCAGGACTCTCTCCCACTGGTGTCCTTTCCTCTCTCTCTGTGCTGTTTCCTAAAAACCCCTCTAATACCCCGTGTACAAAAGAAGACTCGCTCTTCACTCCTGTTCTATCCTGGTGTCGCAGTAACTGGGACTGAAGCAGACGGAGAGGAGACGCGCACTTCCAGAACTTTCCTTCCAGCTCGGTTCTTCCAGGTGAGCCCCAGACAGACTTTTCCCCTCCTGAGGAAAGAGCATCTTCCCACACAAACAGCCCGTTTCTCTCGGAAACACCGGTAGCCCACAACACACACAGCACAGGGAGCGTTTTCACCAGCTGCGCCGCCACACGGACACCAGGACTCCCCTCATCTGTGTCAGGGAACCTATAGGTAAAGAACTGGAGGATCCTTACGCGTGACCGGAATCCCACAGAACACAAAGTAGCAAAGGGACGATCCAAAGACGAAATCCAAAGGCTGGGTCGATAAGGGAGGCAAAGGGTCCGGTAACGAGAGATATCCAAAAACAATCCAAAAGACAAAATCCAGAAGGCGAGGTCAAAAGATGGAGGCAGAAGATTCGTAACAGATCAGTCGAAAGGCTTGGAAACGCGCTGGAGAATACTACAAGAGGCTTCTCAATAGTGAGCGTGGGAATGTGTGTGTGAGGGGAGTTTAAATACTGAAAGGAAAGGGGTGTGATTGGATAATTGGTTAGGGAGTGAGAATTTGAGGAATCTGGTGCATGTGAGAATGTGATGGGTTCAATCAGGGATGAGATTATGAAACAGTGGTTCTGGGAATGCAACGGTGTGACAGGGATAGAACGGCGTTTCCGGGGTAGAGTGTGGGGCCACAGAAATTAAAGTAATATATTATTCTGCTTACTTTTCATGCAGTCTTCTCAAGTCTTTGGAAGGACTGTGAATTGGCTTTCCCGCAGATGAAATGAAAAACTTCTCTGTCTCCCTTCACAGCTGCTGACCTGGGCATTACAGCTTAGTTTAAGATTAAACATCTGATAAAACACAAATAAAATGCAAGAAAGGTACATTCCAGATTTTCTCAAAATACTGTACAACATGGAAGCTATGGAGGTGGAGGACATGGATTTTAATTGGCTTCTGTGAAAATTGGCTGTGGTGTGAGTGAGTCCTGTGATGGACTGGTGTCACATTATCTGTGATAGTGCTTTGCACCCACTGCTTGCTAGGATTGTTCCAGTTCCACCACAACCCTGAATCGAGTTGATGGGTATATTAATGTATATTAATCATCTTACATGTTCCTGTTCTTCACTCTATAGGCATCCTCTCACGAGGCACCAGTAAATGTAGGGGTTTTGTGCTTAACTGGGACAATTATTAATTGTAGCAGCAAGTCACAAAAATTATTCTTCTGATAGCTATTAGAATCAACCTTGCAGGATAACTCAAACAATGCACACACGCGGAAACTAATACACAACAATACATTTATTAATACATAAAATGTACATAAACATAACAGATCTTATAGAGAGGGTTAGCAGTATACAAAAGGTATATATTCAATCACGAAGAGTTACAAACCAAGAGAGACATACATTCCGTATATCATTCATTTAGACCGTTTTGTAAATGAACTTTGTTACAACTTGTACATTAGATACTCAAAAGCCAGTACATGACTCATAGGAATTAAACTGATATCAACTCAGGTTGAGGTAACAATTGAATTCTCGAGTTGTAATGCAGAATGTTGAATACTCATCCGCTCTATGGGGATTCAGATCTCCCGCGGACACAAAGAAGCAGTGGCAATTTGTTGCTGTGTCCAATCGGCACTCTCTGGCCCGGTGCAAGGCAGTGCTGGTTCGACGTGAGAGAAGGAGAAGGAGGGAGAGATTTCTGCAGCGGTGCGCTGCTGATGCTCTCTGAAGACAGGCTAGTTAGTGTTGGCTGAAACTAGCAGAGTTTGCACACAGAAAAGTCACAATCTTTAGACAGGAAGAAGACATCGGTTCGTTCCCGATGTAGCGCGAGTCCTGAATACTGATATTCAGCTGTCCACAGTTCCAACCATAGTTTACTCGTTGATCAGGTGAGCGTTCGCGGTGGGTTTACGAGGCTTGCTGCTGGGCTAACCTCGGGTGGATCCTTTGGTTACACGCTGGCAACCTCTGTTCTCGACTCTTAGAACAAAGGAAAGTTCTGGCACTGGGACACACTGGCCGTTACATGACTGTCTAAGCTGAGTCTGAGGATGTCCAGGAGGAGCTGGAGTTTTACTTGGAGGAACTACAGTCGCTCTTTGGTTGAAAATTCCATGGGCATTCGAGAATCATTTTGTGACTTACTGCTACAATTAACAATTGTCCCAGTAAATGCACAAACCCCTACAGTTACTGGTGCCTCGTGAGAGGATGCCTACATTTACTGGTGCCCCGTGTGAGGATGAGTAACCATGAACTCTGACCTTGGGGTTGTAAACCACTTGGGATGAGACTCTCCCTTGGAATCTCCCAGACAGTGAGGCACCAGCGATGACCATTAATTAGGGTGGCTGATGTGTCTCAGCTTTGGGAGTTGTTCCTTATCAGAACACTCTATCAGCTAGAAAAACACCTTAAATGTGAACCAAATGGAATGGCCTCTCTGTATCAAGCACCACTTGAGATGAGGGAGAGAGAGACTGGCAAGGGAGCAGCAAACTTAATTCCTGTATTTTAATAAACCTTGCCGCTACAATGGTCTATGTGTGAATGCGCTGGTGTGATTGTAAGTGGCTTTTCACACTAAAACTCTTCCCACACTGACTGCAGCTGAACGGTCTCTCTCCTGTGTGAATGCGCTGGTGGGTTTTTAAGTGACCTGACTGACTAAAACTCTTCCCACACTGACTGCAGCTGAAAGGTCTCTCTCCTGTGTGAATGTGCTGGTGGGTTTTTAAGTGACTTGACTTACTAAAACTCTTCCCACACTGACTGCAGCTGAAAGGTCTCTCTCCTGTGTGAATGCGCTGGTGTAATTGTAAGTGGCTTTTCACACTAAAACTCTTCCCACACTGACTGCAGCTGAACGGTCTCTCTCCTGTGTGAATGCGCTGGTGTGATTGTAAGTGGCTTTTCTGACTAAAACTCTTCCCACACTGACTGCAGCTGAATGGTCTCTCTCCTGTGTGAATGCGCTGGTGGGCTATTAAGTTACTTGACCGACTTAAACTCTTCCCACACTGACTGCAGCTGAATGGTCTCTCTCCTGTGTGAATGTGCTGGTGGGTTTTTAAGTGACTTGACTGACTAAAGCTCGTCCCACACTGACTGCAGCTGAACAGTCTCTCTCCTGTGTGAATGCGCTGGTGGTTTTTTAAGTCACCTGACCGACTAAAACTCTTCCCACACTGACTGCAGCTGAATGGTCTCTCTCCTGTGTGAATGTGCAGGTGGGTTTTTAAGTGACTTGACTTACTAAAACTCTTCCCACACTGACTGCAGCTCAAAGGTCTCTCTCCTGTGTGAATGCGCTGATGCCTTTTTAAGTGACTTGACTGACTAAAACTCTTCCCACACTGACTGCAGCTGAAAGGTCTCTCTCCTGTGTGAAGGTGGTGGTAGGGTTTTGAAATGCTAGACTGACAGAAACGCTGCTCCTCCCTGTGCCATAATATCAGTTTGTCCACTCCATCTGAGCAAGCCCTTGAGTGATTCTTCCTCATCCTCTGATCGTGCTGGGGTCTCTTATTCTGCAAATGCTCCATGGAATGGTCTTGCTCCGTGTGCTGAAACAGAGCTGTATTTTCTCCATCGTGTCCTTTAGTGTGCTGCTCAGCAGTGTGAATCATCTGAGACTCCATCTCCAGCTCTCTGAGACTTAAACCATCCAGTTCATTCAGTTGTTCCTCTCTTTGCCCAAGAACATACATACTCTCCAGTTCATTAAAACTTTCAATAATTTTCTCAGTAACCAGATTATTAAACCTGTGTGTTAAGTCATCAGATGCTAAGGGATTACATGATTGTTTGAGACTGTGCAATGACAGTCTCTCCACTTGAACAGAACAAGGCCTAATTATCAAGCCCTGTAGGAGCTGCTGTTGCTCCTCCCTGTACTGACTCTCCTCTTGGTGTTGTATCTCAACACTGTTCTCTTCACCAGGTACATCAGTCTGCTGCTCTGCACAGTCAATCAACTGGGGCTCCGTGTCCTGCTCTGTAAGACTAAAGACATCCAGTTCTTCACTGTGCTCTTGTACAGAGACACAGCCCAGTTCATTACAACCTTGTGTAATATTGTTCGAGTCCAGATTATTCATCTTCTCTGTAAAATCATCACATACTAAGAGCCCAGGTGTCTCACTCTCAGGGTCTGTCTTCATCGTGGGCACAGAGTCCAGATCCTTGAATCTCTGTCTGCTCTCTGTGTGCTGCTCCCTGAGTTTCTCTTTTTCTTGTGCGGCAGTGAGCACTGTCTCCTGCATCAGACTGGAGCCCCACTCCTCCTCACTGTGCTGCTGTTCAAGAGGAGCCCTTTCCCCAGCTTCAGAGAGAGTACTGGCCTCTGAGCCTGTAAACACAGGACAAGAAAACAAGACCTTTATAATAATAATAAAAATACTATTTTATATAGCAACTTTAAAGGTGGCTTCTCAAAGCGTTTTATAGAATGACAACAACAAAAAATACACAATATAAGCACGATGAGAATACACAGTTAGAGGAGACAGTAGATGGTGGTACTAAGTACAGTAGGAGCAGAGGGGTAAAGAACAGTTAAATAAAGGCTCTTCTGAAGAAGAAGGTTTTGAGTCTGGATTTGAAGGAGTTTAGAGAAGGTGACTCTCTGATATCCTTAGGGAGAGAGTTCCAGAGCTTGGGGGGATAACAGGTGAAGGCCATGTCACCCCTAGAGTGTAGAGGAGCTTGGGGGACAGTAAGGAGACCAGAATTAGAAGAGTGAAGGTTGTGAGGTGGGGAGTAGGGTGATAACTCAGACAGGTACCGAGCCATGGAGAGCCTTATAGGTGCGCAGGAGGATTGTTAAGTCAATATGAAACTTGACAGGAAGCCAGTGCAAGGACTCCAGGATAGGAGTAATGTGAACACTTGCACTAGACCTGGTCAGAATTCCGGCTGCCGAATTGTGGACATACTGGAGTTTGTTCAATGGGGATTTAGAAACCCCAGAGAGTAGAGCGTTACAGTAGTCGATTCAAGATTAGACAACACTTTTCAGCCACAGTTAGTGATAACACAGGGTGTAGTCGAGGAATATTTCTGAAGTGAATGAAAGATGTTTTGACAACATTCTGCGCATGTGGGTTGAACGTCAAATATCATCCCCAAGTTTTTCAATTTAGACTGAAGCTCAAGTACAAGACCATCTACAGATAGGGTTTCACACTGGTTTTATAAAGTTGATGGGTGGTGCCAATAAGCATGGCTTCAGTCTTGTCACAGTTAAGATGAAGGACATTTTGAGTCATCCAAGTTCTTATGTCAGAGATGCAATTAGAATAGAGACAGCCACATCTGCGTTGGGTCTGGTATGGATGTATATACGAGTAACAATAGCATAGTAATGATAGCTGAGGCGATGTGATCTTAAAAGCTTCAAGCTAAAGCTGTAAGCTTTACGCTACACAAACACACGTCTAGTATACTCACAATCAATTTGGGTTGTTTAAGCATAGAGGAATAAGAGGGTTTAAGGGGGTTTCTGATAATACGTAATTTTAGATATACAAGCTTTGTCAGAAACCTAACTACCATGTAAAAAGTAAGACTACAGAAATAATAATAATACATTACATTTACATAATACAGACACACTGACTGCACACTACAGTACATTTACACTACACTGAGAGTGAGGGATTCATACAGACACACTGACTGGACACTACAGTACATTAACATTGCACTGAGAGAGAGGGGTTCATACAGACACACTGACTGGACACTCCAGTACATGAACACTGCACTGAGAGAGAGGGGGTTCATACAGACACACTGACCAAACGCTACAGTACATGAACACTGCACTGAGAGAGTGGGGTTAATTGGCTCCGTGAAGTTGGCCCCTCTACAAACAGCACAAATGATTAAACTCACCTCATTCGTTAGTGTTACGTTTGTGGTGTTAAAAGTAGCAGAACCAGACTGGTCTCATTCGTTAGTGCTGCTTTTGTGCCGGTTTGTGCCGTTGAAAGTAACTTCCCAGCTACTTTTGTTCCTTAGATATAACATCTTCTTTTTCAGGGGGTGACGTCACTCAGCCCCCCTACAACGTTGTAGGGGAACCGGACCGGTCTCAATCATTAGTGCTGTGTTTGTGCCGTTGAAAGTAGCGTTTGTGCTGCTTTCATTCCCGAGATAGAGCGCCTTGTTTTTCCGGTGACCATGCACGGTGACTTGGACCTCCAGTAACACCGTCTGCCGAGTTCAAGCACTCTGTTACCGGTGAGGGTACGGATTTTGCATTTAATATCATTATCTTCTATGCGTTTGTGTGAACAGGAAAATTAAAATTGTTTCCAATATCATACCCGTATCAGAAGAGTTTCAGGTGTAGCCTTAAAAAGCGAACATTAGCAAAATTGTATATTCTTACAAAGAGGCTTTAACGAACTAGTCTTAATACCTCGTAGCGGTGACCTTTTTTAAAAATCATAAGAAGTAATCAGTTTTACATTGTCTCCTTCTTAAATAAACAGGCATCAAGGGACGTGTGAACATTCGACCTGTCTGTCGAGCCACGTATTTAAAAAGACTTGAATTAGCAACTTTCTGAACCACTGTTGCTCTTTTTTATGCAAAGCACATTCGCCAACGTGAAAAGGAACCAGGACTTCAGGACTTTTATTTTTAAGGGGCACTATGTACAAAGTTTACACAAGTTCATAACACATCCTAGAAACAAGAGTCTATCATCTCACACATGAACACCGTGGCAATATTGGAAAATATTTATTTTCATAGAACAGAAGTGAACATATATCTAGGTTCTTTGAAAAATTGGCATTATCCACGTGTTTGTATTAACAAGGGTCTTGTGCGCAAACATGAAACGATTAGCTCAGTCCTTTTATCTGTATTTCTGGTCAGACCTTGGTGTAGAAAACAGCATGAGGGCACACCTTGAGCTCTGAATACACAGATATGACTGTCTACAAGGACGCTTACAGGTACCAACACACTCAGTACTTAAAATTACTGGATGTGATGAAAACAATGAATGCAATTTGTTTTCCGACTCTGTCTGGTCGGGTGGGTGTAGATGTTTTACATTTTAATATAGTGCCTTCTTTTTCTGGCCGTGACGTCACTCTGTGCCGTTGGCACCATACAAAAACCACAAGTTCACGACCACCAGATCTTTCAATTGTGATCTCTTGATCAGCTGACCCCAGCCTTTGGAGTTGATGTTTGATTTATTATCTGCATCTCTGGCGAAGACCTCTTCTTCCATATCGTAAGTTTCTTTACAAACTAGAAATACTATACTGTAATTATGATGCTACATTGACGTCCCCACAAATTTATTTTAAAGTAAAGATATTTGAGAAACTTATTTTGTTTTATATCATGGGGAATACCACAAAAATTAGTAAGCTTTATTTGTTATCATGATATTTCTACACATGCAAGTGAAACTTGAAATGACTTGTCACACTTCTGAATTTAAATTATAATGTTTTGTTTCTGTATGTGTTACAAGGAGAATTGAACCCCAAAAAAACTCTGACATGTTACAAATTGCGGATATGAAAGCTGAAATGATTAAGTGGTGAATGCAATGCTTTAAAAACATATTATAAACAAAAGAAGTGGTGATGGCCTTGGTATTGCAGTTAAAGTGAGTAGGTGGGTCTAAAAAATATTAATTTATCAATTTCTATCTACATATACAGAAACGTTTTGATGTGCACTGTAATCCATAACAATGTAAAAAACTTAGTTATATTTTCATTTACACAGTGGATTCAATTCCATGTACTGCACTACATATTTGTAATTTTTGATTGTTAATTCTTAATTGTGTATGAAAGTATATATCAGACAGACTGCATGCAATAGCTTATTAAGGAGCTGTTGCCTTTCTATTGTTCCATTACCTGTAGAGAGGGAGAGGGGTTTATAATATACATTGAAGTACCTGCCTCAGAAGTTCTGAGCATCTTTGGGAATGTTTGCACGGTTTACATTGATTGTATCATGTCCCAGAAGCAGCAGGCACGGAACTGGTGATTCCACTATTGTAGTAAATGTAGTAGAGTTAACCATTTGACAATAGATTAAGGTCTGCCTTCACAGAGCATAGAATGGGAAAAAATGAGTTTTGTGAGCTTTATTAAGTTATACCCTCACATAACAGAGTATATTAAGGAAGTACAGAGTTGGTATAAAATTGCATCATTTGGTGTGTTACACTGTAACTACACTTAAGAGACCAAGGAAATGTACTGGATTAAAGCTCTGCATTGTTCATTGTTATTCTGACATTGTTAAACATTTTACACATTGTTTGGTTACGAAAGTCGATGTGAGGACAGGATTTGTTTTTTTTGTATTTTAAACAATGTATGTTGTTGCACCATAGTACTCATTCTACATATTTGCCCTTCATTCCAGGATTCATCACCTACAGGCACTGTTAGGAGGGTAGGAACTTAACAGTACTAACATTCAGGCTGTGCTGCCAGACATAACCTGACAAAAGAATATACCCAAGTCCTGCAGGACTGCAAAGGTAACAAAGAATAAATGTATACATGCATAACAGATAAAATCACACTTAAAACCTCACACTTAGAACAAAAAAATAGCAGAAGGATACGATGCTTTTCCTTCTGATGAAGTTCTAGAAGAAATGGGTGAAGCAGGGGCCCAAGAGCCAAGCTGTACCCTTGATGCATGCCCGACAGCATTGGAAGACTGGGTAACAGAAATCTGTGAAGAATACAGGTTGCTTGCTGTGGACAGTGGTGATAGACATAACCTGCATTTCCTACCGGAGATTGTTCCTCATCTCACCAGGCTTGCTTGCTATCTCCCACTCTGGATAGGCTTAATGGTTCCACTTTTCAAAAGTGTGAACATTACTGCAAGTTCAGCCAATGAGGAGGCGGATTTCAAAAACCTAATACAATCAGTGCTGAAGCATGACACTCTGCCAATGCGAGATGACAGGTTCCTTATGAAGCACCTAGCACACATAGGAGGTATGAGAATATCAATGGGTGTTCATAGTGTTTCCCAGCAGTGTGAGAGGGCCGTTGTCAGTGCTACCACCTGTGAGGCAGAGACATCCAGCACTACCTAAAAAACGGAAACCATCTTTTTATCTTGTGCCTTGTTCTGAGTGGTTACAACATAGATTGTTCGGTTCCTGTGAAAAAGGCTGTAGTGGCTCTGATGAGGAACTGAAGCAGCGGAGACCTGCCCCCAGTAAAGGTGAGTGGAGACACTGTGAGTGTACTGAACACTTGTGCCTTTGATGTCAGTGCCTATGCAGTGCCTATTGTGACAGCAGGACTTCTAGCAGCTATGTTAATCAGGCTGTAGATAGCATCTACAACTGGTGAAACATTTGGCACAGAAAGGTGTGCACAAAGATGTTTATGTTCTAAGAGCTAAAATTTCGAGGGACATTTTTGGTGCAACGAAAATAGTCAGGGCTACAAAAAGTGAGGGCTGAATGTAACATTTCAGAAATCATAGCAAAAGTGTTCTTAACAGTGCCTAGTGTGGTAGCACTGAGTCGGCGCCAAGTTGTCCCCCCCATTGTGGAGTCACGCAATATCCCATTTGTTTCTGTAGATTTGAATACGCTGAGAGCAAGAGGAGTAACAGGGCTATAGGAGGCTGTACAGAAACAAATTAAATTAAGCCAATCCAAATGTCTCTCTCAAATTGGTGACATGGGAGATTGGCTGAGTCATGAAGAAAACACTGTGCAGTCTCAAAATATCTTTGAGAGTCAACTTTCAGATTTTCCACATAACTTGGAATTAAATGGGAAGACCTTCAAATTAAGAGGTGTCACTGCGTTCTGCCAACCTGCCAGCAAACATGTCCTGGGTCGTTACATTGCATACTGCAAAAGACATGACTTCATCTGGGATAAATTTGATGATCTAACAAAGACAATCAAATCTGTGTCTTCAGTGGTCAAGGTGTGCCCTCACGCTGTATTCTTTACCAAGGTCTGACCAGAAACACAGATAAAAATCTTCACATATCCCTTGATGCCTATGTTTACTTAAGAAGGAGACAATACGAAACTGATTACTGCTTCAGATTTTTAAAAAAGGACAATGCTACGAGGTATTAAGACTTGTTCATTAAAGCCTCTTTGTAAGAACATACAATTGTTTGCTAATGTTCGCTTTTTAAGGCTACACTTGAAACTCTTCTGATACGGGTATGATATTGGAGACAAATGTAATTTTCCTATTCACACAAACACATAGAAGATAATGATATTAAATGCAAAATCCACCGCCGCCCCCTACCTGGGCAAACAGAGGAACAGAGTTGCAGAATTGTTACTCTTGCGCCGGTAACAGAGCGCTTGAACTCGGCAGACGGGGTTACTGGAGGTCAAAGTCACCATGCATGGTCACGTGATCAACGGAAAAACAAGGTGGTATATCTCGGGAACGAAAGCAGCAAAAACGCTACTTTCAACGGCACAAACCAGCACAATCCCAGCACTAACAAATGAGGTGATTTTCATTGTTTGTGCTGTCTGTAGGGGGGGCAAATTCACGGAGCTTACTATTTGAATGAAGAATCTCTATCTGCTTGTTTGTTTAAGTGTTTAGAGAAAATTCCCACGACACTACTCAAAACTTTGCCCCTCTACTGAGCATATACTTTATTTTCCCAATAAAGGAAACAGAGCAAATAAAATAATTACCATTTAATAACATGCAATACCATACCAGATGCAATCTCTTACCATCTTAAGAGCAAGAGTTCACATGATAGTAAATCAAAACCTGATAGTTTCCACAAAAAAAGGGTCTCTTGCGAGATAAACATTCAAGAAGCCGCTACAAATTATCATCTGGTACCTATTTTTCTATGTATATCACCATTCTCTCTTGTGTGTTAGACTTTCAGCAAGGAAAAGTATTTTTTGTATGATCCAGAACCTTGAATTGCAACAGAAAATAGTTTTATATATATACTATGTAGCAAGATCTCTCAGTAACAAAATCAAAACCACAATAATTATTATAAGAAGGAGACATATTCTCCTGGTTCTGTGGCTGAACTATATATACATACAACAAAGAATATGCAAAATCTTTGTTTTAATCTGAAATTTTTTATACAAATGTATAATGCAATCACTTTTTCACACAGGGCCATGTAGGTTTGGATTTTTTTTCCCTTAATAAAAACCTTCATTTAAAAACTGCATTTTGTGTTTACTTGTGCCATCTTTGTCTAATATTTCAATTTGTTTGATGATCTGAAACATTTCAGTGTGACAAACATGCAAAAAAATAAGAAATCAGGAAGGGGGCAAACACTTTTTCACACCACTGTACATATCACAACCTGTTAAATATTCACTTTAAATGCATGAGCTCTTAAGCCCTATCTGGTAGTGAGGATGAATCAATGCAGTGATTGAGTGCATGTGGACAGAATGTTTTTTATCCTTTCTCCATTCGCAGGCTGATGAACTTGAATCTCACCGCGTCTATCCCTGAACCAAAAGGGAGTGACGCGTTGTGTTCATTGTGTTCGTTGTGTTCATTCGTGTTGAACAAAAAACAACATTTCAGCTGTGGAGCCTTCTTCGGGCGTCAAAACCTTCTTCCACAGCTGAAATGTTGTATCTTCGCTTTCCGGCAGGGAATAAACCTTTACTTGTTCCCGAACCGAAGGTAGTCGAATTTATGTAATTTTGTTTTACATAAAATATGCTAGTTTTAAAACCGTAAAAAATAATATTTTACTTTCCAATTGTGGGGGGAAAGCAAGCGCTATCTTGATATTAGTGGTTCTATAATAATTAAGCCTGCTTTACTACACCAGCTACATCACTTCTTCGTTGGGTTTTCCTCAGACTATATTCAGAAGACGGCAAAACAGAGCACAAAGCAACTCATCGTAGCAATTAACAGGGTCTAGGAGGAGAAGCTGACCGAACAAAGTTGTAATAATTTTCATAAGACTCTTTTGTGCTCTCCAGAAGATTGAAAAGGGCAGCGGAGGACAGTCGGGGATGTAATTTCGCGAAAACTTTTGTTCTGTCTAAATTGCCAGTATTTAACACTGCACTGGAGGGGGGTTAATACAGACACACTGACTGGACACTACAGCACATTAACACTGCACTGAGAGAGAGGGGTTAATACAGACACACTGACTGGACACTCCAGTATATTAACACTGCACTGAGAGAGAGGGGTTCATACAGACACACTGGCTGACTGGACACTGCTGTACAATGCAGTACATTAACACTGCACAGAAGAGATAGTTACCGCCACGTCGATAAATAATCTGCCCACAAACATATTTCCAAGACTCCAAAGTCTCCTAAATTGGCTTTCACGTGGAGAAAGTGTATTAATTGACGACATATTTCTGTCCACATTTAAAGAACAGCAATAACATTAATGAGAATATAACCAGACCACAACTAGTTCAGTTCGCAGAAAAGAATCCCTCGGCAACATCACAAACCTCTCGTACTTCGCTCTGCATCTCTCCACTACAGATTCAACAGTGAGGAAGTTAAAAACACCGTTTTTAAACACAAACGTTACTAATTGAAAGTCACTGCACTTACCCGACGGCTCCGTTTCTTCATTTGTTTCTGCAGTGATTTCACAGGGAGGCATGAGTCCAACATGATCCGTCCCTCCCTGATCTCCTCATGCTCCCGACTCCTTCTCCCACAGCTGCAGTCGCACTTTAAAGGTCTCGTTTTCCTTCATTCGCGTTATTTCTGTCCCGAAACTGTCCTCCACACACTGTGTGATATTAATCACGGCCCGACTCACCAGGATCTGGGAGACGTTGCGGAGTTTGTTTCGGAAAACTTCTGAAACTTCATACACGAACGATTTGAGCAAAACCTCCACGAAACAGTGAAGCTCGTTTTCCTGCTTCATTTGCGCGATTTCGACCCCGAAACCTTTGTCGACAGACGTGATTTTAATCACGACCTGTCTCGCCAGAACCTGAGAGATCCGGCGGAGTTTTTCTTCAATCGACTTCTCGGAATCATCTGTCCGGTTTCGGAAAACTTCCGAAACTTCATGCACGATCGATTTAAGCACAGTCTCCACGAAAAAGTGCGCCTCAGTTTTCAGATTAAGCAACAGATTCTCCATTTTTTTCAGAGTCGATCCTGGAAGACACAGACAAGTCCTGCAGCTGCCGCGGCTGCAAACACGTGGGCTTGAACACAGAAAGCGAAATGTGGTCAAAGAGAGGACTTCCGGGTTATCAGATGAACTTCCTTAGTGACCGTTGCTATAAACCACAAAAATATTATTCGAATAATAAAAATCTGAAAAAAAATAGTCCAGAATAGATGTTTGCGTTATATTATAGTGTAACGTATACGGTCGACATTTTTTTTATTTTTATTAAATGTGTAAATAATTTACAAATACAACTAGAGGAGCAGAAACAGATACAAGAGAAAAAAAACACGAACAGAAAAAAAATAACTGGCAGAGGTAACGAAGTAAATTATATTTTTTACATGTATCAAATGTTTTCCTTGCTTAAGCATTTTTTTTCATTTTTATAGAATTTAAATAATATTTTAACTCCATCTGAAAAGTACTAAAAAGGGGAGTATTATTGGACCATTTTGATTTATGAATGTGAAATTTACTCAGAATGACTAATAAATTTGCTATAAATAAATTCTTTTTAAAAAAAGTTCTCTTACACAGTACAATATCAAAGTCCTTAAACCTAAAAAAAAACACCTTTAAATGCCTACAAACAAAACTCTGCAAGTCCGTCCAAAACAACTTCACAAACACACACCTTACAAGTAAATGTACCAAAGATTCCCTTTCAACCGACAAAAAACGCACAAATCATCCTGCTCATGCTTAAATTTACACAGTACTTATTTAACTGGATAAAACCTATGAACAATTTTAAATTTTATCTTTTTAGCTTTATTTGTAATACAATATCCATCAGGAGTTATCCAAACTAACTTCCAATTTATATTTTCAAATATAAAAGATCAACTTGACACGCACACCTTTCCTGTATAAAATAAAAATCATCTCTCATTTTTTTTACAAAACAAATTGCTTTTCTTTTTACAACATTTCGAATACCGTTAATTTAATAGAAACATCTACCTTAATTTCTTATTTATTCCGCACGTCTGCAGTCACTGTTTACATGTCTGCATTGTTTACTTGTACGTTGTCTACTGTTTGTACAGTATATTGTCTTGATGCACTGTCTGTACTTTGTGTAAAGTATCTATATCTATGCTCTCGCAGTCTCCTTCCTCACCGCTCCTGCTCGCTCGACACTCAGTCTCTATACCTGGGCTCGTTGAATCTCTGTCCAAGTCTTTTGGATCTTAATGACTATATGAACAAAAAATAATTTCAGGTTTACAAATTTGACACCCACTCAATTCAGAGTGCACATGTTTCTTGTTACAGAGGGGAAAAAATGCACATGAAATTTCTCATGCTCACCTATAAGGCTCTGCATGGCTTGGCACCTCAGTACCTGTCTGAACTATTATCGCCCTACTCCCCACCTCGCAACCTTCTCTCTTCTAATTCTGCTCTCCTAACTGTTCCCCAAGCCCATCTACATTCTGTGGGTGACAGGGCCTTCTCCTGTTATGCCCCCAAGCCCTGGAACTCTCTCCCCAAGGATATCACAGAGTCACCTTCTCTAAACTACTTCAAATCCAGACTCAAAACCCTCTTCTTCAGAAAAGCCTTTACTGAACTGGTTCCATTCTTCACCCCTCTGCTTTTATTAGTACCACCATCCACGGTCTCCTCTTTATATTGTAATTGTGTTTTATCTTGTGTATTTTTATTTATTGTTGTTGTCATTCTGTAAAGAGCTTTGAGAAGCCACCTTTTAAGGCGCTATCCCCATGTACCCCATGTATTAAGAAGACCCCCCTATTCCAGTATATTACCTGTAGTGTTATATTCAAAAAATCATAAAAAAATAAAGAACACTTTCACAACCCAAAGCAAGGTTGTATGAGGTGAGGGGGGCTGTCTGCTGTGTAAAACACTTGGTTGTAGCATTGTGAATGTTGTGCTTCAAATGCTATTGAGTCATGAAGAGGACCTCCCTATCCCAGTGTATTGCGTGTCTAATAGGTGCCGTATTGAAAAAATCATAACAAAAACTGAAAGAGGTTTCACAACCCAAAGCAAGGCTGGGAAAGGTCAGAGGACCTGCTTAGCGTGTAAAACACTTACTTGCAGCATTGTGGGTGCTGTGGTTTAAATGCTATTGGCTTGTAAACAGCATCCCCCTATCCTAGTGCACAGTGCCACATTCAATAAAACATGAGAAAAAGAGATTCACAACCCAAAGCTCTGCCAGTCTTCTGTGTAAACAATCATGGACATCATGATTTGAACATCATGGGTGCTGTTTTTAAAAAGCTGTTGAGTAAAGAATAGGAATTTTCCTGCAGAATGAAAACAGGAAATAAAGAAAGGGTTTCAGAAATAAAACAAAGCTTTATTCCCGTGCTGACAGTCTGGGTAATTGGAAACTGCTGTTCTGCTTCCTATGGTCATATATGGGTTTTTCACATGAAACTCTATTGAGCAGTAGTTCTGCGTTGTGAACGTATGTATGTATACAGCGGTCCCCCAGTGTTCCAGATAGTGCGTAATTGCGCATCAATCAAAACCTCGAGTGCCAGAAAAGGATAATTAGCTCACTGATATGTTTATGGAGGGGTTGTGAAAATTTTCAAAGTCGTGGTCTTTAAAATGCATTTGGTTTGAAGGCATTCTGTGTTATATGATATGTGATATGGCACAAGAATATTCGTGCGTGGGATAAAAAGACAAACTGAAGGCTGTGAGAACATTCACAATGTAATTTATACACAGAGCAATTGTATAAACAAAGCAATTGTTTCATAAAAACGCTACAGGCATGCCAAAATCGTTTTCGAACTTCAAGCTAACTTTACCCCGGTCAAAGTGATGAAGACACAGACATTTAATGAAAACGAATTTGATTCACTCAAGGCTCTGCTCTTTTGTTGTGATGTCATTTTAATTAATGTTAGCTGTGATTAGGTGTCGTTTTTGTCTCTTCTAACTTAAGAGTTAAAGAGTTTAAGAGTCTGCTCCTTTCTTCCTGGTATAGAAATAACATGTTCCATGTTTACAACCACCACTATAAATTATTTGTTCAGCTCTAACATCTGTCTGCGTTGACAAGGCATCTCAAAATGACATATTAAATAAGAACACGATCCTTCTGGTTACCATTCCTGTGGTTGGAGCGTTGTTTCACCCTTTTTCGTTCTTCTACAATATTTACAGACAGGGCTTTATCACTGGAGTTGTACAGAAGAAGTGTGCATCGGTCCATGAAAATCATCAGTACTGCTGTTGTTCTATGCGTAAGCTTTCAAAGAAAACAGAATTGAAAGACAGTAGAGTAAGGAGGTAAAAAAGCACTCCCCCGTCGAGGAATTAACCACCGTCGCCCGTGTGACTGGATATAAAAATAACTGATTTGTTTTTGCCCAGTCTCTGGAAGCTTCAATGCGATTATTTTTCCTTCCTTATTTCTTCATTCCCATGAATTTACTCTGTAGTAGAGGAAACACGAAAGTGGGAAATTGCAGGCATTCTCCATTAGCACACACTACTGGGGATGTAGCTCAGTGGTAGAGCGCATGCTTCGCATGTATGAGGTCCTGGGTTCAATCCCTGGCATCTCCACGTGCTTTATATTATTGTGCTCACATCGCAATCTTCTGTTGAGTGAGAACTCTTTGTCGGTGTTCATAGAGAGCCAGGTTTACACAATTAAGTTCAGTCACACACGAAGTGCTACAGTGTTGCTCTGCTGTTTTAAATGTACCTTCACAGCATTTAGTTCTGTTAACTACAACAAATGATTTGAACTAATTTAACGTCATATTCAGGAAATCCAGAGAACGTCTCCACACTTGTAGTGGCTGTTGAAGAAATCACCTGTTAAATCTCACCCGGGATTTCTTGAGAGATCGTTCAGCGAGCGAGTCCTCCCTCTGGACCCCGCACTGAGCTGAAAGCTGCGCGAATTCCTCACTGCGTGTCCTGTACTGTTACAGGTGCTCTCGTGTAGATGTGGAGCACAGCCATAAGGACACTTTGAACTTTTTCCATATGTGAAGGAAAATTCAAAAGAGCATGAAAAGTATGGATTGTATAAAATATCCATTGGACAACTCGAGAAAAAACTGAAGGACTAAACAACGACTTTTGATGATTACAAGAGATTCAAGAAACACAACCGTCCGCACACTGGCTTGGATCCTGAACGCTTAAGTTAAGACAAAGCGAAGGATACGAACTGTAAACTCTCTTACAGTTTGTGAAATAGAACAATTTCTTACTTTCTTAATAATTTCTTACTGCTGATAGCCGATTTATTGCATTTTAACAAAATCACAATTACAAACATTTTGAGTTAAACTGTTATTCACACACTCTAACGAAGATAAACGTTAGTGTCTTCCGGTGTGTGAGCCCATTTCTAATAAGAATAAAAAATAAGTTATATAAATTGAATTGTTCTACTTTTTATACTTACATAGTCTTATTAATATTTCAGTTAAATATTTTCTTCTGTAGTAATACTAGTCTCGATTTACAATTTTTGGACATTGTGCATCTTAAATAATTTTGTTATTAGTTTCGGTTTTGGAAAATCGCGCCCAGAAGCTACCAAAACTGATAATGTTCACAAGATGTGTAATGCAATAGCAGCCTTCTGGGTGAAAAACAAAAAGTATTTCTTGGTATGAATCCTAGCTCATTTATAGGCGGCATTCTAGGACTTCTCGCTTCAGAAATCCTGTCAACGCATCGTACGTTTCTACTCCATCAATATCAGCAGTGTTATCACTACCAAACGCTAAGAATAGATCCTGGCAATACTTCATGAGATCTTCTTTGGAAAATTGTTTATTTTATTTTTTTAAAATATTTTCAATACCATCCAAAAAGTCGAAAGTTTCAATTGCATGCGACTGATGAGATCTCTCTTCGATGGAAGTTATAAGTACATCCAAAACACGTTTCTTGTGGATCCAGAAGAGGATCATTATGAGGCTCAAAACATGCCTGTCTCTTCTTTTTTTGAGGACGAATTGATTATTGAGGTGTAATCATTGGTTCAAAACCCAAACATCTGCTATTGCTGTTGTTTCTTTGATAGTTTCTTCAAATCCTTCAATTGATCTTCGATATCGAGGGATAATATCATACAAGTTGTGGTTTTCTTTTAATCACCAATTTTATTAAAATTTCACCTTCTTTTACAGATGTCTTGCATGTATCACAAGATATAACAATCCCCTTGCGTCCTCAGGTAAAATGTTTTAAAAAGTACAACAAAAGTACAATATACTGAACAGCATTTATGGTTACATGTATATTAAAATGAAGGTACATATACCGAGATATTAAAATACAATTGTACAGTCCAAACCTAATAATGCTTGTGAAGTTCTCCACCAAATCTGCACTGTAATTTTGAAGTATGATAGCTGAGAATGCAAGGTGAGTATGAAATTCAAATTAATTTCTTGGAAGCTGCTGATGTTGGTCGTTATTGAGCATTCCAGATCATATTCACTTAAGTACTAAATTGATTACTTCTTGTAGCTTGAAACGTGCACAATATTTGCATTTCTTGCAAATATCAAGATGTTTTAGGTGTCACTGAGAACAATAATCAAGTTTGAGCAGATATTATGCTTACATGGGAATCACAAGACGTGCTCCTCTAGGTGGGCTTGAACTACCAATCTTCCGTTTAAGAGAAAGAGTAACAAGAACCAATGTTTTGCCAAGTAATTTGAAGACCTAGATAAAGAAACGTGGTGCAGAATGAAGAAGCACGGACAGGGTTTGAACCCTCATAGCCCAGATGTCCACCTACTATACGATGTTAATGGAGGCATACATGTTTCCATGGGATATTTACTCCTGCTCTCAAACCAATATGCTGCAGCGATATCTGATGATGATACTGTCACTGCTTGTGAGCCATGTGTTTCAGCTATCAGCCTACTATCAAACAACGCTAGTAATATACTGTTATAGTAGAGGAGCAAGAGAGGTGCAGTCGGTAGAGCTGGTGACCCTTAAGTTCAGAATTGTGGATTCAAGGGTCATTTGTGTCCTTTCTGATCCCTCTAATCTTTTAGTAGGACAGTGCAAGCAGGACGTGATAGCCTACAGTGACAACCCAATGTCTTATGTGCTTTGTGTAATTCGGCTGTCTTACCACTTTGGGGCTCGATTCAGATATCGTTGTTAAAGCAAGGGGCGAGCAAAGGCTTTCCTAAATCAAGGTTGGTCTGCTCACAAGTAAATATAAACACTTGAGCGTTTACTGTTTGAAGACCGCACTTTGTCAAAAATACTGCGGTTTCTTAATTTCACATAATGGTATTTAGATGGGGCAAAGTAGTGTAGCCCTTCTGCAACTTTGATTAGCGTTTGTTATTCGGTTTTGAGGTTTGAGGAGCGTAATGCAAATCGAGCTGGTGAATAGAAAATGAAACAGGAATCATTTCTTGGGCTAAGAAATCCAAGAAGCATGGAAACCCGTGGATTTTAACAGTACAGAACACTCAAAAATCGCAGTGTTGCTGCTTTTATATTTCGGTCTTTGACTTTTGAATGCATACCTAACCGGAAATCTTTCTTCACTTACAGACAGCTCAAAAAGTTCTTAAGGCAGAAATCGGAGCCCATCTAAAAGTTTCTTTCTGCTAATCACATTTATCACAAGGAAATCACATTTTCCTGCCCATCATGTTCTTGAAAAGTGGTTTCTCTGTTTTCCTCCTATTGTCATTGTCAGCCCAATAAGACAGGAACAATGCACAAAAAAATAAAAAAGTAGCTGTCAGAAGTGGGATTTAATCCCATGTTTCCATTCGGAGACCAGAACACCCAACCAAGATGAAAGACATCAGTTCTCAAGTCTGACACCTTAGACCACTCAGCCATCCTGACAAGCGATGACAAAAGCTGTGCTGAATTCACCAGTAGTTCACTAAACTGAGTTTCTTCCTTGAACAGATTTGCTTGTCTACAGAGTAAATTGCAGGTGTGCAAAGCTCATGGAGACTTATTCACAAACACTTACTGCTGTAATAAATGCAAAAGGATCTTCCACAAAGTATTAGTTGGGGGGGGGGGGGTTCACACTTATGCAACCAGGGTGTTGTAGGTTTATTAGTTTCAATTATTTTTCCAAACTTTTTCTCTTGAATTTTGTTGGTTGCAAGGTCACATTAAGGATGGAAAGACATCTGACATGATTTATCTTGATTTCTGGGTTAACATCACAAAAACCTGCAATTTCAATAAGGGTGTGTAGACTTTTTATATCCACTGTACAGTCACTTCCTTTGTTAAGCACCATGGGGCAACCTAGTTATTGTGAAAGGCGCTATATAAAAATAAATTTAATTTAATTTAATTAATCCAGAGCATCAAGGCACTTTACAAAACATGCATAGAAAAGTAGAGTATAAATTTGTAAAACCTTAGTTTCTGAAGTAACTGCTTGGATAATCCAACTGCCACTGTTGTTACTGCTTCTGCTGCTAATACTATTACTACTGTTACTACTACTACCACCATGACTTCAGATTCTAACACTAATTCTGATACTTATACTCCTGCTACTACTACTGCTGTCATTACTAGTAATAGTGATAAAAACAGGGCACTCAAAGATCTGTGGATGTGGGTCTGGACTCTAGAAAGTGGTTCCATTCGCAAACAGCTCTGGACCTCAACACCTGTTGATGGGTCACTTCTGTCAGACACACCAGTGGAGCCCAAGCCCACCTAAACACACACTCACACACACTGACAGATATACACCCACACACTCACACACATTATCACACACTGACAGACACACATCCAAACACTCACACACAGACACACACATAGACACTACGAATACTTATAGACACACATCCACACACTCACAAACACTGACAGACACCACACACTCCTCACAAACACCACACACTCACAAACACATACGCTCATAACTACTAATACACTATAAATAACACTAATACAAATAACAATTATATCGCAACAGTAACACTATCACTAAGACTTACACTATCATCATCACTAACACTGACACAAAATACTACTACACTTATAATACTAATAATAACAGTAATGCTATCAATAAAACTAACATGACTACTAGTGTAAATAATCTAACCTTATCTATATAATTATCACTAATATTAACAGGAATACTAGCATTAAAACAATCAGTAGCACTATCATCATTAATACTCACATGAACACTAGCATTAATGTTAAAACTTCCGATTGTACTCACACTAATATTAACATGAAGACAATATTAGTATTAGTTGCTATCCGTGACGTCACACCGCTCTTTGTGACGAAGGCGAGACACCTAGCAGTGCACAGTGACTTGGCGCCTGTCGCCGTGGTTACCATACTTATGATTTGTAAACAGTGGAAAAATACATTTAAGCTTTACTTACACAAATTTATCAACTTGGGATATAGTTTTTAAGAATTTATCAACTTGGAATATAATTTTTAAGCTCTAGCATACAATTCCTAAACAATCATTTGAATAATAATTATTTAATTTCGGATTGAACATTATTAACACTAAAGGCGCTATTGTAATTGATCGATACAGGCTGTATTGACTGTTTTCTAGATATTTAAAACAGGGTCAAAACGGGAAAAGAATTAGTACTCACCAATCAGTGAAGTTAATCGATTATTCTACGGTTCTTCAGTTGAATTAATTGGTTGTCGATAGATAAGTGATCAATAAGTCTCCTCCGTGCGCTCCGCGCGCCTCCCGCGGTCTCGCGCTCTGATCCCGGCGCTCTGGCTGGTGTCTGTGACGTCACAGCGCTCTTTCTGACAGAGCAGAGCGCGTCTCCGCTGGAGGAGACTCCTGTCCGGAGCCCGGGGGGGTTTTTCTTACAGATATACTGTAACATCTCCAAAAGAAAAAACACCAGGCTGTGAAGAGAGGCGATTCATAACAGCTGGAGAAGGAGACCGACAAACCGAGGAATACAATTTATTAACAAAAAAAATAGTTTACTTCACAGACTAATGCGTTGTATAGCATACTCCCGTACAGCAGAAGAGAAAGGGCACACGTTCCTGTAATGAGCGCTTTTAAGCGTTTTACACGAATCTCCACAGAACAGAAGCCAGGAGGATCAGACTCCTGATCCTGGAGGTTGAAGAGCATCTCCTGGTTTTATTTCCACTCGAGCTCTCAGTTCCTCAGCCAGTTTGATAATTGAATTAACTGTATAACTGTTATCAGACTCTGTTTAACTGTATATTTAGAAGACTCCGTGAGAGACGTGTGGGAGACGCTGTATCCCAGGGCTGGTGTGGAATAACACACAGACAGGTCTTCTGTGTGATCTGAGTCCCACTGCTCAGAGGTACAGACTGGTCAACTGGTCACTATTGTAGACAAGACCATCAGTCTGCTGCTGCTGATAATCATATTACACTTATAAGAGTGGCAATACTGCTGTTCATTAAATCAGTAAAAATAATAATAAGAGATAAACACATATTGCTCAATTTTCAGTAAAACACTTCTGACACTAAGAGGCTGTGAGGAAGGAGAAAAGGGGGAGATGTGACCTGAGTCCAGGCTGTTCTGTCTGATATTATTCATGGAGCAGCACTGATTGTCTGAATGTCCTCTGGTTCTGAATTGTCGGGATAAAGAGAAGGATGGAGATGAGCTTCTGTCTGTTCAGGAGGGAGGAGTTTGGGTAAAGTACTGAGGGACTCAGAGCTCTGTGTGTGAGTCTGAGCTGTGAATCTGACTGAGAGGAGAAAATATTTTTGTTTTATTCTGCCTCTGAGAGTCTTTTCCTTTGCCAAGCAATGTAACATCCCCTTCAGATACTCTGCACAGACTGTCAGAGTGAGAGAAGAGGAGAGAGAGATGGACAGATAAGAGCACACACAGCGTGAGAGACAGGAAAGGGGAGAGAGAAGAGAAGGAGCAGGAAGACAGTGCAGGTGTTCAACCACACTGTGAGCACAGGAGACAGGAGGCTTTTCTCAGCTGCTGAGGAGCTCAGTGCTCATGGCCACTCAGGCTCAGAGGCTCTGGCAGCAGTCAGGTCTGAGAGCTTCTCCTCATACTGACACTGGAGCTCTGAGAGTCAGCCTCCATTCTGACAGGAACAGCCCCTCCTGTTCAGCCCTGAGAGACACCATGAGAGAGCTGTGTGGGGAGAGGACCTGTCACCCTGTAGAGCTCTGAACACTGGACTCCCCTGTGTCTCCCTGTGCAGCACTGGAGCTCTGAACACTGGACTCCCTGTGTGTCTCTCTGTACAGCTCAGCTCTCAGCTGCCTCATCACACTGACACCCACAGCCTCACAGTACAGCCTGGCTTCCTGTGCTGGAAGAGCTCGGAGGAGCACAAACCACATTCTCACTGCAGAGCCTGACCTGTAGCTCCAGTACAGCTCTGCCTTAAATCACCACTGTATTAACAAGGACTGAACTTTTTTTATTTCATAATTTTGTTGCTTTTTCAAATTTGAAACTGACTCCTGCTCTGTGGCTCCTGCTGCTGCAGCTATTATGGTGAAGCTGTAACACAAGAACTCTGCTATATTGAACAGGAGAGTTTAAATACAGCATAACTGCTAATACTACTACTGCTACCACAACTGCTGCTGCCACTGATACTACTGCTACTACTAATACTTTACTGCTGCTCCTACTGCTGCTCCTACTACCTATAATAATAAAGAAGAGGATGTGAGCTGTGCCCTCACACTGTTCAGACTGGTGGTGTATCAGTGTATCAGTATCAGTTCAGCTCCACTGTGCTGTTAGAGAGTCTCAGTCATGCAGTTGGCTCCACACAGAGAGACACTGGGGCCACAGCTGGAGGGGTTGGAACATCTCTGTGGACTGGAGCCGCGCAGAGACAGACACAGGGTCTGAGGGACTCAACTGGAAGAGCTGCTGTCCACCAGGCTCAGTACAGAGGGGACAATCACTGCTGAGCTTTTCTTTCTTTTTCATTTAAATTATTGATCACAGTCACAGGACAGCCAGTTCTTATTCAGTCCACCTTGTCTCTGTATTCCTGTGCTGACCTGAATGACCTCACTGCCACCTTGAGCACAGGCTCTCCTCACACTGCCCTTGACCAGGACCAGAAGACATTACTGTCTGGAGACACAACAACTCTGTGAGTCACTGCAGGACACCAGTCATTGGACACTGCCTGACACAGACAGCAAGACAGGACCATATTCAGGACACCAGTCACTGGACACTGCCTGACACAGACAGCAAGACAGAACCACGTTTTAGACACTTCCTGATACAGACAGCAAGAATTACAGGACCATATATACATAATTGATTATCTTGATACTGATTTTCAATTATAATACTTGTCTAGAACTGCAAAGATTTTTTTTTGTTTAATATCTGATCTCTTCCTGCCCCTGTAGCACCTGCGGCCCTGCTGTCTGTATCTGTATCTGTGTTTCCTCCAGTGACACACAGAGCTGCTCCTGTCTCTCCTCTCCTCCGCGCTGCTGGGAGTGTCTTCAGGGAGAGGAAACAGTGATGTGTCTCTGATATATATGGAGAAGACTGAAAGGGCCCTGTGTGATTGGCCGTCCCGCCTGTGTGAGAGGTTCCTGCTGTCAATCTGAAAAGGCAGTGCTGTGTGTGATTGGCGGGGCGGGGGGCTGTGTTGTTACTGGGGGTCTGGGGTGCGGAGCAGCAGCTCAGTTGCCCTGTGGGCTCAGGGGTGAAGACAGGGGTCTCAGCTGCGCTCTGTCCTGATGACAATGGAGAGCTGCCTGTCCATCTTCTCTCTCGCTGTCCTGGTGCTGCACAGCTCAGCCAGTAAGTGACCAGTCTTCTCCTGTACAGACAGACAGACAACAACTGGAATTAAATTAAGTAAAGCTTTGATGGAAATGGAGCAATAAGTGGGTTGAACAATTTTTAAATGTTTAATTTACATTCAGCTTTGTGGGTATTCATCAAAAATATTATAACTGTATTTTATCTTGGTCTGTAAGTAAGGAAATATAATTAGCTGTGTCTAAATATAATTAGTTGCTTTTAATTTTTATTGGATTTTTTAAAAATATTCTTAAGATTTCTAAACATTATATAATAATAATGTTATAGATGGATACAGCAGAAGCTGGCCATTATCACCCTCTATTGATAATTTGTGAAAACATGGAGTGTATACAATCTTTAAAAAGTTATTTAACTTACTTGTTACTGTAATAATCAACTTTATATATAAGTGATAATTTGAGTGATATGCTGTGACATGTGAAAAAGTCTTCATTTACTCGAAAACAAAAAAAGTGTGAGCAATAAAAAATGTTTCTAGAATAATATCATATTATACAGGATGATTCAGAAATACCCTGGGATGTTTATTGTTTTATTGTGTTCAATTCTGACTCCTCTGTATTGTCTTATTACAGACTGGTGCATTAATAGAGATTCACGTGTTTTTAAATAGTGAATTATTATTGAGACTGATATTAAATTATTACAGACTGATGTATTAATAGATATACAGTAAATGTGTTATTACCACCTAAAGTGTTTATGCTAGAGAATTAAGACAGGAGTTTTAATGCTGTCATTATACTGTATCTTTGGTGTATTCAGACAGTCCAGGTTTCTATCGTTAGGCTATGCGATATTCAGTTGCTGTGAAAACAAGTAGTACCTCTAGGTGTTATAAGAATATGTGTTCCAATATGATAGGAAGTTATGAATGTGAATTCTTCATTTTAAAGACATACAATTACATTTTCAAAATGTAAAACCTTTTCAGTCATAGGACAATTAGCTCTTGTATTTTTATATTTATGTGAAAATAAAATTTGTATACTGTATGTATAACCTTGTTCATAAAGACCAGGTCTGCTTGTTTTCACATTGAAAAGTACAGGCTGATAAAAGTTACATTCATTATTGGTTTATAAGCTATAAAATGAAAAATATTAACAAAATTGTGGAAATTCTTAGTATTGTAGGTGTATTATTATTAACTGGGGTCTCATCAGAAACTGAGGTGTAACATTAATAATTTAACAACTACAAGACATTGTGGCATTACAGGAGGAATTAAAAAATGGTGTTAAGGGTTCGGTAATAGGGACCGAACCAGTGAGTGAACCCACTTGCAGGAGCAAACAAAGCCAAGTCGTAGTCCGAAAGCAAACCGTAGTAGTAGGAACGAGCCGAGAGTCCAGGGGAAGCAAGATATCCGAAAGGGAACGAGTACCGAACCCGAAGCATGATCCGAAGTCGTAGTCCGTAGAGCAATCCGAGAATCCAGAGGTAGCCAGTGATTCAAAATAGAGCGAAAGTACCAATCCAAGCCGAGATCCGAAAAGCCGAAGTCAAAAGGGAAAAACCGCAAACCGAAATCCAAGACAAACACAGAGTAGATGAAGCGCAACCAGGAAGCTCGAAAGGGAAAACCAATACTGAGCAACGAGGTAGGGAAGGACAGGTGTTTAAGTAGGATGAGACGGGGGTGTGGTGGTGAATGGGAAAACTGATAGGTGAACTGATGGATAGGGGCTACACCTACTTCTGCCTCCTCCGTTGCCGAGAGGCAGGGATTGTAACAAATGGTAGTTGTGTTTTGTGTTTATACAGGATTTGTCTATTATTTAACAGCTAAATAATTTAATTTGTGTTTTTAGGTTAGTTATCTAATGACAGGGTTTTTTTGTAAATTGTGAAGTTTTAATACGAATGCTTTATTGTTTTTGACTACATTCGAAATCTGAAATTATTATCAAATGCAATTATATAAGTATGATTAATACAAATTAAATATTTAATTACATGTTATCATACAAATGCAATATTTAAAAATTAATTCGTAATCACAGGACTCAAGTTTAGATTTTTGAGCAGTTGCTCAGGACAACATCATAATAAATGTATCTGTGCCTATATGTTAAACCTGTCTGGTATTTTTGAAAAAAATGTTGTTCTTTAATATAATTTAATCTGATGATCATGTGTTAAGTTTAGATGTAAGCAGGTAAAGGCTAGAAAATCATTGTCAACAATTCACATACAGACAATGGGAATATACACCTCACACACATTTCAGCACAACATGTGAAGCACCTGTCAGCCTCTGACCACTGTTGTGACCACAGGTCCCACTAACACAGAAACACTGGTCCCAGGACTTGGAAGCCACAGAGTTAGTACAGTCACTGTCCAGTATAGTGACCACAGTCTCCTGGAACCCAGGACCAGCCATCTGAAGTTCTCCAGTCATTACAGCCACTGCCCGCCTGTCACGGACGTCCAAAGGGACTAACCGTGGGGAGCAGGAGAGCGGAAAAAGACCCATATGCGTAGCGGCGAGACGGGAAAAAGGCCCGGGCTCATTAGTGCAAAGAGTTCAGGAATGCCGTATAGAAACCTATGCCCTCAGGGAGCGGACGTGGGGCGCCCTGGTGCTAGGCGGGTCTCAGGACATCCGAACGTCAATGCTAAGCCAGGACAGAGTGCAAGACCCGGAAATATATAGCCCAAGGAAGAGAGGGACAGGAAGGACAGCAGACCGGAAACTAGGGACAGGACAGAGAAGGAGCGCCCTCTGGCTGCAGAGGGCGTGACACCGCCGTAGTGACCACAGTTTGCAGAAGCGCTTTTCTGTTTAATTTAAAACTCAGCTTTATGGATATTCCTTAAAATTATAATTGATTTTATTCTGGTGCTATAAATAAGGAAAAATAATAAACAATTTGCAGTATTAACAAGAATTTCACCTCTACAATTAATCATAATATTAATTCAGTTTATATGTTTTTTAACTATTTTCTATTAATGCTGTATTAATAGTTTTATATGCAGTTATACACTATTACACACAACACAGTCTAAGGATAATGTTTTTTAAGTACTAACATATAATTATTATAACTATTAATATTGTAGATATTTAGCAACCTTATCACAAATGTTGTACAACTTGACAATCCCTTATCTATTACCATACTAATAAAATACAAAATTTTGGTTGTAATTTGGGTCATGTGCTAGGACTAGGAATTTTCCCATTTGCAAACAAAAAGGAATACAAATGTTTTAACAATAATACAACGTCTTCAAAATATTTACCAGGGGTTGTTTATTTCATGGTGCTCAATTCTGCCCTCTCTAACAGGTAAAATAACAGACTAGTGTATTAACGGAGATCAGTTGTTTTTAAACACTGTTGTATTGATCGGACTGATATTTTATTTTACACACTGATGAATTAATATGTTTTATTAAAGTAATTAACTGATGTGTTATTAAACACAATATTTTAGACTAATATTTTAACTGAGATAAGTGTGTTATTAAATACTAGAGTATTATTGAGACTCCAGTATTATTACTATTGATACATTTTATATTTACTGTATTATTCAAGTAACATTAATAATAATAACATTATAACATTATGGAAATGTTATTAAAAATAGAGTATTTTGAGAGAAGGTGACAATTTTAGTGCAAAGAACTATTACAGACAGGTGATCAGAGATAAAAGTATATTTAAGGCACGTTTCCGATTAACAAATAATATTAGTAACTCGGGCCCTATTGCAGGTGAATGTGCTAATACAAATAGGAGTACTGAAGGTAAATGTATTAAAATATTTTTGATCCATGGTTATTTTTGAGAATGATTACAATAGTTTTAGATACTATGGTAATTATATTGCAGAAGGATCTAACATTGTAACATGATTGAGGACAAGACATATAGTTGTGTTTATTTGTTATAACAGTCACGTTCAGGTGGTAGGTATTTGTATTGCAGTGTGTTGTAGTTTTTTGACCTGAATCCATACTGGGTGCTTTTAGACAACAGTGTCCAGTTTCAGTAACAACACAGGAGTCCTGAGGCAAATCTTGTATCAAATCTTTAAACAAAAGTTTGGGATCTGTTCAGACTGGAGTCTATTATGTTGGAAGAAATGTGTATTTGACCCGGAAGTCCTTCATTTTGAAAAGATAAAGGTTTAATTCTTGTTCCATGTTTATTCTGCATTTGTCTGATACTTCACAGCTAAATGAATTGTTGTTTGTAAGTCTTAGATAACTAATGATAGGGATCATTTTTCTTACATCATGGAATTTTAAAAAAGAATGATTAATAAAAATAACCTGTGCACTGTGCTTTTAGAATATATTATTAAATGCAACTATAATTCAATCTGTGAATAATGGATTAAGATCTTGAGAGGTAAAAGCTAAAACACATTGTTCACATATATATCATGTTATCATAGTAAAAATCATATATGAATAAAAAGTAGTATTACAATGAATTGTAGTATATGATAGAAAAAAAATATTTCACACTCCAAACTGAAGGTGATTGAATATTTAATCAAAAAGAACAAATCTAGTTAATGTAAATGTGCGCTGGACAGTAAGTATACACACTTCACGTACAGTCTGGGCTGGGACTGACTTGCGTCAGCAGCAACATTCCCTCGAGCTTTCACCCTGTCATTCAGAATGGACATTCATTCAGACATTCACCCTGTCATTCAGACTGGGTCAGGACGTCTTTCAATTAAACTTTCAGTCTTTCATTCAGGCTCCCAGTCACACTAATCACCTCTTTATTTGAAACTGTTCAGAACACCGAATCTCAATCATTAGAGCTAAACCTTGTGAAACTAGCGATCGCATTCCTCTCATAGTCAAGTTTTTACTTGGATATTTTCATATCTCACTGCTCCTGCTCTTCAATCCTGAAATATTTTCTCTGTTTTAATTTTTTCCCTTTTCTGCGCCGACTCTCCAGCCTCTCTTTTCTTTATTTCAGCTAGGAGATGGGCGTCCCTCTTTATGTTTTCTTTCTGCTCGCCTTTTTAATTCAGCCCAACCTATTATCAGCAGCCTGCATTTGATCTGTTACTCCCTGATCAATAAATCTCTGAAAGTCCTGCACCTGGGTTTCAATTATATCTCCTGCTGCAGAACTGCTTTTCCATCTTTCTGCAGCATTACACTTCACATATTTCAGCACAACTTGTGAAGCACCCATCTATTAAAAATATTTTTATTGATTCTGTTTTGGATTTTATAACTTATTTTCAAAGTAGAATGTTGAAGAGACTCATCAGTGTTTAAATCTCTTACCTGATACAGACATGTGGTCAGTGTCCACTTTTAAGTACATGTGGGGCCTGAGACCCAGATACACCAGATACACCAAACCTGGTTTCAGTGATTCAGCCTTCTGACACCACAGCCACTGTCCACTGTACTGACCACAGCTTCCAGAAACACAGGAACACAGTCATTACAGCCACTGTCCACTGTACTGACCACAGCTTCTAGAAACACAGGAACATGATCATTACAGCCACTGACCACTATACTGACCACAGCTTCCAGAAACACAGGAACATGATCATTACAGCCACTGACCACTATACTGACCACAGCTTCCAGAAACACAGGAACATGATCATTACAGCCACTGTCCACTGTACTGACCACAGCTTCCAGAAACACAGGAAAAAAGTAATTAGAGCCACTGTCCACTGTAGTAACCATAGCAGAACAGCCCTCTGCAGTCACACAGTGATATGGACAGAGAGATATATAACAGGATCTGGACACAGGTGTGTGGAGGGAGAGGTAAGATGGCTGCTGGTGGACTTCCTGTCACTCCACTGTCTCTTGTTCCCCATGGGAGAGACTAGCAATCCAATCAAACAGGTAAAACAAAATAAAAATTCCAGGTGTATTTCTAAAACTTCTTAATATAAAAATATCCTGTAGACATGGTGATAGGGATTGTTTCTCTCTCTCTCTGCAGGCAGTGCTGATGTGAGGCTGGTGAATGGTGCCAGTCCCTGTGAGGGGGCAGTGGAGGTGTATCATGGTGGAGAGTGGGGGACAGTAATTCACTATGGTTGGGATCTCAATGATGCTACAGTGGTGTGCAGACAGCTGGGCTGTGGATCTGCTGTTTCAGCACCAGGAAGAGCTTACTTCGGACCAGGGTCTGGATCAGTCCTGCTGAATTGGGTCAACTGCAAGGGGTCAGAGGCTGCGCTGAGGAACTGTGGAAAACAAGAAGTGAAGCAGTATAGCTACTCTCATGCCTATGATGCTGGAGTGAGGTGTTCAGGTAAGAGACAGAGACTCTCTCCAGTCTCCAGCTTGAGGACAATGAAAACTCCTCTACTGATCTAGAGTCCATCATCATGATCAATTAAATTAAAATGTAATTAATTAAAATCTAGTATTGATAATATGATGATAATAATAATTCAAAGCAATATACGTTATAAACATAATATAGTTAATTTGATTGGTGTGTCTTGTTTCTGTGTTTCCTCTGTGTCTATGCAGTCTCACTGAGCCTGTAGCTCATCCTCTGTCTCCAGGCACTTCAGTGTTGTTCAGTTTAAACAGGCAGGCTGTGCTCAGTGAGTCTGTATCTACTTCACTTTGTCTTTACTGTTTTAGCACTGGTGAAGTGACAATCTGCTGTGGTTCCACTGTGCTGTTGGGTGAAATGCCTTTTCATTTTCAGGTGTTTTAATGGTATTTTGGTGTCAGTGTCAGTGGATCTGGTCAGTTTCAGGTGTGTTTAAATGGTATTTTGGTGTCAGTGTCAGTGGATCTGGTCAGTCTCAGGTGTGTTTAAATGGTATTTTGGTGTCAGTGTCAGTGGATCTGGTCAGTTTCAGGTGTGTTTTAATGGTATGTTGGAGTCAGTGTCGATGGACCTGGTCAGTTTCAGGTGTGTTTAAATGGTATGCTGGTGTCAGTGTCAGCGGATCTGGTCAGTCTCAGGTGTGTTTAAATGGTATGTTGGTGTCAGTGTCAGTGGATCTGGTCAGTTTCAGGTGTGTTTTAATGGTATGTTGGAGCTCAGTGCTGTAGTGGAGTTCAGCTGCACTACCAGCTGTCCAAGGGGCTGATCCTTGGTGGTAGAGTGACTCTCGGTCTGATTCTGATGAGCCCAGAATTTAATAATTTAATGTCAGATAAGCTCCTAATGCAGCTTTGGATATAAATAGAAAAGAAAAAGAACAGTTCTGTTGGTTCATTCATGTAATTCAATTATTTCACATTTGCTATTTCAGACTGGACCTCTAACGTCTTAACTGCTCTGCCATATTTTGACTTCTTTAAGGCACTGATGGTCATGTATTTTCTTGTGATGCACTGTAGCCAGGAGCTGACTCTAGACCCAGGTGTGTGTAATTAGTGCTGAACTCCATGAGAGTGTGTCATTCTCTGAGATCTGCTTTCATGTGGAGAAGCACAACCCTGGATGTGTCCAGAGTGTCTGTCAGTGCCCAGGTCAGACAGTCCTGCTCCAGCAGTGCAAGGCTGTGACAGTCCTGGTCTTGTCCAGAGTGTGTGTCAGTGTCCAGGTCAGACAGTCCTGCTCCAGCAGTGCAAGGCTGTGACAGTCCTGGTCTTGTCCAGAGTGTCTGTCAATGCCCAGGTCTGACTGTCCTGTTCCAGCAGTGTCAGGCTGTGACGGTCCTGGTCTTGTCCAGAGTGTCTGTCAGTGCCCAGGTCAGACAGTCCTGCTCTAGTAATGCCAGGCTGTGACAGTGCTGGTCTTGTCCAGAGTGTGTGTCAGTGTTCAGGTCAGACAGTCCTGTTTCAGCAGCACCAGGCTATAGGGAATCTTTTCTTTGAGTCTAGGACATGTCGTTCTGCTTCTGTGAATTTGGTGATAAGGATCAGTTTTTCCTTCTGTATTTATTAATTCTACAGTCCTAGATACACTTGGAACCATGAATTGGAAGAAGCAGTTAGAAAATGGATGGATGGATTTGTGATCAGTTTCTATTTTTACTTATTCTACAGTTGAATGTGTTCCACAGGTGGCATCTTCAGCACTGTGATTATTGGTATGAACATGTGGAACAGCTGGAATGATGCTGATAGTTTGATTTGTAATATTCCACAAACTGATAAATTTAGTGTCTCTGATTTTTGTATCTTGCATTTGCCCCAGTGTACAGATAATAATGCACTGAACACCTTCTTTAGAGGCAAATGCTAGAGCACAGAGGTGGAGATTGATGATTTAGAGTCTTAACATTCATCTACAATTATTAGATGTACATGTATCTACATTATTTCCAGAGGAAAGGAATCAATTTTACAATCTGTAAAAAAGTTCAGCCCCAAAATATTTTATGGTTAAACTTTTTGAAGTTGACCTTTCAGATTTTTTTCCGACTCTCCTCTCTTTCATTTAATTTTTATTTATGTCCTATTATCTACTGTTTTTATCTATATCTATCCTATTATCTATATTCTTATTGAAAGCACTCTGTATTATTGTACAATTGATTGTAATAGTGTATGTATTTCTAAAATGTAATTTTCTATGCCTAATTATAGGTGTAAATATATTTATGAATGAAACAATAGGAAGTCAAGATTTAAATTGAGAATCTATGATATCTGTTTTTCACATTAAGTTAATTTATTTTCATAGGGTAGTAAGTTTAATTCTCACAGGCACCAGGTTCAGTGACAGTGAGCAATGAGCTGCACTATGAGAGATTACCTGCTCAGACTGACAGCCTGTAGTTCTCTATTGCAGGTTTTGTGAGGCTGGTGAATTGACACAGTCTCTGCTCTGGGAGAGTGGAGGTGAATCTCAAGAACACCTGGACCTCAGTGTGCGACTCTGACTTTGACTGGCAGGATGCAGAGGTTGTCTGTCGGGAGCTGGACTGTGGGGCTCCTTCAGTGATACACAGAGGCGCTCATTTCGGACAGGGCCAGGGTCCAGTCGGGTCAGAGCAGTTCCAGTGTAGAGGACAAGAGTCCAAGCTACAGCACTGCCCCACTGCAGCCAGGCCAGAGCAGAGCTGCTCCCAGAACAGAGCTGTGGGTCTGACTTGTACAGGTAAGATTGTCACACTGTTTTCACTCATGGAAACAATCGTTATAGAGTCATAAATGATACATATTGTGATTGGGTGATCTCTGTTATAGACTGAGTGATCTCCTGAGGAGAGTGGGTGATCTCCTGAGGAGTGTCAAGTGGGACAGCATGCAATCGGCAGGTTCTAGGCAGGGTCCCAAGCACACACCCCACACACCAGACTTAATTTAAACCAGTGATTTATTAGCTGGAACTTACAGTATATGACCTGGACCTGGCACAGTAGACATAGGAGTTGTTTTTGAGGATGTCGGTTGGCTGTGTTGGTGTTCCGATCGGCACCCGGTGTGGAACTGCTAGGGGAAGAAAATAACACAGGTGGTTCAGCGTAAGAACTGAGGGGATGGTGCTTTCTGCCTGGGCTGTTCTGTGAAACGTGTATCTACAGCCTGTGCAATGGAGAAAACTGCCCTTCAGCCTTGAGGCTGGGAAAACGAATCAGCCTAGGCTGTGCCAAAGCCTGTTTTAATAGCAGCAGCCTACCCTACAGCCCACTCAGACTGTGTGGGAAAAAAGTACAGTAAGCAGGTAGTAGGTAGATTTTTCAATTGTAACAAAGCTCCTCACCAATGAAGCTAGGAAAAGTAAGGTAAACAGCCAGTGTGATGGCAAGGACTGTTACAGAAATATCAACGCTATTCTTCAGGCCTAAGACTGGAATTGTAGAGATGAAAATATAAGTGAAAACCTTCATCTTGGGGACGGTTTATTAATACTTTATTTCAATATGTGCCAGGCTGAGGCAATTATTGGGGAATTTTTCTGTCTTCTCCAAGTCCATCCTGGTTTTATGTGGCCTAGAGCAGGGTGCTAATTGTCTCCTATGAGCTGCACATCGTTATCTTACGTATGGGGAAAACTTGGAAAAATGAGTCCCCAGGGAAAGTAGCACCCTTTGAGGAAACAATCCCTTATGGCATCACAATATCTGTCCTTATTCTATGCCTGCTATTGGTTTCTCACTCACTATGTGCTGGATCTTATAGTTTTTTTCACTGTATTGGTACTTTAATTTGTTGTATTTCTTGTGGCCTGCTGTGGTGTCATGCTGGTGAAGTTCTCTCCTATCTGCAGGATACACAGGGTTCAGGCTGGCGAACGGCTCTGACTCCTGCTCTGGCCGAGTGGAGTTACAGTGGCTCTTCAGGGACTGGGGGACAGTGTGTGACCTGTACTGGGATCTGAGAGATGCCAGGGCTCTCTGCCAGCAGCTGGGCTGTGGAGAGGCTGTAGCAGCACCAGGACAGGCCTGGTTTGGACAGGGCAGTGGACCAGTAAGGGCTGATGTGTTTGAGTGCAAGGGCAATGAGAGCCGTCTCTCACACTGCGCTGTCTCTACATGGGGGAGAGCAGGGTGCTCTCATGGACAGGACGCAGGAGTCATCTGCTCTGGTGAGAATCGTGTATTTAAAACACAGTGACACTCCCTCTGCTTACACACAGAAGCACACTGTTTTCATTATTGAATATCTGCTCTGTTACACACTCCCAGTTATGTAAGAGATGCAAAGATGAAAACACATATTCCTTAAAATGTGAGTGTGCTTTAAACATGTCATATCTATCTCAAATATTCCCTAAGGTGTTATTAGGTTGTTATTTTCTTTCTGATGGACAGATGCACAAATACACTGAGGACTAAAGCTCAGTTTTATATTTATGTTGATATCAATGCTCTAAAAGATTAAAGAAAGTTCTGTACCTCAGTATCCTGTAATTAACATCTGACCTGCTTAATTAGTTTAATTAATAGAGCCCAATTAAACAGGAGCCTGAAAAGAAAGTGAGTCTCAGAAAGTCAAAGTTTACAGATGTTATGTGCAGTTGAGCCCCACACACAGCTGACATTCCACTGGTGAAACATCACTCCTGTGGACAGAAATGAGCTCCTTTCTTCTCTTTTACAGACTCAAATATGACCAGAGATTCACCTGGAGCAGGTAAAGAGAGAATGAGGACTGTCTTAATCACATCTGTTTTATTTGTAGTTTCATTTCTGGTGTTAAATTGCTCCTCTCACACAAGGTTAACAGTCTGATTTCTCTCTCTCTGTTTGTTTCACAGACTTCCTTTCTTCAGCTCTTCCCTCTTCCAAAACACCAGGTATGAATAAGCCCCTGTTCTGTATCTCCAGGGCTCTCAGTGTGTGCTGATGTCTCTGTTGCTCAGTGGAATCCCAGATCAGTCAGTGAGGCAACAGCTGTGTGTGTGCAGTTTTTTCTGTGTGTCACAAACACACTCGGGTCTTTGGGATCTACAGGAAACACATCTATCTGAATAATGCAATTTGACACTGGTGGAGCTATTGTCTCTATGCCCAACAGTGGGTCAGAAAAAATAACTTATCTGGTATACTGTTTATGAACAATGTGGAATATGTTAAACTTACTGTATATATTAAATATATATATAATATTATATATATATATACTGCTTATGAACAATTTGTTACAGTAAGTGTATATATTAAATTAATCAAAAGTCAAGAAACACTGTACTTGAACTGTATCTGCTGTGCCTAGTGGGCCAACTTGTAACAGGAGGTCATGGTGATCTCTTAGAACTCCTGATCTCTGACCCCTGACCTCTAATTTTCTGGTCCTAGATCAGCTGTCCCTCAGGCTGGTTGGTGCAGGAGGTGACTGTGCTGGGAGGCTGGAGGTTTATCACAGGGGATCCTGGGGGACAGTCTGCGATGACTCCTGGGACCTGGCAGACTCTCAGGTGGTATGCAGACAGCTCCAGTGTGGGACGGTCCTCAGTGCCCCAGTGCCGGCCTCCTTCAGCCAGGGAACTGGACCCATCTGGCTGGACGAGGTGGGCTGTCTGGGGAATGAGTCGTCCCTGGGGGAGTGTCCCTCAGCATGGTGGGGACAGCATGACTGTGGACACAAGGAGGATGTGAGAATCCTGTGTTCAGGTAGGGGAGATCATTAAAATTACAATGATTCATATTCTTTAATCCCACATTGTGGATATGGCTTGCATCTAGAGTGCCTAGATATGTTTGACTTGTGAGGATGTGAGAATCTTGTGTTCAGTAAGTTAGTTAAGTAAAATAATCCATATTCTTAAATTCCACGTTGTGGATATGGTTTGCATCTGGAGTGCTTAAATACATCTTGTTGAGGAAAAGACTGAGCTGGATGCAGAATTAATTTTAAAATAAATATTGATATTTATGATACAGTTGTGAATGCACATATTCACATCCCAGCAAAAATAAATAAAGAGAGAAAGAAACTCAAGATAAATTCTACTTTCATGCCTCAGTCTCTTAGTTGTGCTGCTGCTGAATAGCCAAGCTGATCAGAATTACATTTTGGGTCAGAACCTGATCATGTAATAGGATTTTAAAGCTCTGTGTGATACACTGTCCAGGTTCTGAATGAACAGAACCACACAGTCACCTTCATGTCAACTGTGTTATTGTACAGCTGTCCTTGCTTCATTACGTGAGTCAGTTATAACTGGATTAGTACGGGAAATGAGACTGGTTGCTGTTCACATTGTTTGCTGGTTGTTTCTTACCAGTTCAGATTGAAACGTTGGGCTGTCTTGCCAGGGTTTGTTTCCTTTGACTTTCCCTGCTGTCTTGGCAGATCACACTCTCCTGAGACTGTCTGCAGGCTGTTCAGGACAGGCAGAGGTTTACTACAATGGCACCTGGGGCAGTGTGTGTCAGAACGGCATGACTGACTCCACAGCCGCAGTGATCTGTAAACGGCTGGGCTGTGGAGACAAGGGCACAATCAGTGAGATAAACTCCAGGCTGAGCCCTGATCCCAGATGGCTGGACTTTGTCTCCTGTCGCAAACACGACTCCACCCTGTGGCAGTGTCCCTCCTTCCCCTGGGGTCAGAATGACTGCACAGACCGAGAAGTGGCTAACATCACCTGCTCAGGTACAGAGGGAAGAGTAATGCTCTGTAAATTAGTGTTTTGCCATATTTAGAACAGACAAAAGCTTTAAACTGAATTCTTAGTAATTTATCTCCAAACATGTATAAAATTAAATAATTATTATTAATCTTTGAAGGTCCTAGAAAAGAAGCTGACAGAAGCACTCCAGCCCCTCAGGAAGAGCAGCCTCAGCAGCACTGCCCAGGTGAGTTCAGTGTGTAAAACAGTCAGAGACACTGCAGCCCTGAGCTGAGGAACAGTAACCATACAGCTCTCTTCTAGAGCCACTCAATACCTCACTAACCTCTACTACAGTCACTGAGCTGAAGACACTCAGTAACCTCTCTGCTCTCGTCTACAGTCACAGATCTAATGACACTCGTTAACCTTTCTGTTGGCTTTCAGTCCCACTGGCTCTGCGCCTGGCTGGAGGCACTAACTGCTCTGGCCGGGTGGAGCTGCGGTACGAGGGCTCCTGGGGGACAGTCTGTGACGACTCCTGGGGCCTGCAGAATGCCCAGGTGGTCTGCAGACAGCTGGGCTGTGGGGACGCAGTGAGTGCAGCAATAGAGGCCTCATTCGGACCAGGAAACGGCGCCATCTGGCTGGACGAGGTGAACTGCACAGGCAGTGAACCTCACCTGTGGGACTGCTGTCACTCTGGACTGAATCAGAGCGACTGTCGACACAAGGAGGATGCAGGGGTTACCTGTACAGGTGAGGAGAGTCTTAGAACTGTAGATGAACAAGGTAGCAGATCAATGGAGAAGTTAGACTGATGTTACCCATACTCTATCACTGCTTAATATCTAACTAATCCAACTAAGATAATCAGTCACAAGATTTGGATGTTTTAAAGCCATGTGTATGTGAACAACACTAGGCTTTAATTCTGAACAAGACACCATTCATCCAGCAATCCTAGATTTGACCTCAAGGAACAAATGTAAAGATTTTTTTTTTATTAAGACCACTCTGGATTCAACTTGCTTTAAAACCAAAGACAAAATAATGACAGTTCTCCTATCTCTTTTACAGATTTGTCAGAGACAACAGCCAGTCCAGCAACAGCTACAGGTGAACAGAAATCCTCCTTGTCATTGATAACTCCTGTCTTTCTGTCTCTTCAGATTCCCAGTGTTGTTGTAGTGTCTCCTCTCCTCCTTGAGTGTGAAGATCAGTGTCTCTTCAGATTCCCAGTGTTGTTGTAGTGTCTCCTCTCCTCTCTCAGAGTGAAGATCAGTGTCTCTTCAGATTCCCAGTGTAGCTGTAGTGTCTCCTCTCCTCCTTGAGTCTGAAGATCAGTGTCTCTTCAGATTCCCAGTGTAGCTGTAGTGGCTCCTCTCCTCTCTCAGAGTGAAGATCAGTGTTTTCAGATTTCCAGTGTAGATCTTGTGCTAGTGTCCTCTCTTTCCACACTGATTTAGTGACAGTCCTGATGGGTTAGATTGGGAATCCTTAACTGTTCTTCATTGATCTTGGGTTCACCCTGAAGCCATGAGAGCCACACATCGGAACAGGAGGAGAACAGGACATGTGTCGAAGTGTATATGAGCCCAAGAGCACCTCTCCTGATCCCTGACCAACCAATCATCCATTGTCTCCCCCTCCCTCAGGCAGCACCAGGACAACACCCCAGACACAGCCGCTGGGAGGCCTGTCTGTCTCGCCCCTGGTCCTCCTGCTGCTGGGGGCTCTGCTCTTCGTGGTGCTGGCCCTGTTAGTGGGGCAGCTGATCCAGAACAGGAATCTGAGGAAAGGTAGGGAGGGAACTCTCCATCCACATAGTGACCTCTAGTGGTCAGTTCTGTCACTCACATGGAACTTATATTTACATAATTACCTTGAGGAAGAATTCAATTCAATTCAATTCAACTTTATTGTCATTAAACTTACACAGGTGCATAGTATAATGAAAAGTGTTTCTCATTAGTCACTCAGGTGCAGTATATAAATAGGACAGAAGATGAGACAATAGACAGTTACACAATAGCAATAATAGTAACATGTAATAACATAACATAAATAACATGTAATCAAGTAATCGAAAACTGTGCAAAATTCCGCAGAGAAAATTTAACAGGACAAAAACAGTGCAAGGTAATTCTTGGAACAGTGCAAAAAAACAGTGGTTAAAAGTAGTGTGGTTAATTAATATTGAATATTATTATGCCTGTTACAATTTTACTGGGCTATCGAGGGGACAGTACAATTTTGGCTTACGTGTGTGTGGTGGTGTAGGAGTACAGTGGTTGTGGGTACAGGAGGATGTTAGGAGAGATCATAATAAGGTGGAAGGGAGTGGGGGCGTCACCAACTTGACAGCTCTGGGGAAGAAGCTATTTTGGAGTCTAGTTGTGTGCGACTGGAGTGACCGGAACCTTCTGCCAGATGGTAGGGGAACAAACAAGTTATGACCGGGGTGAGTGGGGTCAGACATAATTTTGGTGGCTTTTTTCAGACTCCTGGTGTTGTATATTTCCTGGATGGATGGTAAGGCATTGCCGACGATGTGTTGGGCAGTTTTGACCACCCGCTGTAGTGCCTTACGGTCGGATGCGGTGCAGTTGCCGTACCAGACTGTGATGCAGCTGGTCAGTATGCTCTCCACCGTACATCTGTAGAAGTTGGTGAGGATCTGTGGATGTAGGTGTATTTTCTTCAGCCTTCTCAGGAAGTACAGCCGCTGTTGTGCCTTCTTGATGAGACTGGAGGTGTTCAGTGTCCATGTAAGGTCCTTAGAGATGTGAATAGGAATTTCACATCGCCTAGGAATTTGAAGTTATTCACCATCTCCACCGCAGACCCTTCTATGTAGATGGGGGAGTGAACTTTTCCTTGTCTTCTGAAGTCAACAATCAGCTCTTTGGTTTTGCTGATGTTGAGACATAGGTTGTTGGTTCGGCACCAGTCTGCGAGTTGTTTTATCTCCTCTCTGTAGGCAGCCTCATCGTTGTCAGTGATCAGGCCCACGACTGTGGTATTGTCAGCATACTTGGTGATGGTGTTTGTGCTGAACTTAGCAGTACAGTCGTGGGTGAACAGGGAGTAGAGCAGTGGGCTGAGCACACAGCCTTGAGGGGCACCGGCTGTGCCCTGGTAGAGACCTGGTAGAGAAAACCATTTAAAGTTTAAAAAAGATTATCAACAATTACAGATGGAGATATCAGGAAATTTGCAAATCCAGAAGCATAACATTTATGTGCTGTAATGTCCAAAGAAGGTTTAGTAGTCAATGTTTGATCTTGTACTCCTCTCCCTGCATGTTAACCCTGAGTGTCTATTTTCTCACACAGCCCTATCTAAGGGAGCACTCGCCCCCTATCATGATGCCGTTTACGAGGAAATAGAGTACAAACTGGCCAGAGAGGGAACCTACAGCGCCCCCAGGAGAGGTGAGTGGAGAGAGTCTTCAGGAGTGATTAGTCTCCATCTTCTGAGGAAGATGTCATGGAAATATAACTATCAAGGAAGCCACAAGAGAGAGTTCTCACCTGAGTAAGGTCTTTATTTCAATATTGCAATATTGGGAGCCCTGCTGCCACTTCGCCAAGTGCAACCAGAGACTCAATTTGTTACAAGCAGTACAGGGTTTTTATAAGACGTTGCGTTGTAAAAAAGTTCAGCACTTGGTCCCTTCTAAAACTTCCCCTTTCTCTAAGAGAAAACAGATTACATCATAGAGCGAGAGAAGAAAAACTAGATTTGTTATTCAAAGCTTATCAGTTACTTTCAGCTAATTCTAATGACCCAGACAGCATATATTGTTTTGGTACATTGTCTTCTAAACTAACCTAAACAGTGTACTTTGTTAACGAACTGTTTTCTAAAATTCTGCACGTACTGTAGCATAGCAGTTATATCCTTGAAATATTATCTAAAAGCACCAATATATTTTTTTGTAAAGCTCTCTACATTTTTAAGAATCAATTAACTCATTAGATTTCCACTACAATTCCCTCCTTTTTATTCTTGAAAATTATTAAAAGTTAGATTCTTCATATGGACTCCCAGGAGGCTCCTATACTTCGGATTCTTGCGTTCTTACCAGAACATACTGATGCGCAAACATATTCATTACCATATTTCAAAGCATTGGAATAATATATTTTGTACAGCAACCCAAAAACAGAAAGACAAGTATCACAGCTACTATAATCGGTGTTAGTAACTTAAAGAAAAACATTCCCCCTGGCCCAAACAGTGATTCTAACCAGGAGAGAAATGGGTGAGGCTGTAGAATGAGGCATTAAAGCACATACATAACAAGATGCATTAAATTTCTTTAACTTTACAGTATGATTTATAAATTTGTACCACAAATTACTCATATCCCCCTCATTATCAGTTTCATTCAGCCAGTTTGTATACAAAGAGGCTTCGCGTTTAGATTCTTCCTCTTTCTGGGTGGTGACAGGCTTCCACATAAAAAAGAAAAAGGCTGTGCACATCAGTCCCAAGCATGTGATCCCCATCTGTCCCTGTGGAGACATCACTCCTGCTCTTTGCTCAGTTCGTTTGTGACCTTTTTACAGTGGGAAGCATGAATTCAGGGCACCTGGCACGGCCCCCTCCACCTGAGCGAACACCACCTCTTTTTCCTGTCTTTCACCAGAATCCAGTCTCCTTATTCACGCATTAGTTCTTACAGCACAGGTAAATCCCTGTGGGCTGGAGCCCAGCATTTTTCTTAGGGTTTTTTTTACAAGATTGGTCAACAGCTGGGTAATAACTCTTAGAAAAATCTACACATTGTTCCACTGCCTCAGCTGTGCCGTTTTGCAGAACAATTCTAGCTGAAGTTGTAAAATTTCTCTTTGCTTCGGCAGCACATATACTAAAATTTCTCTTTGGTCCGTTCCTGCAAAACATCTTATTATAAACAAACAAACCATAATAATAATGTGCATCTATGGGAATCACTCCCAAGGGTAACCCCCCTTAAAACTATATTGTTCTACCCATCAGGTTCTGCCACTAGATAGGAGAACCTTTCTCTACATTTTTTTTTACCTTCATGATCCCTTCAGGGCGTACAATTAGCACAGAAGCAGCAGCTTTAGTCCACATGTTTTTCAAGCAGGATATTAACAGTATGATCATAACGAATAATACCAGACACACAAATATGTATTGAACCAGAGACCCTCTCCAGGTTCCTAGCACAGACTGTAGCCATGCACCAATGCCCCAATCATCTGGATTATAATTGTGATATATATTTTTCAAAGATGTGCTTTGCTAAGTCATTAATTTGCTAATAATTGTCTAGAATACAAGTACTGTTTAGTCTTTGCTTACCTAAACAGCTGTCTATCACCCTAATAGAGATAGGCCTAAAACTGTGATTATAGCGAGGAGCATACAGTTATTTCCATTTTAATATATCTGAGTTACACTCAGACTAAAAGCAGGGCTATTTACCCATGCCAATAAACCTAAATAATCACCTCTATCAAAGGGGATTACTCCCATGAGCATCTTTTATAGCAATACAATCCCAACATGAGCTCTGATTATTATTTGTGGCTGACTGATAAAGTATTGATTCCATATCCCCATTTTATCAAAGTAAAACTCCTTACACTTAACAGGTACACTGTCGCCCCCCCTCAGGAAGCTCAACAAACACAGAAACAGTGACAATATAATAATTAATGTTCACTCAGTCTCTGGTGCAGTGGTTCGGTGTCAGCGCAATGCGTAGATCCAGCGATCTCGTCCTGTCACTCAGATGGCAGAGTCGGTAGTCAGTTGCACTTGATATGGTCCTTCCCAGCAGGGTTGCCACATCTGGCAGGGTATATCTTCCTCACCATACCCACTCGCCAGGTATCAGGTCGTGTCTTCCCTCTACTGGAGGTCTCCAAGTGTCCAGCACCTGTTCACCAGCCCCATGCACCACTTCAATTAACAACCTACAATACTACAATAGAGAATTAGCAAATTCAACAATCCATTAGCCAAATTCATCCCTCCAGGAAGTTTTGTTGATTGGCTTGTGATGATATCAAACAGGCTCTATTACACAGTTCTGTTTGATCCAGCCCGCATTCCATGGCGTTCCTTCAGTCTGATGTCTAGTCGATCTTTTAGAGTTCTGTTCCTTCATTCCAATGTTCCAGCAGACTGAGGGTGATCTCAGTCCATCTCACCCCGAATAATCCAGCCACAGCCTGTCCCTTGATCATAATACAAGCGGTAGGTCAGTGCCCACCGAGGGCTTATCTCCATCATCAAGTGTTTGGTAGACACAGAGGCAGTGACAGCAACCCACTGGGAAAACAGATTATAAGAGCCAAGGTTTCCCTTTACAAATGTAAATTGTAAACATTTGCTACTGCATGGAAGGTTTCTCAGGAGCAGGCCTTTTGAGCTGTAGCACCTGCACCTGAACTGTAGTTGAGTTCCTTTGATAAGCATCACATTGAGATACCACATAAGTGGCTACTGCTTCAAACACGGTCCCCACCCAGGTGTCCGACAGAGTGCATTTGTCGAGCTATAAAGGGCATTAGGCTGTGAGGGCATGCAGAGCGTCCAGTGTGCTGGCAGCACCACACTCTTTTCTAACCATGTCCTTTTCTCTGCTTTAGAGGCCTCAGCCTGAATATCCTGTAGCTGTCCCCTTTTCACCAACAGAGGTCTCACAGGGGTCTCAGACTCCTGTTCTACAAGTACTGCTCACCTGACAGCTACATCTGCAAAGTTGTTCCCTCGAGTTACTGGAAACATTTCTTTATTATGTGAATTACACTTTACCACAGCTACTTCAGTCAGCAGCTGCAAAGCTTCTAACAGTTCAGAGACAAACCCAGCATTCTTAACTGGAGTCCCTGCCATGTTGGGGAAATCCCTATTCCTTCACTGCCATCCAAAATTGTGGCATACACCAAATGTATATATACAGTCTATATAAATTGCTACAATTTTCCATTTAGCATATTTACAAGTTTCAATTAAATCTTTTCATTCGGTCTGCTAGTTCTACACCAGATTATTCACAGTTTATACAGCCAGGCAGGTAGCCTGCACAACACATAAACACGGCCCCTTGGCCACCGCATCAAGGGGTCCTGAATAATAATAACCCACCAGACGATGCCTATCTCCATGCCTCCTGCACCAGCACAACAGCTCACGACCCATTTCTTTCACTTACATACAGATTACATACAGATGATCCGTCTGAGGGAATCCAGTCCAGGGCCAGTGCCTGCAAGAAAGCTTGTTTCAAAACATCAAAAACGGTTTCTGCTGCAGGGGTCAAGGCAATTTTGTCTTTAGACTGCACTACCCCCCTCAAACCAGTACGTCACTAGACAAGCTCGTTCTGAGAAGGCATTCACCCTGGCTTTATCATGTAGTTGGTTTTATACTCCTTTTTTTCCTCTCAAGATCCAATACTTGGAGTAGTCCGGCCTTATGGATTCCCTCATTAGGTAAAACAATCACAATATCACATAACTCTATTGAGTTAGTTTACATAAATGCTATTTCATGCAGTAATTCCTTATAAAATGCTGCAGTCTGGGCCTAAAATAGGTCTGGGGTGTCCCCCACCCACATCAGTAGTTGAAACTGTACATCTTTACCCAAGCAGACTGTGACAGCTTATATTTGCTTTAAACACAACCCTTGCACTCCTTCTCCTGTAGCCTCCTGTTACCCGTTAGAAAACGTTATATCACGTCTTTATGCTGTTTTAGTCTAAAAACAGGACAGCTGTGCTCCTGTGCCCCACAGTTACTGCACACTGTAAGATTATTTCACTTTTATTTAAATCCTGAGATAAATTTAGGAAGGCTACAGAGGGGTTTACTAGATTAAAACTGTTAGTTCACACACGGCTCTCGTTTCAGCTTCTGACAAGTTCTTTAATTGTGAAATCAAGCCTCTTTCTTACAATTTCTCCAAAAAACACATTTTTTTAGTAACTGCACACCAGCTTATTAGTAGTTTTGTCTTTGAGGTTTTATATCTCGGTATAACATTAAAGTCGCACAATAATTTCGACAAACTGGCGGCTCCCTTTTCTCCTCCTTGGGAGTCTTTTTACCTCCCATTTGCAGCGCTCGCACTTCTGCATGCATGCTTCGCGAGTTATTAAATCACATCTGTCTCTGTTCGTAATATCAGGAAAGCATAGTTGCACTATAGTTGGCAACATCAGGTTTTAACCCACTCAAGTAAATTTGTTTTATTACTGTGGAAGTATCTTCATTCACTTCCTTTTCATCGGCTAACCCCGAGTATACTATCCATAAAGCTATAAACCTTTCTGTAAAATCTGAAAACATCCTCACTTCCTTCTGCTGACATGCTGTTACTTTTCTCTAATCAGTTTTCGGTGGGTAATGCTCTTTCAAAAATCTCCACACTAATTCCCACCCTTCTCCCAGATTCTCTCTTAAGGCGTTCTATTTCTTCTTTTGCTTTCTCTTTTTCTACATATACAACTTCGTTTCGTTCAGCCATTGCTTTTAGCTTTTCCATCAGGGATTTTTCCGTTTTATCTATGATATTCTGTTGAATTCTCAAATATTCCTCTAAATATTTTTATCCAAAGGTTCATACACTTTTCTACATTCCTGTTCAGCCTAAATTCCGTCTGACAGTCAATATTTCTTTTAAGTTTCACTTTGGATTAATCAAACTTTTTTTTCCCCTTCACACCATTTTCACGTCTCCCACGCGCCCCGCGGAATCCCCCAGTCGAGACAAACTGACGAACTATCACAATTCGGGAACACGGACCAGGTTCCAAATCCTGGCTTTAAACACACAGTTGAATCGAGTTACTATTTTCGGCTCTTCTGCGAGTACAGTTTTAGTTACTACCTTCAGCCGTACTGCAGTCGTGTACCAGGATGCAACACCTGGATTTTTTCGCACGGGCAGGGCGAGATGCTATTCCTTCAGCAATCCCTCCTTTTCTACCCCACCTTCACAAAACAGGCATCTAAAACACATACACCATTAACTCATTTTTCTGTTGTACTCGCTTCAGCTTCAGGAAAACCCTGAACCCACCACAGCAACATGGAGAGGACAAGGGACTTTTTAGAAAAGAGGAGTCCTTACCTCTTTTTAGAAGCGGCCGCCTAACTTTTCCTCTCCATGTCCGTGTGGTTTAATTTAGATGGATACTTCTTCATCATTTGGGTCACGTATCCGCCAATCTGCCTCCTCCTTTTTAGAGGACGTTGTAAACCTTTAGGAACAATATGATCTAGCAACAAGGTTATGTCACTGTAATTAGGCTTAAGACAATCAAGAACAAGGCACTTGCCTTTCTTCTAAATTCTTTACGATCATCAGGCAATTAAGGAAAAGACTTAACTAATGCAAATAATTCACTAGGAGACCAATGTCAATGTACTGTACATATGCTGGAGTTCCTTCTGGACCTGAAAAAGTGCACATTGGTATTTCACAAACAAGTGGCTCCGGACCGCTTTCTAATTTCGGTGGAGACTTTTTCTTTTTAGAACGCATGGCCATGACTTTAGCTGCAGTTTGCTGTTCTTTAGTTTCAAGACTAGTCTTTTTTTAAGCTTCCCATTATTTCTGTGATTCCTCTTTCCATTAAATAAGTTTTCCAATTCATTTTCTTTCATTTCTTCTCCTTCTCTTCTAAGTTTCCCCTTCTTCAGGAAACTTCTTTTTCCTAATTCAACTTTCCTCTGTCCATTCTGATTCACTTACAAAGATCCTTCATAGTTATGGGCCCCTAATTATCATATATAAATTATGTGCAAGTTCCCTTACACCTATTACCCTAGCTTTACAGTTCATGAACATAATTTTTTTTTCCCTAACCCAGGCTATAATTGTTTCTCCGAATTTGTCGTACATGTACTTTTGCTGGACTGCTCGGTCCCATTTTGTCTTTGAATTTTAATTTCCCATTTTTACCGATCGGTGCCTTACTTAGAACCTTATCACATTAACTACTCCGCAGAGCAAAAACCACAAGTCTGTGTTAAGATAAGTTCTTTATATGAGTCCCAGACTCATCAAACCCGCGTGAGAACACCCCTGTGGCTCGCTTCTCAAACTATTAATTTTTAAGGATCACTTACTGACGTCAGACAGCTGCCAATTCTCCAGACGCGTCTCTGGAAGGATAAACAGTTTATCCTCCGAGGTTCGTCCAATTTGCTAAAATTGTCCGGGTCCGGATGGAGTTTCAGCAGCCGTTCGCGTTCAGGTTTGTGATCCCGGACGAGCCCCCAAACTGTCATGGAAATATAACTATCAAGGAAGCCACAAGAGAGAGTTCTCACCTGAGTAAGGTCTTTATTTCAATATTGCAATATTGGGAGCCCTGCTGCCACTTCGCCAAGTGCAACCAGAGACTCAATTTGTTACAAGCAGTACAGGGTTTTTATAAGACGTTGCGCTGTAAAAAAGTTCAGCACTTGGTCCCTTCTAAAACTTCCCCTTTCTCTAAGAGAAAACAGATTACATCATAGAGCGAGAGAAGAAAAACTAGATTTGTTATTCAAAGCTTATCAGTTACTTTCAGCTAATTCTAATGACCCAGACAGCATATATTGTTTTGGTACATTGTCTTCTAAACTAACCTAAACAGTGTACTTTGTTGACGAACTGTTTTCTAAAATTCTGCAGGTACTGTAGCATAGCAGTTATATCCTTGAAATATTATCTAAAAGCACCAATATATTTTTTTGTAAAGCTCTCTACATTTTTAAGAATCAATTAACTCATTAGATTTCCACTACAAAGATCTGAGGACTTAACACTTGTAGAAAATCTCACCATACTGGTTTTAAATGTGTAGAGTTTTCTTTCTCAACTGCTGTCAAAGTAAGTGAAGAAAAGCATCATAAACTCTGTGTTTCTGTTGACAACCTGGCTTCTCTCCCAGTAAGAGACAGTGCTGACTGACTGTAGGATTGTTTTTTCTCAACTGGTGTCAAAATAACTGACACCACAGTTCACAGTTCCTGATCTGCCTTATACACACAAACTCTGAGATACTGTTCACACCCTGCCTTCTTCCACAGCCAGTGGAAGACAATGAGTCTGCTGTCTGACTGCAGGTAATATTGATCTGTCCTCCTGTTCACAGGGAGATTCCTCTCTGACGAGCTGCCCTCTGGATACGATGATGTGGAGGACAGTGAGGGAGACCCAGTACCAGGTGAGGGGAGATGGAGTCAAGGGGCTCAGTGTGGGAGTGAGGAGGTCTTCAGTCCAGTACTCACTCTCACCTCAAACCAGGCTGACGTTTAGAGAACTTATGTAGAAAATCCTGAATTATATAAATATAACCCCACGTGTTTCTTCAGTGTTGCCTCACACTAGCCTTATCTCAGTGTAGTGGTTTGATGGGTTTACTGAGACAATTATTAATTGTAGCAGTAATCACGAGGTTGTTCGTTGGGGCTTTTAGAAAATCAATCGTCAGAACAACTAACAACGCACACACACGGGTTCAATACACGGGATACATTTCTTAATATAAACTGTGCACCAAACATATACTAGTCTGCCTGGATACGAGCGGCAGACCTTACTGTGAGGGTTATCAATATACAAGGTATATAATCTCGAAGAGATGCAAACACAAAGAGATACACAATAGAGAATATATGTCAATATATATCGTTCGGTTACCAAATCGCTAATCAGTGTTATTAACCACTGTTACTTTAAACTCGGAAGTAAATACATTACGCATGAATTAAATTGATAACAACTTGTGTTGAGGTACAATTGAATTCTCGAGACACAATGTAGAACATGGGGTTTACTTATCCACTGTGTATGGATTTGGAATTTCCCGGCATGAACACCAAACCAGCTGACAGGCTCTGTTGCAGCCTCGGTTCCAGCGGTTGTCCAATGGGCGTTGTGTCGGCGTCCTCTGGCTACCGGCCAACCAGTCAAGGTGCAGCTCGGAGTAGGACGGGCGGAGGAATCTGACTGCGGTGCGCAGGGCAGTCGTTGCTCCGAGGGGATCTACCAGCAGTCCGGCTGGCTAGTAGAAAGTCTCTATGCACAGAGTGTGACTGCGAGTCCTCACAAGTCACTCTTTTGCCTGGGAAGAAGCTGGTTCATTCCCGGTCCAGCGCTGCTTCTGAATAAGCTATTCAGGTTGTCGACGAGGGTCCAACTGTAGGCTGCCGTTGATCAAGCGCAGCATTCACGTTGGTAGAATTCTGAGTACGTACGGGATCCTCGGCCTCGCGCTTAGAACAAAGTCCAAGTCCTTTTGCAGACAACAGCAGTTGTCACGTGATTGTCTCTGAGGATGCGCGAAAATGGCCAAGGAGAGCTCCGATCTGAGCTTGCGCTCCCTTTTTGATCAAGACCCAGATGTGTGCTGATTGGTTGAGAGTTTGGCGGGCATTGGAGACCCACGTGGTATTACCACGCCCTGCCAGTCCCTGATTGGTTGGTCAAGGTGAGATATGAGTCACTTACTCTTGACACTTAGGAATGCAGTCCAGATGTCCATTCGGCACTCCCTAGACTGATAGGCGCCAATGGTTGACCATTGATCATGATAGCCAGGCTTAGCTAATTGCATCCCCGTCTGGGAGCTTGTTTCTTATCAAAAGAAAACATCTTAAATCAGCCTGCATGAATTCTTTCTCTGTGGCTGCACCACAGAGATGGAGGGTGAGATGGGGCCTCCTTTAGGAGCATACCAACGCTTAATTCTGTCTTATTAACAAGCATTGCCGCTACATCAGCAAATCATAGATGCCGAGCAAAACTAGACCTGGTCAATACTGGGGTGCTCTCATTGGTTTTGATAGAAAAGGAGACTGCGGAACAGCATGCTGTAAAAACGGCCTTTCAGATCAGATTAATCAGCGACCCTAGAGTTTTGGCTTAACTATACACCACAAAACATTTAAAATCACACTTTCCAATTACTTTGCAGCTCTATGGTCAAAGTAAGTCTGAGTCCTGAAGTGTAAATTCTCTGTCTCTCTGTGTGGTTCAGGAGACTCGATAACCTCTCTGAAAGAAGAGATCCCAGAGTACTATGATGATGCTGTAACTGTACCTCAGAGTCCAGATGCCTTGTCAGGTGGGTTATTTCAGTCCAATCACATGGGGAAACTCTGCACCAATACACACAACATAAACATACAGCACGCAATTACAAATTTGCTAACAAGGTGTTTTAGACACCTACATCCTAAACACCCAGAAAATCCTCAAACTGCTACCAAGTATTCAGCTTTTACAGAACACCTACATAAAAGAAAGAGATAAACCAAACCTTCTAAACCAAAGACATTACAACCTACAGTTAAATCTCTCTCTTTGTGAACCCAATTGCTACAAAATAAATGGGAACCTATCTCCCTGTTCTAAAGATGCTCCCACTAGCCAGGAGAGGCACTTTTTAACTAAGGGATTATATAAAAAAGAAATAAAAGTTTCTAAAAACAACAGAAAGGCAAGCTCTCTTTATGAGGTTCAAAGACTAAACTCCAGTCTGGACTCCCACAGAGTCTGAATCTCTCTACTCTTTCTTGGATCTCAGCCTCTGAATACGGAGTCTGTACTATTCTGTACCAGTTACATGAATCTGACTCTCTCTCTGTGATCTCAGCCCTGCACACTCAATCTGGGTCACTGCTGACAGTGTCCGGCTCCTCTTCAGTATCTCATAGGGTTCACATCACCACCCTCTCTGTCCAAATACAGCCAAACTTTCTCTGCCCTGTTTTCCTTCAACATCTTATTTGAAAATCTAGGAATTGTTTTACATTTATTACAGTTGTGAATAGGACTGGAAATCAGGTTCCCCCTGATCTCCTGTGCTTAGAGCCTGGAGTTTTAGATCCTGTGTGATGTTCAGTTAATCAGTGTGTTCTGATGAGCTCCAGCAGTCCTGTGCTCTAGATAACTCAGTGTGCTGATGTGTGACAGTGAAGCTGTGCTCTGTGTGCTTTAGGAAAGCTGATGTCCTCTGTGAAAGAAGAGGCCCCTGAGTACTATGATGATGCCATCACTGTGCCCCAGAGTCCAGACACTGTGTCAGGTGAGTTATTATAAATAAGACTCAGGAGTACCCCCTGTACCAGCCCACAGTAGCCTTTGTCATTAGAAATTAGTCTCAACCTAATTTCATATCTTCAAATAAACACTACCTAGAAGAGAAGAGGTCTCTGACAGGCCAGTCTGTGTCAGAATGACAGAGCCATTACTGACCTGCTCTTCTGTTCACAGGGAGACTCCTCTCTGATGAGACACCCTCTGGGTACAGTGATGTGTTCAGCAATGAGGAAGACCCCACTTCAGGTAAAAGTACAGCCAGGGGGCTCAGTGTGGGTTAGGTATTTCAGGGATGGGAAAGATAATCCATCTCTGTTGCACTGTCATCCAAGACAGGGGGGAATCAGGCATTTTGCAGTAGCAGTAGCTTCACTCTATCATGTCCTACAAGGATCAATAACAACCAATAAAGACTGAGTGACCTGAATTGTACAAAGTTAGATCACAAAGATCACAGTGTCACTGAAACCCACCTACTGACACACCTAGCCAATCAGATTTAAATTAATTTAAATTGATCAGCAGCTTTAGATTCCCCAAGACCAGGAATTCTGTTCTCTGACTGCAGAGAGAATTACTAGGCTCAGAAATTATTAGGTCTTCCTCACTGTGGTTTTAGAGCATTGATACTTCATAAGTATAAGTTAATTCTACACTGAATCATCAATTCTTCCAAAAAGATACAATTTAATTTAAAAAACCTATTAAACGCTTTTGAGTACAATATTGTAACATCTATTCTGTATACTATAACTGTTAGCCCACTAATAGCCATTGATATCAAAGCAGAGTACTTCTCAGATACAGTATGTTCTATTATGCTTATTGTTTGTTATGCAAATTATGATTATATCAATAAATTGTATATTGTCTGGTTAGAATACATGTGTGAGACTATAGATTATTATGTTTGATTAGTTCCTAAAAGTCTACAAGTACTCTCAAAATATACTGCTATAATTTCTTATTGTTACAGAAAATTAAAATCCCCATTCACTACACTATTGTGACTATGTAAGTGTTTTAAAAAATCTAGGTACACCTGGGTAATGTCATCAATTCCAATTCCAATTCCAGTACATGGCTAGGGGCTGCAAAGCAAGGAGATGTTTGCTGAGATGCTGAGGTGTGAGATTCAGAGATCAAAGCAACCATAAAGTTCTGGTTAAATGATTGTCAATCAACTGTCAATGATAGAAGGCGAGAGCTACTTCTTGCTTCTACTACTTGTCCAGATCAACTGGAAAGACCGGACTGGAGTTTAGTCTTTGAACCTTGCCTTTCTGTTGTTTTTAGAAACTTTTATTTCTTTTTTATATAATCCCTTAGTTAAAAAGTGCCTCTCCTGGCTAGTGGGAGCATCTTTAGAACAGGGAGATAGGTTCCCATTCATTTCGTAGCAATTGGGTTCACAAAGAAAGAGATTTAACTGTAGGTTGTAATGTCTTTGGTTTAGAAGGTTTGGTTTATCTCTTTCTTTTATGTAGGTGTTCTGTAAAAGCTGAATACTTGGTAGCAGTTTGAGGATTTTCTGGGTGTTTAGGATGTAGGTGTCTAAAACACCTTGTTAGCAAATTTGTAATTGCGTGTTGTATGTTTATGTTGTGTGTAGTGTTGTTAACAAATATTTAACTAATATTTAACTGTTCCAAAGAACAAATCTCTTATGTGCCTTTAACTATACCAAATGCTTGGGTATATTCTTGGCAAAATCTTTAAAAGTAGGGGGTTATGATTAATTTATTTTTTAATTTATCTACTCAGTCATTTTTGATATTCACAATTTTCATAATCCTAATATGTAACAATATTATTTCAATAACTGGCTCATTTGACAAATCATGAGTCTATCTCTTTGTCAGGTGTCCTCCAGCCTGGCCCTGGAGTGGACAGGGTCCTGCCCACATTGCCCTCTGAAGAAGGAGCCCCTGCCCCTGATAGGACTGACTACGATGATGTTGGGGATGACTCTCAGGGAGAGGATGGGCGCTGTGAGACTGACAGAGCTGTCTGGGAGAACCTCCTCCAGCAGGTCTAGACACAGAAGAGCTTCACCAACAGAGTCACACAGTCTTACAACAGTTCTGAGCACTGAGACTGTCTGTGACCTGAGTCCACTTCACTCCACTGCTTCCACACTGACACTGTCTGTCACCTGAGAGCTCTGACCAGTGAGTCACTGTCCTCATTGACTTTGTCTACAGGACCTGCAGTTTGTGTTTTAAAACAGGGAGACCTTAAAGTTCCCTATTCCAGTCTTTTTTTCTTGTACAATATGATATGTTTCTGAAATAAAACTATTAATTGATATAGAATTCTGAAGATTTCTGATGTGCAGAAATGTATAGACATTTTCTTAACGTTTCCTTTTTAAAAATAAACTTTTTAAAACCATTTTGTCATTCATTTGTAATTTCTTAATTTTGTACAATTAAAGACTTTTAATTAAATATATAAGGAACCTTTGGCCACTCACAATGATAAAATCAACCCCAGAAGGAGAGAATGCCTAAATGTTTGTGATCAATTCATAAGTATGATTTAATCCACACAAGGAACAAAAGGCACTGTCGACAGAGCCAGATACAACACAACCAAAGAGACAACCTGGCTGTTATTTACATTCCCTTCAAATCAAAAGGTTAAGATAGATAGATACTTTATTGATCCCATGAGAAGAAATTGCATCTATCTATCTAAGACTCCTTGTCCTGCCTTCAGGAGCTGCTCAATTTAAAACGCAGCATCCCACAGCACTAGAGACACCCCAATATTCACTTTATACTGCACCTCAAACCATAGGTATTTTATAGCACCCAGATTGACGAGTACAGAGCACTAGATTCAGTAAAACATATTCATATTTGAAAGAAATGTGAGTGTTTTGCACATTTCAAGCTACAACAAGTAAACATTTGAGTACCTAAGTCAATATACCTGGAATGATCAATAATGACCAACATCGGCAACTTCCAAGAAAATCATTTTCACTCATTGAATTTGATCTTCATACTCACCTTGCATTCTCAGCTATAATACTTCAAAATTACAGTGCAGATTTGGTGGAAAACTTCACAAATCTGTACAATTGTATTTTAATATCTTGGTATATGTACCTTCATTTTAATAAACATGTAAGCATAAATGCTGTTCAGTATATTGTACTTTTGTTGTACTTTTTAAAACATTTTACCTGAAGATGCAAGGACTGTTATATCTTGTGATACATGCAAGACATCTGTAAAAGAAGGTGACATTTTAATAAAATTGGTGATTAAAAGAAAACCACAACTTGTATGATATTATCCCTCGATATCGAAGATCAATTGAAGGATTTGAAGAAACTACCAAAGAAACAACAGCGATACCAGATGATTTGGGTTTTGAACCAATGATTACACCTCAATAATCAATTCGTCCTCAAAAAAAGAAGAGACAGGCATGTTTTGAGCCTCATAATGATCCTCTTCTGGATCCACAAGAAACGTGTTTTGGATGTACTTATAACTTCCATCGAAGAGAGATCTCATCAGTTGCATGCAATTGAAACTTTCGACTTTTTGGAAGGTATTGAAAATATTTTTTAAAAATAAAATAAACAATTTTCCAAAGACGATCTCATGAAGTATTGCCAGGATCTATTCTTAGCGTTTGGTAGTGATAACACTGCTGATATTGATGGAGTAGAAACGTACGATGCGTTGACAGGATTTCTGAAGCAAGAAGTCCTAGAATGCCGCCTATAAAAGAGCTAGGATTCATACCAAGAAATACTTTTTGTTTTCCACCCAGAAGGCTGCTATTACATTACACATCTTGTGAACATTACCAGTTTTGGTAGCTTCTGGGCTCGATTTTCCAAAACCGAAACTAATAACAAAATTATTTAAGATGCACCATGTCAAAAAATTGTAAATCGAGACTAGTATTACTACAGAAGAAAATATTTAACTGAAATATCAATAAGACTATGTAAGTATAAAAAGTAGAACAATTCAATTTATATAACTTATTTTTTATTCTTATTAGAAATGGGCTCACACACCGGAAGACACTAACGTTTATCTTCGTTAGAGTGTGTGAATAACAGTTTAACCCAAAATGTTTGTAATTGTGATTTTGTTAAAATGCAATAAATCGTCTATCAGCAGTAAGAAATTATTAAGAAAGTAAGAATTTTTTTTATTTCACAAACGGTAAGACGTGAAGAGAGTTTACAGTTCGTATCCTTCGCTTTGTCTTAACTTAAGCGTTCAGGATCCAAGCCCGTGTGCGGATGGTTGTGTTTCTTGAATCTCTTGTTATCATCAAAAGTCGTTGTTCAGTCCTTCAGTACTTTCTCGAGTTGTACCATGGATATTTTATACGATTAATACTATTCATGCTCTTTTGCCTTTTCCTTCACATATGGAAAAAGTTCAAAGTGTCCTTATGGCTGTGCTCCACATCTACACGAGAGCACCTGTAACAGTACAGGACACGCAGTGAGGAATTCGAGCAGCTTTCAGTTTGGTGCGGAGTCCAGAGGGAGGACTCACTCGCTGAATGATTTCTCAAGAAATCCCGGGTGAGATTTAACAGGTGATTTCTTCAACAGCCACGACAAGTGTGGAGACGTTCTCTGGATTTCCTGATTATGACGTTAAAATAGTTCAAATCATTTGTTGTAGTTAACAGAACTAAATGCTTTGGAGGTACATCTAAAACAGCAGAGCAACACTGTAGCACTTCGTGTGTGACTGAACTTAATTGTGTAAACCTGGCTCTCTATGAACACCAACAAAGAGTTATCACTCAACAGAAGACTGTGATGTGAGCACAATAATATAAAGCACTTGGAGATGCCAGGGATTGAACCCGGGACCTCATACATGCGAAGCATGCGCTCTACCACTGAGCTACATCCCCAGTGGTGTGAGCTCACGAAGAATGCCTGCAATTTCCCACTTTCGTGTTTCCTCTACTACAGAGTAAATTCATGGGAATGAAGAAATAAGGAAGGAAAAATAATCACATTGAAGCTTCCAGAGACTGGGCAAAAACGAATCCGTTATTTTTATATCCAGTCACACGGGCGACGGTGGTTAATTCCTCGACGGGGGAGTGCTTTTTTACCTCCTTACTCTACTGTCTTTCAATTCTGTTTTCTTTGAAAGCTTTTTGCATCTTTTAAGTGCTCTCGGTTAAACTACGCATAGAACAACAGCAGTACTGATGATTTTCATGGACCGATGCACACTTCTTCTGTACAACTCCAGTGATAAAGCCCTGTCTGTAAATATTGTAGAAGAACGAAAAAGGGCGAAACAACGCTCCAACCACAGGAATGGTAACCGGAAGGATCGTGTTCTTATTTAATATGTCATTTTGAGATGCCTTGTCAACGCAGACAGGCGTTAGAGCTGAACAAATAATGTATAGTGGTGGTTGTAAACATGGAACATGTTATTTCTATACCAGGAAGAAAGGAGCAGACTCTTAAACTCTTTAACTCTTAAGTTAAAAGAGACAAAAACGACACCTAATCACAGCTAACATTAATTAAAATGACATCACAACAAAAGAGCGAAGCCTTGAGTGAATCAAATTCGTTTTCATTGAATGTCTGTGTCTTCATCACTTTTGGGTAAAGTAAGCTTGAAGTTCAAAAACGATTTTGGCACGCCTGTAGCGTTTTTATGAAACAATTGCTTTGTATATACAACTGCTGTGTGTATAAAGTACATTGTGAATATTCTCACAGCCTTCAGTTTGTCTTTTTATCCCACGCACGAATATTCTTGTGTCCATATCACATATCATATAACACAGAACGCCTTCAAACCAAATGCATTTTAAAGACCACGACTTTGAAAATTTTCACAACCCCACCATAAACATATCAGTGAGCTAATTATCCTTTTCTGACAGTCGGGGTTTTGATTGATGCGCAATTACGCACCATCTGGAACACTGGGGGACCGCTGTATACATACATACATTCACAACACAGAAATACTGCTCAATAGAGTTTCATGCGAAAAACCCATATATGACCATAGGAAGCAGAACAGAAGTTTCCAATTACCCAGACTGTCAGCACGGGAATAAAGCTTTGTTTTATTTCTAAAACCCTTTCTTTATTTCCTGTTTTCATTCTGCAGGAAAATTCCTATTCTTTACTCAACAGCTTTTTAAAAACAGCACCCATGATGTTCAAATCATGATGTCCATGATTGTTTACACAGAAGACTGGCAGAGCTTTGGGTTGTGAATCTCTTTTTCTCATGGTTTTATTGAATGTGGCACTGTGCACTAGGATAGGGGGATGCTGTTCACAAGCCAATAGCATTTAAACCACAGCACCCACAATGCTGCAAGTAAGTGTTTTACACACTAAGCAGGTCCTCTGACCTTTCCCAGCCTTGCTTTGGGTTGTGAAACCTCTTTCAGTTTTTGTTATGATTTTTTCAATACGGCACCGTTTAGACATGCAATACACTGGGATAGGGAGGTCCTCTTCATGACTCAATAGCATTTGAAGCACAACATTCACAATGCTACAACCAAGTGTTTTACACACCAGACAGCCCCCCTCACCTTATACAACCTTGCTTTGGGTTGTGAAAGTGTTCTTTATTTTTTATGATTTTTTGAATATAACACTACAGGTAATATACTGGAATAGGGGGGTCTTCTTAATACATGGGGTACATGGGGATAGCGCCTTTAAAGGTGGCTTCTCAAAGCTCTTTACAGAATGACAACAACAATTGTAAAAATACACAAGATAAAACACAATTACAATATATAGAGGAGACCGTGGATGGTGGTACTAAGAAAAGCAGAGGGGTGAAGAATGGAACCAGTTCAGTAAAGGCTTTTCTAAAGAAGAGGGTTTTGAGTCTGGATTTGATTTGGAGTTTAGAGAAGGTGACTCTGTGATATCCTTGGGGAGAGAGTTGCAGGGCTTGGGGGCATAACAGGAGAAGGCCCTGTCACCCACAGAATGTAGATGGGCTTGGGGAACAGTTAGGAGAGCAGAATTAGAAGAGAGAAGGTTACGAGGTGGGGAGTAGGGCAATAATAGTTCAGACAGGTACTGAGGTGTCAAGCCATGCAGAGCCTTATAGGTGAGCATGAGAAATTTCATGTTGTGCATTTTTTCCCATCTGTAACAAGAAACGTGTGCACACTAAATTGAGTGGGTGTCAAATTTGTAAACCTGAAATTATTTTTTGTTCATATAGTCATTAAGATCCAAAAGACTTGGACAGAGATTCAATGAGCCCAGGCTGAGTGTCAAGCGAGCAGGAGCAGTGAGGAAGGAGACTGCAAGAGCATAGATATAGATACTTTACACAAAGTACAGACAGTGCATCAAGACAATATATTGTACAAACAGTAGACAACGTACAAGTAAACAATGCAGACATGTAAACAGTGACTGCAGATGTGCGGAATAAATAAGAAATTAAGGTAGATGTTTCTATTAAATTAACGGTATTCGAAATGTTGCAAAAAGAAAAGCGATTTGTTTTGTAAAAGAATGAGAGATGATTTTTACATCATACAAGAAAGGCATGTGCGTCAAGTTGATCTTTTTGGATTGCACCATTTGAAAATATAAATTGGAAGTTAGTTTGGACAACTCCTGTTGGATATTGTATTACAAATAAAGTTAAAAAAATATTATTTAAAATTGTTCATAGGTTTTATCCAGTTAAATAAGTACTCTCTAAAGTACTTATTAAAGCATGAGCAGGATGATCATTCTTAGTAAATGTCACATTCATAAAATCAAAATGGTCCAGTAATACTCCCCTTTTTAGTACTTTTCAGATGGAGTTGAAATATTATTTAAATTCTATAAAAATGAAAAAAATGCTAAAGCAAGGAAAACATTTGATATATGTAAAAAATATAATTTACTTCGTTACCTCTGGCAGTTATTTTTTTTCTGTCCGTGTTTTTTTTCTTGTATCCATTTCTGCTCCTGTAGTTGTATTTGTACATTATTTACACATTTAATAAAAAAAAATGTAGGCCGTATACGTTACACTATAATATAACGCAAACATCTATTCTGGACTATTTTTTTTCAGATTATTTTTATTCGACTAATATTTTTGTGGTTCATAGCAACGGTCACTAAGGAAGTTAATCTGATAACCCGGAAGTCCTCTTTTTGACCAAGTTTCGCTTTCTGTGTTCAAACCCACGTGTTTACACCCGCTGCAGCTGCAGGAATTGTTTGTGTTTTTCAGATCGACTCTGAAAAAAATGGAGAATCTGTTGCTTAATCTGGAAACTGAGGCGCACTCTTTCATGGAGATTGTGCTTAAATCGATCGTGCACGAAGTTTCGGAAGTTTTCCGAAACCGGACACATGATTCCGAGAAGGCGATTGAAGAAAAACTCCGCCGGATCTCCCAGGTTCTGGCGAGACGGGTCTTGATTAAAATCATGTCTGTCGACAATGTTTTCGGGGCCGAAATCGCGCAAATGAAGCAGGAAAACGAGCTTCACTGTTTCATGGGGGTTTTGCTCAAATCGTTCGTGTATGAAGTTTCAGAAGTTTTCCGAAACAGGATGTCTGACTCTGAGAACGAGTTTCAAGACAAACTCCGCAGCGTCTCCCAGATCCTGGTGAGTCGGGCCGTGATTAATATCACACAGTGTGTGGAGGACAGTTTCGGGACAGAAATAACGCGAATGAAGGAAAACGAGACCTTTAAAGTGCGACTGCAGCTGTGGGAGAAGGAGTCGGGCGCAGGAGATCAGGGACAGACGGATCATGTTGGACTCATGCCTCCCTGTGAAATCACTGCAGAAACAAATGAAACGGAGCCGTCGGGTAAGTGCATTGACTTTTAATTAGTAACGTTTGTGTTTAAAAACGGTGTTTTTAACTTCCTCACTGTTAAAACTGTCGTGGAGAGATGCAGAGCGAAGTAGGAAAGGTTTGTGATGTTGGCGAGGGATTCTTTTCTGCGAACTAAAATAGTTGTGGTCTGGTTATATTCTCATTAAGGTTATTGCTGTTCTTTAAATGTGGACAGAAATATGTCGTCGTTTGATACACTTTCTCCATGTGAAAGCCAATTTAGGAGACTTTGGAGTCTTGGAAATATGTTTGTGGGCAGATTATTTATCGATGTGGCGGTAACTATCTCTTCTGTGCAGTGTTAATGTACTGCATTGTACAGCAGTGTCCAGTCAGCCAGTGTGTCTGTATTAACCCCTCTCTCTCAGTGCAGTGTTCATGTACTGGAGTGTCCAGTCAGTCAGTGTGTCTGTATGAACCCCTCTCTCTCTTAGTGCAGTGTTAATGTGCTGGAGTTTCCAGTCAGTCAGTGTGTCTGTATGAACCCCTCTCTCTCAGTGCAGTGTTAATGTACTGGAGTGTCCAGTCAGTGTGTCTGTATTAACTCCTCTCTCAGTGCAGTGTTCATGTACTGGAGTGTCCAGTCAGTGTGTCTGTGTGAACCCCTCTCTCTCTCAGTGCAGTGTTCATGTACTGGAGTGTCCAGTCAGTCAGTGTGTCTGTATTAACTCCCCTCCAGTGCAGTGTTAAATACTGGCAATTTAGACGGAACAAACGTTTTCGTGAAATTACATCCCCGACTGTCCTCCGCTGCTCTTTTCAATCTTCTGGAGAGCACAAAAGAGCCTTAAGAAAATGATTACAACTTTGTTCGATCAGCTTCTCCTGCTAGACCCTGTTAATTGCTACAATGAGTTATTGCTTTGTGCTCTGTTTTGCCGTCTTCTGAATATAGTCTGAGGAATACCCAACGAAGAAGTGATGTAGCTGGTGTAGTAAAGCAGGCTTAATTATTATAGAACCACTAATGTCAAGACAGCGCTTGCTTTCCCCCCACAATTGGAAAGTAAAATATTATTTTTTATGGTTTTAAAACTTGCATATTTTATGTAAAACAAAATTACATAAATTCGACTACCTTTGGTTCGGGAACAAGTAAAGGTTTATTCCCTGCCGGAAAGCGAAGATACAACATTTCAGCTGTGGAAGAAGGTTTTGACGCCCGAAGAAGGCTCCACAGCCGAAATGTTGTTTTTTTTCTTCTCTTTTCAGCACAGGAATATACCTCTACTTGTTCCTTTGCAGCCTACGCATACTGATGCAGCTCCCTACGTAAACTACTTTAGGTATTCATGCTGTATGTATTATTTACATCTGTAGATTATGTATTACTTTCAGATTAATCCTGTTTGTGTTCTAGGTACAATGTTTTGACGTACAGATTTGATTTCGCCACCCCATTTTGGTGAATATAATATTGGTTAACCTGCAGTATATTTTGTAGATGGAATATTTAATAGTAGACATATTCAATAGTACAAAGCTTTGAGGTTCAGCCTAGTTTGCATTGAAAGAAAGCGAATGAATGATTTTCCTCCTACTGTCATTTGTGTACTGGGATAGTTGAGTTGAAATGTCTTTAGTAACACAAAGCCGTGGATAAACAGGGCGGTACCACCAAGTTTTCCCTTGTTTACTTTGCCTGTTTGGAGTTGAGTCTGCTCAACACGAATGAACACAACGCATCACTCCCTTTTGGTTCAGGGATAGAATCGGTGAGATTCAAGTTCATAAGCCTGCGAATGGAAGAAGGATAAAAAACATATTTAAGAAATTCTGTCCACATGCACTCAGTCACTGCAAAAGCAGCAGCAACCACAGGAAGCGTTTTGACCCGCGTAACAAACCGGTGACGTCACTTGGGGGGGTGTCCCATGCCCCCCTTTTTGTAACGGTGCCTCTCAAATCCTCATGTACTTGAAGTCCACACTTCTTATGCTGTGTCTTGGAGGTGTGGACCTGGAGGAAGGGCTTAGGGTACAGTTTGAAAACTGGGACATGGTCTTATAATGTTAGTGAATAGGGAGGACAAGTTATGCCATGGATCAATAAAAAAATGTGTGTTGAATGTCTTTTAAACCCTCTAACATTGACACAAGAGCAGGATTTGTGGCTTCTGTGGTTCGGAGCCTTGCATTGTCAAATGTGCTCATCTGTGTGACAGTGAACCCTTTCTCAGTCTGTCTGGGGGGGTGGGGCTCAAGCTACTGTTCCTCAATTTAACATCTGAATCATCCTCACTACCAGATAGGGCTTAAGAGCTCATGAATTTAAAGTGAATATTTAACAGGTTGTGATATGTACAGTGGTGTGAAAAAGTGTTTGTCCCCTTCCTGATTTCTTAGTTTTTTGCATGTTTGTCACACTGAAATGTTTCAGATCATCAAACAAATTGAAATATTAGACAAAGATAACACAAGTAAACACAAAATGCAGTTTTTAAAGGAAGGTTTTTATTATTAAGGGAAAAAAAATCCAAACCTACATGGCCCTGTGTGAAAAAGTGATTGCATTATACATTTGTATAAAAAATTTCAGATTAAAACAAAGATTTTGCATATTCTTTGTTGTATGTATATATATAGTTCAGCCACAGAACCAGGAGAATATGTCTCCTTCTTATAATAATTATTGTGGTTTTGTTTTTGTTACTGAGAGATCTTGCTACATAGTGTGTATATATATATAAAACCATTTTCTGTTGCAATTCAAGGTTCTGGATCGTACAAAAAATACTTTTCCTTGCTGAAAGTCTAACACACAAGAGAGAATGGTGATATACATAGAAAAATAGGTACCAGATGATAATTTGTAGCCGCTTCTTGAATATTTATCTCCCAAGAGAGACTTTTTTTGTGGAAACTATCAGGTTTTGATTTACTATCATGTGAACTCGTGCTCTTAAGATGGTAAGAGATTGCATCTTGTATTGCATGTAATTAAATGGTAATTCTTTTATTTCCTCTGTTTCCTATATTGGGAAAATAAAGTATATGCTCAGTAGAGGGGCAGAGTTTTGAGTAGTCTCTTGGTAATTTTCTCTAAACACTTAAACAAACAAGCAGATAGAGATTCTTCATTCGAATAGTAAGCTCTGTGAATTTGCCCCCCCCACAGACAGCACAAACAATGAAACTCACCTCATTCGTTAGTGCTGGGATTGTGCCGGTTTGTGCCGTTGAAAGTAGCGTTTTTGCTGCTTTCATTCCCAAGATATAGCGCCTTGTTTTTCCGGTGATCACGTGACCATGCACAGTGACTTTGACCTCCAGTAACCCCATCTGCCAAGTTCAAGCACTCTGTTACCGGCGCGAGAGTAACAATTCTGCAACTCTGTTCCTCTGTTTGCCCAGGTAGGGGGCGGCGGTGGATTTTGCATTTAATATCATTATCTTCTATGCGTTTGTTTGAACAGGAATATTACATTTGTCTCCAATATCATACCCGTATCAGAAGAGTTTCAAGTGTAGCCTTAAAAAGCGACATTAGCAAACAATTGTATGTTCTTACAAAGAGGCTTTAACGAACAAGTCTTAATACCTCATAGCATTGTCCTTTTTTAAAAAGCTGAAGAAGTAATCAGTTTCATATTGTCTCCTTCTTAAGTAAACATAGGCATCAAGGGACGTGTGAAGATTTTTATCTGCGTTTCTGGTCAGACCTTGGTATAGAATACAGCGTGAGGGCACACCTTGACCACTGAAGACACAGATTTGATTGTCTTTGTTAGATCATCAGATTTATCCCAGATGAAGTCATGTCTTTTGCAGTATGCAATGTAATGACCCAGGACAGGTGGGCAGAATGCAGTGACACCTCTTAATTTGAAGGTCTTCCCATTTAATTCCAGGTTATGTGGAAAATCTGAAAATTGACTCTCAAAGATATTTTGAGACTGGACAGTGTTTTCTTCATGACTCAGCCAATCTCCCATGTCACCAATTAGAGACATTTGGATTGGCTTAATTTAATTTGTTTCTGTACAGCGTCCTATAGCCCTGTTACTCCTCTTGCTCTTAGCGTATTCAAATCTACAGAAACAAATGGGATATTGCGTGACTCCACAATGGAGGGGACAACTTGGCGATGAGCGCCGACTCAGTGCTACCACACTAGGCACTGTTAAGAACACTTTTGCTATGATTTCTGGAATGTTACATTCGGCCCTCACTTGTTGTAGCCCTGACTATTTTCGTTGCACCAAAAATGTCCCTCAAAATTTTAGCTCTTAGAACATAAACATCTTTGTGCACACCTTTCTGTGCCAAATTCACCAGTTGTAGATGCTATCTACAGCCTGATTAACATAGCTGCTAGAAGTCCTGCTACCACAATAGGCACTGCATAGGCACTGACATCAAATGCACAAGTGTTCAGTACACTCACAGTGTCTCCACTCACTTTTACTGGGGGCAGGTCTCTGCTGCTTCCATTCCTCATCAGAGCCACTACAGGTTTTTTCACAGGAACAGAACAATCTATGTGTAACCACTCAGAATGAGGCACAGGTTAAGAATATGGTGCAGCAATCCCTCTCCAATTTTCCAGGCAACTCAGATTTGATGGATACACCAGTTCTTTGTCCTTTTTGAGCTCTGTTTGTTTTTCAGAACTCATAACAAGTGTTCCGCTCTGCTGTTCTAGAGAGCTGGATGTCTCTGCCTCACAGGTGGTAGCACTGATAACGGGCCTCTCACACTGCTGGGAAACACCATGAGCACCCATTGATATTCTCATACCTTCTATGGGTGCTAGGTGCTTCATAAGGAACCTGTCAACTCATGCTTCAGCACTGATTGTTTTAGGTTTTTGAAATCCACCTCCACACTGGCTGAGCTTGCAGTTATGTTCACACTTTTGAAAAGTGCAACCATTAAGCCAGTCCTGAGTGGGAGATAGCAAGGAAGCCTCGTGAGATGAGGAACAATCTCCGGTAGGAAATGCAGGTTATCTCTATCACCACTGTCCACAGCAAGCAACCTGCATTCTTCACAGATTTCTGTTACCCAGTCTTTCAATGCTCGGGCATGCATCAAGGGTACAGCTTGGCTCTTGGGTCCCCAGCTACACCTGTTTCTTCTAGAACTTCATCAGAAGGAAAAGCATCATATCCTTCTGCTATTTTTTTGTTCTAAGTGTGAGGTTTTAAGTGTGATTTTATAGTTTGCAGTTACTCTGTTATGCATGTAAACATTGATTCTTTGTTACCTTTGCAGCCCTGCAGCACTTGGGTATATTCTTTTGTCAGGTTATGTCTGGCAGCACAGCCTGAATGTTAGTACTGTTAAGTTCCTACCCTCCTAACAGTGCCTGTGGGTGATGAATCCTGGAATGAAGGGCAAATATGTAGAATGAGTACTATGGTGCAACAACATACATTGTTTAAAATACAAAAAAACAAATCCTGTCCTCACATCGACTTTCGTAACCAAACAATGTGTAAAATGTTTAACAATGTCAGAATAACAATGAACAATGCAGAGCTTTAATCCAGTACATTTCATTGGTCTGTTAAATGATGCAATTTTATACCAACTCTGTACTTCCTTAATATACTCTGTTGTGTGAGGGTATAACTTAATAAAGCTCAGACAAAACTCATGTTATCCTGTTCTATGCTCTGTGAAGGCAGACCTTAATCTATTGTCAAATGGTTAACTCTACTACATTTACTACAATAGTGGAATCACCAGTTTCGTGCCTGCTGCTTCTGGGACATGATACAATCAATGTAATCCGTACAAACATTCCCAAAGATGCTCAGAACTTCAAAGAGGCAGGTACTTCAATGTACATTATAAACCCCTCTCCCTCTCTACAGGTAATGGAACAATAGAAAGGCAACAGCTCCTTAATAAGCTATTGCATGCAGTAGGTCTGATATCTACTTCCATACACAATTAAGAATTAACAATCAAAAATCACAAATATGTAGTGCAGTACCTGGAATCGGACCGCTCAAGGTTTTAAAAAAATCAAGCAATTGATGAGTAGTTTAAATCCCCAGAAAGAAATAAGGATGAATGCAAAACACTGCATATTGCTTAGAACTGAAGTCTCAAACAACAAATCGTGGCGAGCTTTACACTTCTCTTTTGTTAGCTCCATGATGTCACCCTTTAATCTTGGCATTCATTTGATGTCCGAATCCCTAGCTAGACTCATGGCCCGGGTATTATGGGAAATGTTTAATGCAAAGTATAGAGAAGTCCGATTAACACTCAAAAATGTAACAAAAAATGAATTTCACCAAACCTGGCTTAAACTGTGTTTTTTCCCAATTTGTACGTGATTAATAATAATATCCTTTCAGTTACATAGTGCTTCTCTGGAAACCCCAGTGAAAGCACTCTACAGGTAATGGGGACTTCCCTCCACCGTGTAAATGAAAATAACTAAGTTTTTTACATTATTATGGATTACAGTTTTAGTGCACATCAAAAAGTCTCTGTATATGTAGATAGAAATTGATAAATTATTTTTTTAGAGCTGCCTACTCACGTTAACTGCAATACCAAGGCCCATCACCACTTCTTTCATTTATGATGTTTTTAAAGCATTGCATTCACCACTTAATCATTTCTGCTTTCACATCAGCAATTTCTAACATGTCAGAGATTTTTTGGGGTTCAGTTCTCCTTGTAACACTTACAGAAACAAAACATTATAATTTAAATTCAGAAGTGTGACAAATCCTTTCAAGTTTCACTTGCATGTGTAGAAATATCATGATAATGACAAATGAAGCTTACTAATTTTTGTGGTATTCCCCGCGATATAAAACAAGTTTCTCAAATATCTTTACTTTAAAATAAATTCATGGGAACGTCAACGTTGCATCATAATTACAGTATAGCATTTCTAGTTTGTAAAGTAACTAACGATTTGGAAGAGGTCTTCGCCAGAGTTGCAGATAATAAATCAAACATCAACTGCAAAGGCTGGGGTCAGCTGATCAAGAGATCACAATTGAAAGATCTGGTGGTCTTGAACTTGCGGTTTTGTATGGTGCCAACGGCACAGAGTGACGTTCACGGCCAGAAAAAGAAGGCGCTATATTAAAATGTAAAACATCCACCCCCACCCGACCAGACGGAGTCGGAAAACAAATTGCATTCATTGTTTTCATCACATCCAGTAATTTAAGTACTGAGTGTGTTGGTACCTGTAAACGTCCTTGTATTCATATTTGTGTCTTCAGAGCTCAAGTTGTGCCCTCATGCTGTATTCTACACCAAGGATTGAATAGAAATACAGATAAAAGAACTGTGAGCTAATTGTTTCATGTTTGCGCATAAGACCCCTGTAAATACAAACACGTGGATAATGCCAGTTTTTCAGAGAACCTAGATATATGTTCACTTCTGTTCTGTGAAAATAAAAATATTTTCCAATATTGCCGCGGTGTTCATGTGTGAGATGGTAAGACTCTTGTTTCTTGGATGTGTTATGAACTTGTGTAAACTTTGTACATAGTGCCCCTTAAAAATAAAAGTCCTGAAGTCCTGGTTCCTTTTCACTTTGGCTTTGCATAAAAAAGAGCAACAGTGGTTCAGAAAGTTGCAAATTCAAGTCTTTTTAAATACGTGGCTCAACAGACAGGTTGAATCTTCACACGTCCCTTGATGCCTGTTTATTTAAGAAGGAGACAATGCGAAACTGATTACTTCTTCAGATTTTTAAAAAAGGTCACCGCTACGAGGTATTAAGACTTGTTTGTTAAAGCCTCTTTGTAAGAACATACAATTGTTTGCTAATGTCGCTTTTTAAGGCTATACTTGAAACTCTACTAATTCGGGTATGATATTGGAGACAAATTTAATTTTAATGTTCACACAAACGCATAGAAGATAATGATATTAAATGCAAAATCCACCGCCGCCCCCTACCTGGGCAAACAGAGGAACAGAGTTGCAGAATTGTTACTCTCGCGCTGGTAACAGAGCGCTTGAACTCAGCAGACGGGGTTACTGGAGGTCCAAGTCACTGTGCGTGGTCACGTGATCACCGGAAAAACAAGGCACTATATCTCGGGAATGAAAACAGCACAAACGCTACTTTCAACGGCACAAACACAGCACTAACGATTGAGACCGGCCCGGTTCCCCTAGAACGTTGTAGGGGGGCTCAGTGACGTCACCCCCTGAAAAAGAAAACGTTACATCTAAGGAACGAAAGTAGCTGGGAAGTTACTTTCAATGGCACAAACCGGCACAAATGCAGCACTAACGAATGAGACCGGTCTGGTTCCGCTACGATCTTGTAGTGGGGCTGAGTGATGTCACGACCCCGAAAAAACAAGGCTCTATATCTCGGAATTGAAAGCAGCACAAATGCTACTTTTAACGGCACAAACATAACACTAACGAATGAGATGAGTTTAATCATTTGTGCTGTCTGTAGAGGGGCCAACTTCACGGAGCCAATTAACCCCACTTTCTCAGTGCAGTGATAATGTACTGTAGCGTTTGGTCAGTGTGTCTGTATGAACCCCCCTATCTCAGTGCAATGTTAATGTACTGGAATGTCCAGTCAGTGTGTCTGTATGAATCCCTCACTCTCAGTGTAGTGTAAATGTACTGTAGTGTGCAGTCAGTGTGTCTGTATTATGTAAATGTAATGTATTATTATTTCTGCAGTCTTACTTTTTACATGGTAGTTAGGTTTCTGACAAAGCTTGTATATCTAAAATTACGTATTATCAGAAACCCCCTTAAACCCTCTTATTCCTCTATGCTTAAACAACCCAAATTGATTGCGAGTATACAAGATGTGTGTTTGTGTAGCGTAAAGCTTACAGCTTTAGCTTGAAGCTTTTAAGATCACATGGCCTCAGCTAACATTACTATGCTATTGTTACTCGTATATACATCCATACCAGACCCAACGCAGATGTGGCTGTCTCTATTCTAATTGCATCTCTGACATAAGAACTTGGATGACTCAAAATGTCCTTCATCTTAACTGTGACAAGACTGAAGCCATGCTTATTGGCACCACCCATCAACTTTGTAAAATCAGTGTGAAACCCTATCTGTAGATGGTCTTGTACTTGAGCTTCAGTCTATATTGAAAAACTTGGGGATGATATTTGATGTTCGACCCACATGGGCAGCGTGTTGTCAAAACATCTTTCATTCCCCTCAGAAATATTGCTCGACTACGCCCTGTGTTATCACTAACTGTGGCTGAAAAGTGTTGTCTAATCTTGAATCAACTAATGTAATGCTCTACTCTCTGGGGTTTCTAAATCCACATTGAACAAACTCCAGTATGTCCAAAATTCAGCAGCCAGAACCCTGACCACGTCTAGTACAAATGATCACATTACTCCTATCCTGGAGTCCTAGCACTGGCTTCCTGTCAAGTTTCATATCCACTTAAAAATCCTCCTGCTCACCTATAAGACTCTCCATGTCTTGTCTTGGCACCTCCATACTGGTCTGATATTATCACCCTACTTCCTACCTTGCAATCTTCGCTCTTCTAATTGTGTTCAACTATTTGTTCCCCAGTCTGTCTACACTCTATGGGTGACATGGCCTTCTCCTGTTTAGCCCCAAGCTCTGGAACTCTCTCCCCAAGGATATCAGAGAGTCACCTTCTCTAAACTCCAAATCCAGACTCAAAAACTTTTTCTTCAGAAGAGCCTTTATTTAACTGTTCTGTACCCCTCTGTTCCTACTGTACTTAGTACCACTGTCTACTGTCTCCTCTTACTGTATTCTCATCGTGCTAATTTTCTGTATTTTTTGTATTTGGCATTCTGTAAAATGCTTTGAGTAGCCAACTCTAAAGGTATAAAACTATAAAATAGTTTATTCTTATAAAGGTCATGTCTTTTTGTTCTGTCTTTACAGGCTCAGAGGCCAGTGTTCTCTCCGACGCTGGGGAAAGGGCTCTCCTTGAACAGCAGCACAGTGAAGAGGAGTGGGGCTCCAGTCTGATGCAGGAGCTCACTGCCGCAGCAGGGAAAGAGGCACTTAGTGAGCACCACACAGACAGCAGACAGAGTGTCAAGGATCTGGACTCTGTGCCCATGAAGAAGACGGAGCCTGAGAGTGAGACACCTGGGTTCTTAGTATGTGATGATTTTACAGAGAAGATGAATAATCTGGACACAATCAATATTACACAAAGTTGTAATGAACTGGGCTGTGTCTCTGTACAAGAGCACAGTGAAGAACTGGATGTTTTAAATCAGACTGATGTACCTGGTGAAGAGAACATTACTGATATACAGCACACAGAGGAGAGTCAGTACAGGGAGGAGCAACAGCAGCTCCTACAGGGCTTGATAATAATTAGGCCTTGTTCTGTTCAAGTGGAGAGACTGTCACTGCAGAGTCTAAAACAATCATATGATCCCTTAGTATCTGATGACTTTACACACAGGTTTAATAATCTGGTTACTGAGAAAAGTGTTGAAAGTTTTAATGAACTGGAGAGTATGTCTGTTCTTGGGCAAAGAGAGGAACAGCTGAATGAACTGGGTGGTTTTAGTCTCAGAGAGCTGGGGATGGAGTCCCAGATGATTCACACTGCTGAGCAGCACACTGAAGGACACGATGGAAAAAACAAATCTCAGTTTCAGCACACAGAGCAAGACCATTCCATGGAGCACTTGCAGAATAAGAGACCCCAGCACGATCACAGGATGAGGAAGAATCACTCAAGGCCTTGCTCAGATGGAGTGGACAAACTGCCATTACAGCACAGGGAGAAGCAGCGTTTCTGTCAGTCTAGCATTTCAAAATCCTATCAGCACCTTCACACAGGAGAGAGACCTTTCAGCTGTAGTCAGTGTGGGAAGAGTTTTATTCTATCACATGACTTAAAAAGGCACCAGCGCATTCACACAGGAGGGAGACCATTCAACTGCAGTCAGTGTGGGAAGAGTTTTTGTCGGAAAAACTACTTACAATCACACCAGCGCATTCACACAGGAGAGAGACCGTTCAGCTGCAGTCAGTGTGGGAAGAGTTTCAGTCAGTCAAGTAACTTAATAACCCACCAGCGCATTCACACAGGAGAGAGACCGTTCAGCTGCAGTCAGTGTGGGAAGAGTTTTAGTCGGTCAAGTGACTTAAAAACCCACCAGCGCATTCACACAGGAGAGAGACCTTTCAGTTGCAGTCAGTGTGGGAAGAGTTTTAGTAAGTCAAGTCACTTAAAAAGGCACCAGCACATTCACACAGGAGAGAGACCATTCAGCTGCAGTCAGTGTGGGAAGAGTTTTAGTCAGAAAAACCCCTTACAGTCACACCAGCGCAGTCACACAGGAGAGAGACCGTTCAGCTGCAGTCAGTGTGGGAAGAGTTTTAGTCGGTCAAGTAACTTAGTAACCCACCAGCGCATTCACACAGGAGAGAGACCATTGTAGCAGCAAGGTTTATTAAAATACAGGAATTAAGTTTGCTGCTCCCTTGCCAGTCTCTCTCTCCCTCATCTCAAGTGGTGCTTGATACAGAGAGGCCATTCCATTTGGTTCACATTTAAGGTGTTTTTCTAGCTGATAGAGTGTTCTGATAAGGAACAACTCCCAAAGCTGAGACCCATCAGCCACCCTAATGAATGGTCATCTCTGGTGCCTCACTGTCTGGGAGATTCCAAGGGAGAGTCTCATCCTAAGTGGTTTACAACCCCAAGGTCAGAGTTCATGGTTACTCATCCTCACACGGGGCACCTATAAATGTAGGCATAATCTCACGAGGCACCAATAACTGTAGGGGTTTGTGCATTTCCTGGGACAATTGTTAATTGTTGCAGTAAGTCACAAAATGATTCTCGAATGCCCAACAAACTTTCAACCAATGAGCGACCGTAGTTCCTCCAGGTAAAACTCCAGCTCCTCCTGGACATCCTTAGACTCAGCTCAGACAGTCACGTAACGGCCAATGTGTCCGAGTGCCAGGACTTTTCCTTGTTCTAAGAGTCAAGAACAGAGGTTGCTGGCGTGTAACCTAAGGATCCACCCGAGGTTAGTCCAGCAGCAAGCCTCATGAACCCACCGCGAATGCTCACCTGATCAACGAGTGAATTATGGTTGGAACTGTGGACAGCTGAATATCAGTATTCAGGACTCGCGCTACATCGGGAATGAACCGGTCTTCTTCCTGTCTAAAGATTGTGACTTTTCTGTGTGCAAACTCTGCTAGTTTCAGCCAACACTAACTAGCCGGTCTTCAGAGAGCATCAGCAGCGCACCGCAGCAGAAATCTCTCCCTCCTTCTCCTTCTCTCACGTCGAACCAGCACTGCCTGGCAACGGGCCAGAGAGCGCCGATTGGACACGGCAACAGCCTGCCACTGCTTCTTTGCGTCCGCAGGAGATCTGAATCCCCACAGAGCGGATGAGTATTCCACATTCTGCATTACAGCTCGAGAATTCAATTGTTACCTCAACCTGACTTGATATCAATTTAATTCCTATGAGTCATGTACTTGCTCTTGAGTATCCAATGTACAAGTTGTGACAAAGTTCATTTACAAAAGGGTCTAAATGAATGATATACGGAATGTATGTCCCTCTGGGTTTGTAACTCTTCGTGATGGAATGTATACCTTTTGTATTCTGCTAACCCTCACAATAAGATCTGTTATGTTTAAATGCACATTTTATGCATTAATAAATGTATTAGTATCCGAGTGTGTGTGTTGCTGAGTTATCCCGCAAAGTCGGTTTTCTAATAGCCATCAAAGCCATTTTCTGACTTAATGCTACAATTAATAATTGTCCCTGTAAATGCACAAACCCCTACATTTACTGGAGCCTCGTGAGAGGATGCCTTCAAGCTCCTCCAGTCAGAACAGGAGGTTCTACTGTACACAGAGGGGTGGGACGGGGGAACAAGCTGATACCCAGGCTTCTCTCCAGACACACCTGGATGAGCTCCTCCTGTTTGGACAGGAGGATCTACTGTACAGAGAGAGGGGTGGGGGTGTGGAACAAGCTGATAACCTGGCTCTCTCTCCAGGCACAGCTGGATCAGCTCCTCCAGTCAGGACGGGAGGCTCTACTGTACACAGTGAGGTGTGGGGGTGTGGAACAAGCCGATACCCTGACTTCTCTCCAGACACAGCTAGATGAGTTCCTCCACTCAGGACAGGAGGCTCTACTGTACACAGAGAGGGGAACAAGCTGATACCCTGGCTTCTCTCCAGACACAGCTGGGTGAGCTCCTCCAGTCAGGACAGATGGCTCTACTGGACACAGAGAGGGGTGGGAGAGGGGAAGAAGCTGATATCCTGGCTTCTCTCCAGACACAGCTCGATGAGCTCCTCCAGTTAAGACAGGTGGCTCTACTGTACACAGAGAGGAGTGGGAGAGGGGAACAAGCTGATACCCTGGCTTCTCTCCAGACAGCTGGGTGAGCTCCTCCAGTCAGGACAGGTGGCTCTACTGTACACAAAGAGGGGTGGGAGAGGGTAACAAGCCGATACCCTGGCTTCCCAGTGGGCAGTGATTCGTCAAATATACGAATATATCACAGCAATAATATAGCTATACGTATATATACGTCGCCGCGATGTATAATCAATGTTGAATTGCAACCGTAAAATTGACGACATTAATAAATGCATATATAATGTCAAAAACACATCTAACACAGTGCCAAAGGCTTTTTATACATTGTTTGTGCCGCATCTAGGAGTATACGGCAGTCTGCATAGTGTACGTGTAAATTATTTACACGTGTATAGTGTAAATTATTTTCGCAGTAATTAATTTATTTACACAGCTTTGCATACAAGGGTTTTGCGGAGGGGTCTTCCCCCTGCCTGAAAAAAAAAAGTAAAATGTTTGAGTGCCTATAGATTTTCTATTTTTATTTTCTTAAGAAAAGTTGATACCATATCCTGGACACCCCGTCCCCCATCAGAGCCGGTGCCCAGGGAAAAATCTGTAGGGGGGCGTCTGAAATTCTGAGGGGGGGTGATATTTCGGTTGAAATGGAGCTGTACGGTGCAGCTACCCAAATGAAATCTTGCAGCTATGCCATTGATTAGTGCTTCATGATAGAAGATAACGACTAGCAATCTGGTATTTGCGATGAAGTTCAGTTTCACATTTTTCGTCACTCTCGCGGTTTGGATTGCCTGGACCAAAAAGTACCACAAGCGTTCATTTTTGCAGCTACATCAACGGAGGTTCTGAATCGTTAAGAAAAAATAGTTGTAAAAACCAACAGAAAGCACAGACTGCTAGAACTAGTCCTAGTTATATAACGATTTTAAGTATAATGATAAACTACTGCAAGGAATCGGTCCACCTGAGCAAACAGGATCGTAATGTTGACACTCAATAACGACACTGATATGTGCAGTTCCTGGACGGATAGCCCTCCTGCCCATCAAACAGACTGAGTGACTGTTCGTGTCATTTAGTGTTGTCTGACCATTGACAAAGTACAACTATTTTTTTAGGGCGCAAATTAAGTTAGGTAAATCTTTTTGCCCAAAACTGGAGGGGCGACACTCCTCCCTCCCCCCGTGATGCCAGGCCTGTCCCCATCCTATTCCATAATGTCATTATATATAATACCATACAACAGTACGATCCTTACTAACTGCATGCGTTAAAATTGCACATCAGCACATAGCAGGGGGCACATAGCTGCGATGTATAATCAATGTTAAATTTCAACCATAATATCGACAACATTAATAAACGCATACGTTGAGAAAATATCGAACCCAGCATATTTTCCGTTTATATACCACAATGCATTGCTAGTATTCGTTGGTCACCATTTTGGACACGTTTTTCAAACGTAGAAGTATATCCGCAAATATCTCAGCAATCCTCTTTTGACGAGTAAGTATGAACAGTAATAATACTATCTGAATACATACAGATCTTTCTTAATATTATTTTGATTAAAATAGTACGTGAATAAGCAAAAAATGGCACATAAAAATAGTGTGAATGGGGAAGATGACACAAAATCTTTTTGCCGTTTCTCTAATTATTCTTATTCTATGTTGTTCTTTCAAAGTTTGGGTACTCTTTAATTAGGACAGACTTTATTGCTCAACTGCTATGATACAAGCCAAATTTTATACATTTATTTCAGCTTTGAGCTTAGTAAACCGTTCATTTTTTAGATTATACTAAAGAAGATATTAATCATCATTTATTTGGGAAGTAATATTATATAATTTTCTCCTAGCTGCGGTGCTGAAGTCCCACCCTACATCAACAGAAAAAGAAATAAAGGAGCACGCAATACGTTACTTGAAGAATGCATATGCAAGGCAGGGGGCCAGGAGATCTGGACACTGAAAATAATAGGTTTCTTGTTCTGTTAGGACAATTAGACAGGGTTTGCAAATAGTGGACAAAAATCGTCTTAACTTCCATTGCATTATTTTTTTTCTTGGAAATATAGAAGTTGTACATTTCAAAATTTATATTTGAATCAAAATGAGGTTTTGAGTTAGTGTGTTAATGTAATTAGTTTGTGTTTGTCATTACTATACTGTATATTGCCATGTTACCAGAATTTGTAGCTGAAGTTTAAGACTAGTTGTGTTTTTTATGATTATTGCCCATATGTTGATTGTTGAATGATCGTATACAATGTATAATTTGAAATACATATGTTTCAGGTGCGAATGTGTATTTTCAGAATAAATTTAATCATTGGCTTGGTTTACTTGTTTCTACACCTATAAAACCTATCTTTGATGTATAATAGACCTCTACCCATATACGTATAATAGACCTCTAAAGTTATCCGTATAATAGACCTCTAAAGTTAACCGTATATTAGACCTCTAACCATATACGTATAATAGACCTCTAAAGTAATCCCTATAATAGACCTCTAACCATATACATATAATAGACCTCTTAAGTTATCCGTATAATAGACCTCTAACCATATACGTATAATAGTCCTCTAAATGTATCCGTATAATAGAACTCCAAACATTTACGTATAATGAACATCTAATCATAGACGTATAATTGACGTATAACAATAGACGTTGTAGTGGAAATCTAATGAGTTAATTGATTCTTAAAAATGTAGAGAGCTTTGCAAAAAAAATATATTGGTGCTTTTAGATATTATTTCAAGGATATAACTGCTATGCTACAGTACGTCAACAAAGTACACTGTTTAGGTTAGTTTAGAAGACAATGTACCAAAACAATATATGCTGTCTGGGTCATTAGAATTAGCTGAAAGTAACTGATAAGCTTTGAATAACAAATCTAGTTTTTCTTCTCTCGCTCTATGATGTAATCTGTTTTCTCTTAGAGAAAGGGGAAGTTTTAGAAGGGACCAAGTGCTGAACTTTTTTACAGCGCAACGTCTTATAAAGACCCTGTACTGCTTGTAACAAATTGAGTCTCTGGTTGCACTTGGCGAAGTGGCAGCAGGGCTCCCAATATTGCAATATTGAAATAAAGACCTTACTCAGGTGAGAACTCTCTCTTGTGGCTTCCTTGATAGTTATATTTCCATGACAATCACCTGCAAGTACACAGCCACCACCACACTCATTCAAGGCCCCTCAGGACAATTCCGGATCACCCAGACAGCATCTTGTACCTCCAGCAACCTTATTTACTGTATCTCTTGCAGTAAATGCCCAGCCATCTACATTGGAGAAACAGGAAGGAGACTCGGAGACCGCTTCAGAGAACACGTCAGGGCTGTGAAGATTAAAGATCTCTCCAAGCCCATTGTTTCTCATTTCACCTCTGACGGCCACGACCACACTAATCTCTCCGTCTGTGTTCTCAAAGACGGTTTTCCGAACTCATACATCAGAAAGACCACCGAAACTAAAATTATTCTGCAGTTAGGATCACACATTCTCCCTTCCCTTAACGACAGATTACTGTTCTTTTAAATTTTCTCCATTCATTGGAAGTTTCATTTCACACCTCTCTGCACCCATTCTGACTTCACACCTCTTGATTGGCCTCTCTTCCTGTCCCCTGCTCCCGCCTCTCACTCCTCCTCCCTCCCAACCTTTGTTCTTCCGCTACTTTACCTTTGCCTACTGTCCTGTCTCTCTCACACCTGAAGAAGGCTCCACGGCCGAAACTTTGTGTTCTCTTTCTTCTTTTTTCCAGCATGGAATAAACCTATTACTTGTTCCTTTGCAGCCTATGCATGCTGACGGAGCTACCCACCTGAACTACAACATTATACAAATGTGCATTGATATTTTGTATATGTACCTTAATTGTAATAAATATAAACATAATTGCTTTGATATGGATGTTCATTTGAAGGATTTGAGGAAACTATCAAGGATCTCAGAACAACCAAAGATACATTTGGGCATCTGCTATTGGTAAAGATTAACGAATACAGTAAGTGTGAAGCTTGCACACACACGAGAGACAAAAAAATCAAAAATCATCATTAAACTGACGGTGTGTATAGCAGAGGATGGTTTGGATCCATCGACCTCTGGGTTATGGGCCCAGCACGCTCCCGCTGCGCCACTCTGCTGACAACTGTCATAGTGTGATTCAACACAACTGCTCTATCTTTGCTTTCTAAAAGTGCGCCCGAGATGAAAAGTTTAAACGGTAAACGCAGACGTCACTTTGAGCACTTGGTCTTTTATAGTACAAATATCACACGCTGCACTACATGGGCGTGTCTTCAAGATCGTTGTGAACCAAAGCTTCTGCTTTCCGAGGCAACTGATTCTTCCGTCGTTAATTCCCAAATCTTCAATGAGAATCAGTGAAACGAAAACCAAACACATGTACACACTCGCGTCGTAGCGTGAAAGAAAAATGATATGAGCATTTGAGAAATAACGAGAGTAGTCTGAACAGCTCCAACCTATCAACTGTTCTACACTGATCGCTCCCTCTACACCCAGTTTATAACACTGAAAATGATTCAGGAAGCACAACAAAGTTCCAAAACCAGCGGTTGAAAAGCGTCTAGATACATAAGATGACAATTTCTCAAAAGTAAAATCTTAATCTTTGAAAGATTGTCATCCATATATTTTCGTTTTTCTCTTTTTTACATAACACGCTTTCGAGAAATAGACTGTCTTGTAATGAAAGCTGCATTAGAAAATGTGTATCTAAATTAAAATCGGGAATATGTCTTTTGCGTTATTCAGCTTTCTTAGCGCTTGGGTCTCGATTCAGATATTGCAATGAAAGCAACAGGGGAGTAAGTTTTCCTTTTCTAAATCAAAGGTGATCTGCTCACAAGGAAGTACAAAAACTTCAGCGTTTACTTTTTGAAGACCGCAAATGGTCGAAACACTGTTGCTTCATAAGCTAATAAGTAACATTTCTGAGCACGCATTGTATTACTAATGCTATTATTAAAAAAAACTTAAATTCACATAATGGAATTTGGACGGCTCAAAGTAGTCTTTTGTACAACTTTACTTGCCCGCTGAGTAGAGTTTTAACCAACGACAGCAGATGTAGCAGTAATAGCAACAACGTGGTTAGAGTGTCACAATACACTCTATGAAAGAATTGCGGCTTCAGATCGTTTTGTTCTGTTGAAGCTGCCTACAGGCTCTAAATTGTTGACATTGGCTGTGATCTTTTTTCAGGTTTCATGAAATTCTTCACATATTTGAAATATTTCATTCGGGTTCGCCTAATACACGGTGCAACCCGTACCTGCAGCAGAATGCTGTGGCACATGAAGTTGTTTTGTTTAGCGGTTGTAAGGATTGAGGAGCGTACTACAAATCGAGCAAGCGAAAAGAAAATTAAACATGAGTCACTTTTTGGATTGCTAATTCATTGTGCTCTGTTCGTCTAGGTTCAAATCCTATCCTTGTCATGGTTAAGGCCTGAGACGTGTGTGTTTTTTTCTAAATGGTGTTTGCATTTGTTTCCTCTTTTACTACTGTACTAGAGCAGTAATATTTCTAGCGGTGGAAGAACATGGTATCACAGGCTGACAGCAGGAACACGTGGCCAGAAGCTGCAGTACATTGGTTTTGGAACAGCAATAACTTTCCTGTGGAGACAGGTGCGCCGGTATTAATACAGCTCTTTCGAGCGGGAAGAGTAACAAGAACTGACTTAAACTTACCAGTTATGTTCAATAGCTAAAAACGCAAAACCAACCTCTTCAGTGGTTGAATCTAAACTACAGAAGCCAATGCTGCCATCAAGGAAAAAAAAATCCTGAGTTATGTAGTTTTGAGACTAAATATCTGACTTTCAGTTTGAAGCGGTACAATGGATTCAAGGTCACATTCGTTATTGATTCAGGATATATATGAGTGTGCTAATGGTTAAAACTGTGTTTACATGAGCTACAAACGTTAACATTTTCATTGCGAGAAGAAAGTCAGTCCGTGCGCATTTCTCAGCGTGCACATTGTCAGGAAAATTAAACCCACAGTGCCAGCAAACCTTTCGATAGTAGGTACTGCCATTGCAAATATAACAGGTTGTTCATACACACATATGATATCGTTGCTATCTCGCAATTAGGAGATAATTTGGTATTTATAAATTAAGATTTTTTTCCTGGGTGGCAACAATGCGCTTCCGCAATAAATCATAGACTCTGCTTTCAAAATAGCTGCACCAGGCACTTGGACACAGATAAACACAGGGATTTAAAATTCAGGAATATGAATGGTCAATTGCTTACAGTTGGGTTTTTACGTTTTCTTATTTAGCGATTTGTGTATCAATCTTTTAACAATTCATTAAAATGCTACAATATGTAAAATAAAAACAACAGCACCGTTAAATGAAGGGGAGACAGGTAGTTTTTTTTTTAAATCAGATTCCAATCTCTAATGCTGTGTGTGAGAGCTTAGGTAACTTTCCTTTTCTCACATTTTCTGACGACTATTCCAAAGGGGCACCCTGTCAACTCCTAATACTTTGTATGTTTGATTATTGTCGTTTTATTTAGAAAAAGTTCAATATTGATCATAACTTTAGAAAATTATGATCACGAATAAAAAAAGGGGCTAAAGATGTGAGTTGCTCTTGAATCAGAGCTGGGCGACACGGGCTTCTGTTCTGATATGATTGTACGAGAAGCAGGAGGAATCGCTTCTCTCCTATGGAGCTGAATCAGGAGGGAGACATTTTGTATGCTTGTGCATATGTTAACGCATGACCTACATCGTAAAACTAAATTAAAAACTAACATTAAGTTGTCAAAGACATTCATTTATATACAAACAAGAGACAGACATAGCAATGGTTCTACATTAACTTGTCCTACACTGATCAGACTAATTGAAATGTATGAAAGCCCGTTTCTGCCAGGGAGTTAAAAAAACGCGCTATGGTATCGCAGAATTCCGACTAAGTAACTCAAAATTGCGACTTAGTAACTCAGAACTCCGACTTTATATCTAAAATGTTCTTTAGCTCAGCTAGCAAGGCCTGGATTCAAGCCAATACAGTGAGGCACGAAGTAGGGTGGGAGCAGCGAGGGCACAAGCCCTAGAACCCGAATCCGTTACAATAACAAAAGGACAGACAATGAAATATGGGCTATTTCGAAGTCGCAAATGTGAGATATAAAGTCAAAATTCTGAGTTTTTAGGTCGCAATTCTGAGATTCAAAGTCACAATTCTGAGATACCATAGTGCGTTTTCTTTTACTCCCTGGCGGAAACGGGCTTCCATTGGTTCTCAGTGCTGCGAAGCAAAAGCAATCTCTGAGAAATCAGACAAATTATTATCAGAACATGTCAAAAGCTGATCAGTATTTCTTAACTGGGAAGCAAAGAAATGCTTGTATTACACATTTTAATATGACATGCAATTACACATGAAAATTAGTAAAATTATTTTCATTGCGGTAAGTGTTGATAGAACAGCCCCCTCGATAAAAGAAAGTGTGGACGGACGTGTCGCATGTTCCGTACTCTGTCTGACAGCGAGTTTAACACACTGTCCTTGGAAATTAGAAACGAATTGAACAATAAATTAATCTGAGCAAATTTTACACGTGTGGGTGATTTAATTCTGTCGAAATTGCGTGGAACTCCTCCGCTGAGGTCAGATACACACGGGAAAGTGTTCAGGCGGCTTCACGGAGTCCCGCCTCAGACTGGAAGCAGGTTCTAATTAGACCCTGAGAACAATCCGAGTCTCTGTGTGTAATTGATTGTGTTGATTGAGCGGTAGTGTGACCAGGTGTGTGGTAGCAGGTTCTGCCAGTATAAAAACCTAGTCACCGCATTCACACTTTATGCTTTCTTGCTTCAACACAGTTTATTGGTTTATTTATTTTACTCCTGTAGCAACTTAGCGGGGCGTTAATTTGGCGATGCGCTTGTTTTTCTTTATGCTGTGCCTGTGCGCAGGGGCTGGGCTCCCCGCACTGATCTCCGCCGAGCCGGCTGGCTGGGACTCTCGGGAATTAGCGCTCCAGGCCGACCTCCCGGCTCCTGAAGACGCAGCCCAGTTGGAGGACTTGAACCTGACAGATGCGCCCTCCGAAGACCTGTCTGCAAGCGAGAACGACTCGCAGTCCTTGGCTCCCGACTTCCGCCGCCTTCCCGTGTCCAGAGACGCGTACTCGCCCTACTTCGACAAGGAGAAGATGAAGCCCGAAGCCGGCAGCCGCCCCTTACCCGCCTACATCAAGAGCGTCCTGTTTCCTCCCCAGCGAGGGCGGCAGCCGGCTCGCCCGGCCATCGGGGACACCCGAGCAGTGGCCGTGTGGTGCGACTCCAGCAGGATGTACGTGAGGGTTAGTCGGCTCCTGTTCGGCTTCAGCTGTCGGCCATCGGAGGTGACCTTGGGCAACTGCAGCGTCAGCCGACCCACACGCAGTTACTTCTACTTCATCTACGGGCTTCACGGTTGCGGCACCGAGCGATCGGTAAGCGGGTCTTCATCTACATGCAGTGTATCGATGTGAGCTGTAGGGCCAGTGTCGGGGTTGCCTTTCCTGGGAATATCCCTTCCTCTGTGACCCTGCACGTTCTCCAGGGCCGCGTGGTGTACTCCAACACTCTCCGCTATGCCCCGCCCTCCTCCAGTGCGCCTGTGCATCGCTTCATTCCCTTCTCTGTGCCTGTCAAGTGCTCCTACAACAGGTAGGCAGGGCTCTGCTACTGCTGAGAAGCTGCTGGGAAAGTGTCCAGAAGCCCCTCATCCACTCTGTCATGCAGGTTCCACTACTCCTACAAGGTTGGCTATGTCCCCACGTGGGCCAGGAGAAGGACCTTCTTCAAGGACCTGAAGAACAAGCACAGCTTTGTGCTGCTCACCACCAACTGTAAGCTCCTTGAGTGAGTGGCTCCACCTGCCTGCAAGGGGTGCTGTGTGCAGGTGTAATGCTGCCTCTCTCTCTCCTAAGGATGAGTACTTCCTGGGTCAGCCCATGTACTTCCAGGCCACTGCCTACTTTGCCACAGCGGAGCAGAGGCTGTACATCCACTCGTGTTACATAACCGAGAAACCGGACCAGCACTCCCAGCCCCGTTTCCCCGTGATCGACAACTTGGGGTACGGCCCCTTCTGGGAGGAGAGGTGGGCAGGAGCCCTGAGAGCCTGCAGGGGTTCATCCTTGTCCTTGTCCCCAGGTGCATGGTGGACAGCAAGGCAGATGACTGCCTGTCCAGGTTTGTCCCCTCCAAGCAGAAGGATGTGCTCCGCTTCACGATTGATGCCTTCCTCTTCCAGAAGAAGCTGTCCAGGAAGGTACTGCTCTCAAAGGCTGCTCAGCCTTCCTGCTCTACTGATCCATGGTCTGCTTTTCCATCCATGATCTAGATGTGAACCAGACTGTGGCAGCTGTAGTGCCTAGAGCTGCCAGCTTGCCTTCACTGATGGCAGAAGGTCCTTCTCTGTCCCTCTATTGGCCTTGATCCCTTAATACTGTGACCTTCCCTCTTGCAGCATGAAGTGACTGAGCTGTACATGCACTGTCATGGCTGTGGCTCCTGCTAAAGCAACACCAGGGACCAAGTCCTGCACCTACAACAGGGAGGCTAAGAGGTACTTCTGCAAGGAGCCTGCTGAGGGTGCTCTGGGACATACCAGGTGGAGGCCTCACCTGTCCTCCTCTCCTCCAGGTGGGAGGAGCTGTATGGTGACCATGAGGTCTGTGCCTGCTGTGAGTCCAGGTGTGCTGGCAGTTGGAATGAAGGTGGGTCTGGTTCTCTATCCCTTATGGATGCATCTCTGCCCAAGAGACAACCATGCTTGGACAACTGAGGAATGATCCCGTGCTGGACAAAGGGACTGTGTAGATGAGTAGACTGTGGGTCTCTGGGTATAGCAGATCCCTCACTCCTGGGTGTTACTTGTCCACAGGTACCAGGAGCCTGGTGACCAGTAGTCGGGTGGCTGTGGCACCAGTAGAGGGTCCTCTGGATGTGGGAGTTTACTGGACTGAGGATGAGGAAGGAGACCCTCAGAGCTCCAGTGAAGATGCTGAGAGCACCAGTGAGGATGTGGAGGGGGCAGAGGACTTTGGGGATGTTGGCCAGTGGACAGGTAGGGTCTGGCAGGAGGAGCTCCTGTAGGGGTGGGTGTCCTGCAGTTCAGCTGGATTGTTCTCCTTCTTCCTCCCCAGGTGCCTGAATGAAGGCTCCAGCCTGGCCCTTGTGACTCTCCTGCCTCCACTCGCCTTGTAATGGCAACATTTCAATAAAGCTGTGAAAGACCCTTCTGCCTGCTCTTGTTTCTTTATGGTTTATAGGTTTGAATGGGGTGGAGGAGTTCAAGGGAAGTGAGACTCATTAATCAATGGAAGTATTTGTGGGGGTTCCCCTTTCAAGAATGCTTCTCATATTGCTGCCAATGAGGACTGAAAATGGCTGGAGTAATAAAGCATTGTACTGGGGGAAGATGGCCACACTATTCCTTGGGCAGGGCTTTGTGACTTTTTTTTTTTTTTTTTTACTGTGGGAGAGACGGAGGTGTTCAATATACTGGAAATCCTCCCGTTTCCAAGAGGGGTAGTGCTTATGGAGTGTGAGTTGCTACTGTTGTGCCCAGTAAGAGTGAGATCTGGTGTCACATTCTAGGCTGCACAAACTGACTAAAAGAAACACAAGGAAGGAATTGTCAACAGGGGCTTGGTGTAAAGTAGGCCTTCCCTTCCTTAGCAGAAGAACAATACTGGTGCACAAACATCAGTGAATAATGGTACAGTTAAAATCTTGGAGGTCTTGTCTTATGGGTGTTGGTTTCGCAGTATTGGACAGTCACGGGAAGTATTAGGATTGAGACTGGAGATCCCAGTACTTGACTGGCAAGACATGTGTTCACAACCACCTCTACCAGCAATACAGACTGTGTAGAGTGAGACTGAACGCTTACTACACAAAGCCTCTCCCCTGTTTCAGTGTCCCATGTCATGAATTTCAAGTGAATCCTAGTCTCCCTTTGTGACTACCTATAATTTGCACAAATCCTGCTGGCCCACTAACACTGTCAATTTTTAGCCCTACTGCACTGCCCTATTAAAGCTTCAAGGATTTAGGATAAACTATTTTATGTGATGGTTCCAAAGGTGGCTTCTCAAAGCACTTGACAGAATTACAATAAGAATACACAGGATAAAACAATTCCAATAGACAGAGGAGACCATGGATGGTGGTACTAAGGAAAGTAGGAGCAGAGGGGTAAAGAATGGAACCAGTTCAGTAAAGGCTCTTCTACAGAAGAAGGTGTTGAGTCTGAATTTGAAGGAGTTTAGGGAAGGTGACTCTGGTATCCTTGGGGAGAGAGTTCCAGGGCTTGGGGGCATAACAGCAGAATGCCCTGTCACCCATACAGTGTAGACTGGCTTGGGGGACAGGAGACCAGAATTAGAAGAGTGAAGGTTATGAAGTGTGGAGTAGGGTGATAATAGATTAAACTGCAACTGAAATGTGAAGGCAAGTTCTACAGTTTATGCAAGAAAGGGTAATGTTAGGCTTTTATGGGACGGGGGTAATGGCAGCACTTTTGAGGACCGTTGGTACAACAGCAGTGCTCAAGGATTCATTTCCAAATTTTGAGGACAATGGGTTATATACCCATCGTTCTTACCAAAGGCTCAGAGACCTTTCCACCACTAATTTATACAGGTTTGGTTTATTTGGGTTTTATCAGTTAAACATTTAATATTGTATGTCAGTTTGTTGATGCCTGTATATCACAGTGATCTGCACACACACCTTTGACTGAATATGGGCTGCCAAACCTCTCCACCAAACTTATGTATCACGGTAGGTACACAAGAAGTTTATTTGTAATAACAGGGTTGTTGGTGCCAGTAGTCAGATTGGGTCAATTGCAAGGTAAGAACAGCATCGCATTAACTGGAGATGATCCAGAGATTAGCATGCAGCTCTGTACGCCAGATTAATACCGATTTGCAACTCGCTCGTCTGCTGACTTTAGTCCCCTGCTCAGTAATCACAATGTTCCCAATTGCAATGAGCCCAAGGAAACAGCTGCTGCTCTCTAGAGGACACTACAGGACAGGACTAAGTACAATTCCTGCAATAGACTAAGCAGTTTAGTGCCAAACTGATGGAACACTGAATCCTATGGGACAGTTCCGAATGTAGTAGCATCTAAATACTGAAATAATATCATAAACACCTCGTGATCTTAGGAATCTGTCGCTGTTAAAAAGTATTATAATAATAAGCTAAAATTGTACTGCAGCCACAACACAGTGGACTTGCAGCTCCTGTCCTGATCATACAGAAAGATGTCATCACTATAACACCTGTTAACAAACATAGCGCCTGCAGTCTGTGAAAGAGAGCTCTGAGGTAAATATTCCTTGCAGGGAAGTGAACTGAAAAACAGGCAAATACATCACTCAGATGAAGAGCAACGACTGTCGCTAAAGAAAGTGAGCGAGGGTACACCTACTGTATAGTAGTTCATCCACAGAAATTCAAACATAAATTTGTGACGCACCAGAGTACCACAAAGCTAGAAGCGTGCCTTCAACTGGAGTATTGTAGCACGACTATTTATAAGTAATATTAACTTATTCCAGTCGTTCATTTGGTTTAAGAATACGAATCGATGCCTTCGAATAGACCTTTAACAGTCCTTTGATGTAGAATTAAGAAAATGGGGAATTATTTGATCCCATTCTCAATCCAGTAGTTTATGGACAGGCGCTCTCAGCGGACTGTGTGCAGGAGTGATGGGTGATGTGGAATTCTATGGGCTCAGTGGGACTCTGGGAGTCAACTTAGGGCTCTGCTGTAGATTCCTGTAGAACCGGTGTGAAATGATAATGTATTGTTGGCTGGTATTGTTAATGTAAAGTTTACTGGTACGTTTCCGCCAAAACATATTTTCTTTCTTCCTTTTTTCAGCATGGAATAAACCTATTACTTGTTCCTTTGCAGCCTACGCATGCTGACGCAGCTACCCACCTGAACTACAAATTGTATGTTGGCCATTCTGTTACACTATATTGATGAATCGTACAAGATCATAGGATCTATAAGCCTGAAGACTTGTCTTGTACAGTGACCTGATAAAAATCAAATTAATTACACTAATTTTTATGGAATCCCATTTCCTGTAGTGAGGCTTCCATAGTACACGGATGGAATAGTGGACGGTGGGCTTTTAATTTTTTTTTTATTTAAACAACAGAAATACAAAAACGAAGACAATATGAAATAAGATACAGAAATAGACACTTCACATCCAGAAGAATTCACAATTATAAAAGCTGAAACTTATACTTTTTAAATATTTCCGTTGTATGCCCTTTTTTACTTTAAAAAAAAACTCTTCTTTAGCTCAGCTGGCAAGGCCTGGGTTCGAGCCAATGCAGTGAGGCACGAACTAGGGTGGGAGCGGTGAGGGCACAAGCCCTGGAACCCGAATCCGTTACAATAACAAAAGGACAGACAATGAAATATGGGTTATTTCGAAGTCCCAAATGTGATATATAAAGTCGGAAAGTTCTGAGTTTTTAAGTCGCAATTCTCGGTTACTTAGTCGGAATTCTGAGATACCATAGCGCGTTTTTATTTTTACTCCCTGGCGGAAATGGGCTTCCATAGAAATGGTCAGATTCAGAGCCATTGCAGTTCGTGCTAATTAGAACAACGCCAGTACTGAACCCTCAGCACCGTACTGACTACTGAGCACAAGTTCAGCTGCTCACCAGCTTTGTTACGCACAGTTTTGCATTGCTATTGAGCTCAGAGCAGGAGCTGATCTTCAGACAGTACCGTGTTAAAAAAGCAACATGAGCCAGGCAGGAGTCAAACCTACAATCTTCTGTTTCGAAGTCAGATGCGTTATACATTACGTCACTGGCCCTAATCTTACGGTGCTCAACTGCACCATAGTGACCTCAGCGCCACTACTAGTAATACATCGCCCCCGGCCAAAATTGCTTAGTAAAAAAAAACGTTTTCTATAATGTCTGTTTAAAAATATTATATCTTTAAAAAAGACAAAGGGTTTGTGTGTCACGCTAAAGTTTCGATTCATTTCGAATGCAAAGAAAAAACATCTTCCAAGAAATCATAAATTTGTCTCATCCTCCATACTATAATTCTCTCTTGTAGTAGTAAAGCATTTTGAGTCAAACCGAACAATATATTAAAGGAACAAGTAATAGGTTTATTCCATGCTGAAAAGAGAAGAGAGAAAACACAACGTTTCAGCTGTGAAACCTTCTTCAGGTTTGTTTTCTCTCTTCTCTTTTCAGCATGGAATAAACCTACAATATTACTTGTTCCTTTGCAGATACGCATGCTGACTTAGCTACCCACCTGAATATATTAAACGTTTCATCTATACGATTAACATAATGTTCTCCTGAATAACTACAGTAAATGACAAAACCTTAGAGCCACAGAGAAAAACAAATTGCATTTAAAGTAATTTTAAAGGCTTGAGATAACATTGCACTATTAATGCAAATGTCTGTCTTCTTTGTGGCGCTTACTTTTTGTTGCTTTAGCAAATTTCATGCAGTTTATTTCTGACACAAGACATAACAAGCTTGTGTATTTATGACAAAAAAGCAGGGCAACAATTTATATCGGCCTTGAAATTGAAATTGTTAAAAAGTGAGTTAAATGCAGATATAGTAAATATATTTTCTCATATAATGGTGTGTTTTTCTGTCTAAAAATCCTTCATGAATGGTTTAACAGACACCTTGCATAATTAAAAATTATATATTTACGAATTTTAACTTTTTATACAGTAAAGTTTTGTTGTGAACATGAGCCCTGTTTATCAATGTCACCAACACAGTTCTGGATTTTATTCTGCCTTCCTACGCACATATGAATTTTCTTTCACACAACAGCTCGCATGTATGGTAGCGTATTAGCGCCAGGGATACAAAGAATGATGTTGGCTTTTAAATGAGAAACCATTTGCGTTTATACAAAATCACAATGCATTGTCCCAGACATTGGGACATCCTCTGTTTAAACACCTGTCGTTTTCCCGAATATTGGCTCCTGTGCTTCGGTCCATTTGAGAGAGAAGACACTGAAAAAGTCTTGTGAAAGTGAATTTTGCACCTGCGCCAGTGCTGTAGTGGTATCATACAGACACCCATACAAATCCATCACACGTTGGAAGCTCTTGAAGGCAACGTTAAATATTGCTCTGTCCGTTGGTGGATTAGGTATGCATGCTACATTTCAAAGTAAAATGCAATGTAAAAAGATCAAATTTGATTCAAAATCGATTAATGTAAAAACCGATAAAGCTCATGTTTTTTATCTAGTTTTATCTATATCTAGTTTTTCAAAGGTCTTAAAAAAATGTTTATCGCGATTGTGAAAGTTAGAGAAGGTGTACCAGTGCGTGCCTTTATATCGCCAGCTTCAGTCTCGCCTGTAGCTGCGAGAAGGTTAAAAGCGCGCAAGTGATCTGTCTTTCGTCCAAATAATTGCTGGAGCAGCAGGACGTAGAGCACCATCCAGCAGCTGTAGACGATGTTCGAGGAAGAGCTAATTCTGTTTTCAGCACAGGGAGCAAGAATGAGCTCAGTCCGGCTCCCAGCAGAATCCATTCTGGTTTGGTTGCTGTCAGACTGTGCATCTGAAGCTTTTTGGATCGCAACGTGAAAAAAAAAGAACAAAAACCAATTGCTCACATCGTGTTACTTCTACCAGAGGAAGGGAAGATATCACTTAAAAAAATCAGCACTTAATATTTGGATACGGGGCCTCATACTAATTATTTAACTATCAGATTGTGTTTCTGCAACATTTCGTGCACAGTATGCCGTATTCAACAATAAAACAACAGTCACAACGAGGCCTTTACGCCCAGTCTGGGGTATTTTCCCCTTTTATATTTTTGCCACTTTATATCGAACCTGTTATACTCCCAGAAGTGCGCAGTAGCTTCTACTTAATAAAAATATACAATTTTTATTAAGTATAAACAGATGTGTGCCATGTCTGCTTTTGTAAGCATTTGTTTCAAAAATAAGTTCACAATATGTTAAAAACACAAAAAGCACAAACTTAATAATACAACGATACAAAATCAAAACCAAATCATAAAGCCAATTAAGTACCTATCCTTTGAAAACAGAGAACACCTTTATATCTACAATAAAAAAGTGATATTTGTATCTACTTTTGAATTACTGTACAAAGCAGACAGTATTCCCTGAATTCAAAGATCAGATCTTGCCCAAAACAAGACAATCAGACGTGAGCTGAATTCAGAACAAGAGCCTCTGCTTCGTCTTTTATTGAGCTTGTGATCAAAGTCTGAGTGAAAAAAGACCAGCTATTTTAACTGTTTGAATGAAATACACAAAGGGCACCTTCCTTCGAACCGGTGTCAAACCAGCAACCTAAGCATTCCCTCTTGTTTCCACTACAGTCCTCCGCTCTACCAACTGAGCTACCAACAGATGTCAGGAGATGCTCTCTGGCACATACTGTCCAATGTAGTGAAATGTTCCGGAGGATTTAAATCCCAGATCGACATCGTTTCCAACTCGTTTCCTTAGTCTTGTTTACCTTGAATTTAAGCCACAAACCAGGATTCTACTGTATAAACTTCCGGAGATATTACAAAATGTTTGATGGAGCATCAATCATTCCAGGCGGAAATTGACTCCTTTTCTTTCTCGAGGGATCATATTAAACATTTCATTTGGATCGAGAAGAGGATCACCATGAGACACAAAACAAACAGTTTCATTCTGTCTTTATTAGAATCTGTATCACAGCTTATGAATGTAAAGCCTTTAGTATGCGAGAGTGAGAGTTCAGTTATGCCAGGGAGTGTGAGAAAAGAGAACTGAAATTTAGTAAATTAATATTTAAATAGAGCGTAAATCTTCAAAGTGTCACTGCAAAATTATTACAGGGGTCTACCAGCTGCCGGACGTACTTGTTTTGGGACTATTTCCAATAAGTACCGCATTAGTAGTTGTGTGTCCTTACTGGTATCTTTTAAACATTCGGTTATATACAAACGGGACAGAGACACAGTGATAATCTGATTTTAACATGTCCTGCATTTTAACTTACTGAACAGATAAATTGAAATGTTCTGATTCAGAGCCCCTGCAGTTCGTGCTAATTAGAACCACAACAATACTCCTGAGTCCTGAGCACCACACTGAGCAAAGGTTCAGCTGAACTCTGACTTTGTTCAGCACGACTTGTTGTTGCAGTTGAGCTCAGAGCTGGAGATGATCTCCATATTCTACCACACTAACTAGTCCTAAACGTAGTACACAGTACACACTTTTTTAAAACAATTTAAAATATTACACAAAGGCTGTAAAGCACACTCTAAATCGATCCGAATATTTGATTTCCGCGATCCGTTTAGGCAACATTAGGCAACGTGGCGCTTCTCCAGCAAAGCATTTCTCAGTTTTGTGAACTACTGGTGCTTTTATCACACCATCTGACGTACCTCGTCAGGATGGCCGAGTGGTCTAAGGCGCCAGACTCAAGGACTCCTGTCTTTCCATTGCTTGTGTGTTCTGGTCTCTGCATAGAGGCGTGGGTTCAAATCCCACTCCTGACAGCTTTTCCCTCTCTTGCATTTTTCCTGTCTTCTTGTGCTCGCTGACAACGACAGAAAGAGGAAAACGGAGAAACCGGCTTGCGGGCACATGATGGGCAGGGAAATGCTTCGTGAACACTTCAATGTGATTAGCAGAAAGTCAAATAGGCTTCGATTTCTCCCTTAAGAACTGTTTGGGGTGCCTGTAATCGAGTAAAGATTTACGGTCAAGAAGAAGATGTATTAAAACATATTGTTTTCCTTGCGGTTTCCCCTGTATTTCATTAAATGTGGCATTGTGAAATCAGCCTGTAGCCCTACGGAATGCAGCCACTCTCCCGGTGACAGCGGCAGGAGCCGAGAGGATTAAATCAGAGCTCGAACAGAGAGTTTAAAAAATATGGGCAACTAGAACATAGATCATAGAACATTTTTATTAAACTTTCCTATCTGCTCGGCCTTACTGAAGTATTTTAACTGCATTTTTGCTTCTATTTATATACTTTACAGTAGATAGTGTTTAGTAAGAGAAGAGAGATACAAGCGCTAAACCCCCACAATAACCAAACCTTAACTAAAGCAGGAAGATCAGTTTCTGCTCGAGACAGCCGTTTTCTGAACTGTAAACCTTCAACACTGGCTGGAGACGCTGTGTCCGGACTCCGGGGGGTTGTATAAGAAAAGACTCGGAGAGCTGCAGGCGCGGCTCATTGCTCTGCGCTCCCCGTGCGGAATGCGCGTGTCCTCCCTCCTTCATTACCTTCATACACTCCTCTCAAACCATATCAAACTCCTGGAATATTTCGGTGAACAGATACTGGGTCTTTCTTTCCGAGATCATAGGCAGAAACAATAAACACGGTGAAAACAGGAAGGTATTCTGATCGTATAGAGAAATGCGCAAAAATACATTTCCTAAAATCCAATAAAATCTAGTTACATTCTGATGCTATTTTGATGTATCTGAATAGTTTTGGCACAGTTGTTACAGCAAAGAGACAAATAAACTTTTTTAAATTTCATTCGAGCTGTAGTTTAGAAAATGTTTTTTCAATTCTCTAAATAATACAAACACAAACACCCGTTGTAAGCGACTGACCATTGATATTCTTGAATTATAAGCCCGTACACACGCTGGCAGGCAGTTCAGCGAATATGATGCCCCTGCAGGGGCCGAATATTAGACAGACGTATACATACAGTCATCGTGTGGAGTTTATTCCTCCTCTACCGCAGTCTTTGCCTCTTGTCACATTTGCGCTTAATAGTCGATTTTTTGTATAGAACACCGAATATCTTGAGGAAGCCTGTCAAGCGAAGATTGATGGATTATTGAGGTGCAAACACTGGTTCAAAATCAACACCCTCTGCTATTGCCGTTGTTTCTTTGATAATTTCTTCAAATTCCTCATCTGACCTTCAATATCGAGGGATATTGAGTATAATACCATACAAATTGTAACTTTCTTTTGATTGCCAGTTTTATTAAAATGCCATCCCCTTTTACAGTTATTTTAGATGTTTGGCAAGGCGTAATATCCCCCCTCTCACCCTCAGCTAAAATATTTTAAAAGTACAACAACATTACATTATATTGAACAGCGTTTATGTTAACATTTATATTCAAATTAAGGTAAATATACGAAAATATTAAAATAGAACTCCGGCGATCTGTTGTTTTTGCTTGACAAGTTCTCGAACAATTTTGCAATGTTTTTTAAATTACTTTAGCTGAAGATGCAACGGGAGCATAAGTGAATTCTCCCTCACTCACTGGAACATATAATTCTATGGGTGAATACTAACTGTTTGCAAGTTGCCAATGTCGGTAATTATTGGAAATTCCCGGTAATGTTGACTCTGGTACTCAATTGTTTACTACTGCAAATATCAAAATAGTTCAGGTTTTGCGGAACAATTAAATTTTTGCGGTGATGATGTTTACTATAGGAAGAAGTGCGTCCCTGGGTGGGATCAAAAAACCCACCTGGGGATTAATAGCCGAAAACGCTAACCGATTGCACCACAGAAATGCTTATACCTTACGCTTTTTTTCATTTACATACTTTTGGTGAACAAAAAAATTCGCTCGCATTTCATCTTTCGCAAGCTGTATGATTAAAAAAAAAAACAAGTTGTTCTGCAAAGGAAATGAATAAACGCATTAAACCAAATCAAGAACTCTTTGAGTGTCCCAAATTACATGTTCTGTAAAACAAGACAGGAAAAAAAAAGGTACCGCTGGAAATCGGATCCAGGATTTCCTCTTTATGAAACAAGTCTTTTAACCAGCTTTACCACAGCACTGGCAGAATACTATTCTTATACAGGTGGGTACCCACCCTCAAACCTTTGTTCTCTCGCTACTGTTACAGGAGGCGTTGTAGGACTTTTTTAGTTCAGAAAAAGCTATCAATTCATCTTACATTTCTACTCCATCAATATTAGCAATGCTATCTTTACTAAGCTCTAAATATAGCTCTAAATAAATGCAAATTTTAAAATACATTTTAAAATAAATGCTATTCCATATGTTGTAACTTTGTGGTATTTAGAAATTTTAGGATGCAAGGGAAAGTATTACTGTATACAACTGTGAAAGAGGCTTGTATTTTAATACAATTTTCGATCAAAAGAAAACCAAAGTCCCTATGATATTACCGTCAATATCTCTTGATATCAACGTTCAGTTGAAAGATTTGAAGAAACTCTCAAACAAGCAACTGCAGTAGCAGAGAGTTTTGATTTAAACCGATGCTTGCAGCTAAATACTCCATTCATCCTTGAAAGAAGCAAAGACAGGGATATTTTGAGTGTCTCCATGATCCTCTTCTCAATCCAAAAGAAAGGTTTTATATGATCCTGATCCCACTAGAAAACGGGCCAATTTCAGCCTGCACTGATGTCCCTTCAAACGTTTTATAAGAACTCTGGACGTTTATACAGTGGAAGCCTGGTCCATTTCTTCTTCTGAACGAGACTATGGGAGTGAGTATTTTGACGTCGAACTGGGATATAAATAGAGGAACACTACACTACATTGGGCTACACGTGTGAAAAAGCGTTTACTTTCCGACCTCTCGATAGCTCAATTGCTAGATCTTAAGACTATAGACAAAAACAGTGGGCATTTCTTATGTCCCTGGTTTGAATCCAGCTCGAAGGATGGTGTTTTCTTGTTCCTTAATCAAAAAGTGAAAATTGCGAATTTGTCTTTCACTTTGACGTTCACCCGAAAGCTCAGTATATAAAGAAGTAAAGGCTCCTGTTCTGGATCCTAATCCTAATCCTCACGTCTGATTGTTTTGCTTAGACCTTTAAAATGTACACTGTGGACTGTTTGCTCTTCCTAACACAATTAAAAAGCCGCCGACAAACTTATCGATCGGGAGTTTAGTTCAGTGATAGCGCGCACTTAAGACGCTCCGTTTTCTATCGCCGGCATCTCTGTATTCTTTTTAAACGCGATATTTTTTATTCTTCGTGTGTGAATTTCAGGGAGACTCATAAACCCTTTGTCTGTTTTAAAGATACATTATTTTAAACCAGGCATAATGAAAGACGTAGTAACTAGACACACATACAAGACACATGAATAGTAGCGGCTTTGAATGCAATACAAACGCCAATGGCGCAATGGATAACGTGTCTGATTACGGATCAGAAGACTTTAGGTTTGTACTCCTTCCTGGTTCGTGAAGAAGCTTTTAAACCTCACTACTCAACACTGACATCGTAGGGTGTGCGGTCCTACACAACCTTACTATCGACTGGATGAGTCTTCTGTTCAATCTCCGATTCTTTCCGCACATTCCTGCTATTTCACCACCGTTATTGTAGGATAACAGCCACAGACACGAGAAGATATACTATTCCGAACAAATGTCTTAAAAAATCACGTTGAAAAAGGTGACAATACGTTTTTGTTTCTTTAACTTAACCTTACTTTTGCCTGTAAAGTTCACATTATTTTCTGTAGCCGCAAATCCCCAATATTTCTGCTGTCTCCCGAGAAACACAAGCATGGAGTCAAATCATATTAAATAACACAACACATCTATTAATTTAACACCCAGATGTGACAGAACACATGTAAGACTTACACACAGCTTTTAATATGCTCTAGTGAATTTGCAGGTGTCCTGGGGAGGGAAGAGAACTGATATTAAGGAAATACATATTTAAAGGGGATGTAAGTCTTAAATGTGTTTTGTCACATCTGGGTGTTAACTGAATAATTTTTTAGCATTATTTATTGTGTTTTGACTCTATACTTGTGTTTCTCAGGAGAGAGCAGAAATATTGATGTTTACATTTCTATTCACATTCCCGGTGATATTGACTGAGGTAATGCAGAAGCATGTTCTCTATAACAATAAACGGTGCGAGAAGACAGGAAGAAAGGCACCGCTAGGATTTGAACCCAGAATCTCCTGTTTACTAGACAGGCGCTTTAACCAACTAAGCCACGGCGCCGGCAGAATACCCCTCTTTTACTGCGACTTGGACACACCGCTCTGAGACACCTGCGTTCAGTAAGCGCTGAGTCGGCTGGCTGAGCACGTTGCCTCCTTTAGATTCAATAGGATTCAATAGGAGCTCCGACACTAAGAGAAACGTATAGAAATGGGTCTTATCCGGCACTTTTCATGTCCAATGCGCTTGACATCTCCCACGGGCGACAAAGTTCATTTACGACACCTTTCTTTCTTTCTTCTTTCAGCAGGAGTACAATAATGGCAACAAGATGCTTGGAGTTCGGCATTTCATTTAGTCTGCGGAAACATCGTATCGGAATGAACTGCCTGAGATAAAAGAGTAATTGCGGTTTCAGATCGTTTTTACAGAGCATTGCGTTGTTCTGCTCATGCTGACTACACGCTTTAGATATGTCATTTACTGCAAGCGTTGCTTTTCCAGGTTTTTCTGAAATTCCTCGCATTTGAGCCAGCACTAAAACATTTCATTCCCGTCGCTGAATACATCGTGGAAACGGTATTTGCAACGGAATGCTGTCACACATGAAACATTTTCGTTATTCGGTTCTGAAGTTTGAAAATGAAAATAAAACGGGGGTCACCTCATAGGCTTGAAAGAAGTCCAAGCAGCATAAAAACCCACGAATTCTCACAAAGGCTGCACCTTTCTTCTGCTGCTTTTAGAAATCTGCCTTAAACATTTGAATGCATACCTTACTGCTGCTAATCACATTCACGTGTTTACGAAGCTTTTTTCTGTCCGTTATGTTTTTGCTAAGCAGTTTCTCCGTTTTCCTCGTACTGTGATTCTCAGTGAGCACAACAAGACTGAAACAGTGTAAAGGCAGGTAAAAAAGACAGGGTAAAACGCCTGACTGTCAGAAGTGGGATTTAAACCCGTGCCTCTATTTGGAGAGCGAAACACAAAGCTTAAAAGACACAAAGCTGTGAATTTGCTGTTTTAAACCGCTCGACTGTTCTAAAGATATGTGTGCAATCATTGCACCAGTCGCATCCGATTTTCTGTAACTTTAGAACGATTGATACGACTGGACAAACACAATTTGTGGCGTTTAGCATGACATGGAAAACGGTACCGGAGCATTCGGGCCCGGACCACCAGACTCAGAGACAGTTTTAACCCCCACACTATCAAACTATTAAACTCCCAGCCTCTCTCACTCTCTCCTCACCTCTCACCTATGATCTGAACCTCACGGTGCCTTCTTTCTTACCAAAAACCCAAACACACATTGAAAATCTACCTCTACCATACATGTCAAAAGCTCACTCCCCATCATTTCTATCCCTTTATTTCATTCTTTTGATGCATGTTTTTGCACATAACCTGTTACCTTTTTGTTGTTTTGTACACTGCCTGTTGTTGTTTTTTGCACATTGGCTGTTGTTTCTGTCTGTCTTTTGTTATACAATTGTATTGTTGTTGTGTTTTTTTCTTTGTACTACTTATGTCCGAGAGCTAGCTACAGTAAATAGCATTTCGTTATACCATATACCTGTGTATGAGTATAATGACTATAAACTTGGACTTGAACTTGACAAGTCTTGCAGGCAGTATATTATTTTATCGTTTACTCGTTTAAAAAAACACGGTCTTTTCGTTCCTAAGCCAGATTTTTAGTGCTTTCGAACGTTACTTCCAACCTGGACTGACAGCTCACCCGATCCGTTTGTGATCAGACCATGGAGTGGGGGGCTGTACCAAGTGCACGTTCCTTCCCAATGCTGAGGCGATCATTTGGAAGATGGGTGTGAAGAGAGACAAGCTTTGTCGACTAAAAAACAAAGCAGGATATGCAAGAATACTAATCACTGGCGACAGTTATGTCCTCTTACTATTGAGACCCCTACATTGCGAGTTTTTGACTTTAGTTTTAGACTTTGAAACTAAAGGAAAGCAGTGACAAATGAAACAGGCACGGGTGGGGTTCGAACCCACGCTCGTCGGTTTACGAGACCGACGCCTTACCACTCAGCCACCACGCCTTCGAGTAAATGTGGGAATAATGTTGTTCAAATTATTTTTTTCTGAATCTGGTTTACATCGCCTGGATGCAGCAACAACAATAAAAGGGATACTTGTCCTTAAACTTGGTTGTTCTTCTATTTCTCTAGCATGACTGCGTCCTGCTGCTCGGCTTTTGTTTGTAAACTTTGAGCGAGCGCCCCGTTCAGTGTCACTTTGTCACTGTGGTCAGAAAGCATTCTTGATTCTGCTTGAGCTGCTTCATGAATTCTAGCGATTGTAAGAGCTTTTCTAAAGTCAGCCCTTCCTCCTGCAGCAATTTATAGTCTCTTATGTGCACATTTTTCCACAAGTTGATATCTTAACATGTCAGTTTCCAATACTCCAAAGTCACAAGATTTAGCCAGTTCTCTTAGTGCAGTCAAAAAAGCAACAACAGATTCGTCCTGAGACTAAGTTCTCTGCCTAAATTTATGCCGTTCCAAAACCACATTTCTCCGCGGTGTAAAGTAAGCGTCTAAGGCAGCTACAGTCTGTTCATATGTACCTTTTTCTCCAGGGAGGTTGGCGAAAATCCGCTGCACGGGAACCCCGATACAGTGCAGTAATGTAGCACGCCTCACGGCATCCTGAGCTTCTGTAGATCCACTTACACCCCTTTAATTATGTATTTCCTTAATTTCAGTTCTCTCCACCAGGACACCTGGAAATTCCCAAAAGCATAATACAGCTACTAAAGTACTAATGTTAAAGATAACATTAAACTTTATTATTAAGATATCACGCTTTTATTAATAAAATATGTATTGATAAAATTCCTTGTGAATAATTGTAGTGTCTGGAAAGCAATTTTAGTTAAATATAAAAATAATTTTCAAACAATTGGTGCATCAGTTCATTACTTAATGACGATATTATTCCACTACACTCAGGACAGTTCCAATGTAATCTATTGTTCCGCTTAGTCTGCTACTTCAGTAACATCTAATGGGCAGCAGCTGTTATTTTAGGTTTGTTGCAATTGAGAACAGGTTCAGTACAGAGCTGCTGAAAAATTTCAGAGGCCAAGTTTGTTTCAACTCACCCGTTGTAGCTACCAATCAGCAACAAGGAGAAACAAAACATCAGTTTTGCCTTTTTTTAAAAAAAAGGGAAACAGAGTAGTAGTTATTGAGGTCATTTCAGGTACAATGTAAGAACTAAAATTAACTAGTCCCATAGTAATGCGTGGGGTCCTATTAACAGAAAAAAAAAATAGTTGTAACCCGAAAACACAACAAACACAAAACGAGAAGTCTTCCGGGAACCTCGGTAAATCCCTGTAGTTGTCTAACAACTATAAAAAAACAACCAAATGCAACAACTTAAAAAGAAAAAGAACATTTAAAAACAAATCTGGGGAACAACAAAAACATAATCTAATGCAAGAGCTTTATCAAGTCCAGTGCTCCTCTCGTCTCAGTAGACCTCTCTCATATATTTGTGTACAGGTCAACTGGAGGTACACAGCTGATGGTACTTTAAGTAGGGAGCTGCGTCAGCATGGGTGGGCTTCAAAGGAAAAAGTATAGGTTTATTCCATGCTGAAAAGAGAAGGAAACACAATGTTTCAGCTGTGGAGCCTTCTTTGATTGTGACTCGAAGTAAACCTTTACCTTTACTTGTTCGTTTGATGTTAATTTATCTCCATCAGATACCTAAGAGTATCTAAACTCGACAGTTGCTTTCAGTAGCTAAAGACACTGCTCCAGGTGAGGCTTGAACTCACAACCTCGGCATGACTCCGCTGTGCACTGCTGTATAAGTACCGCGCGCTGACCGATTGCGCCACTGGAGCTGTGCAAAATGCGCTCCTCATACAGACTGAAGTTGCACAAACAGGGTGAAAACAGTTTCGGTTGTGGATCCATCTCCTCATGGGGAAAAGCAACAGTAAAATATCAAGGAAAATACAAGAAAAGAAACTGAAAGAATTGTGCTAACAGCAAAGGGGGACGGAGGGAGGTGGTCGGACAAGTAAATTAACTTTTTTGTAGCGACATTTTCAAGTCGCCTCCTTTACACGCAATTGCAGCCCCGACACTGAGAGAAGCATGAGAAATGGCTTCAATTACAATGTGAAGCGCAGTACAGGGTCGATGGCTTCACATCTCCCATCAATCAAATAAAATTGCAGTAAAGCGATCTAAATATGACTCTTAAGTACTGGGAAAGATGATTATTTTGAGCGTGCCTCCCAGGGTCTGCTACGAGGCTAAAGTTGGCTTCTTATTCGCGTTTTTCGTTCCACCTTAAATGGTGCTGCTCTGATGTTATATCTCTTCTTGTGCCGAAGAGCAGTCATACCTGACCCGTCTGGAATGACCACTGACAGACTTTATCCAGAAGCGACGGCACCACTCACAGTAGAATGAGTGAGAAATACAGCATGACATGGGGAGGTAAGGGGCTCCCACAATCCATCTTTCCTCACATTACTGATTTTTTTCAATAGCATTTTGACCTTTTTTCACATTCAGATTTTTTTCACATTTAATAAAATCTTTTAATCAACAACATTAAGAAAACAAATGGAACATTTTTTGGAACAATAATTTAAAAAAAACTTTCAATGCCTTGGTTGTATACGTGTGCACACCCTTTATAAAGGGAGTTGCAACAGTGCTGAAATGTAAAGAGCATTTCTGTAGGGAAAACAGCATTTTTTCTGCCTTGATGTTAAGCTTAGAGAGTCTGTCTTTTAGAAATTCTATTTCTAAACACCTTGCACAGCCTCCCGACAGACTAACAAATATTTTTTGGAGAAATTGGCTCACACACTGGAAGACACTAACGTTTATCTACGTTAGAATATGTGAATAACAGTTTAACAGAAAACGTTTGTAATTGTGATTTTGTTAAAATTCAATAAATCGTCTATCAACAGTAAGAAAGTATAAGAAATTGTTTTATTTCATAAACTATAAGACAATTAAGAGAGTTTATAGGTCATATCCATCACTTATGTTCTTTTAACTCTAGTGTTCAGGATCCAAACCCAGGTGCGGACGGTTGTGTTTCTTGAATCTCTTGTAATCATCAAGAGTCGATGTGTAGTCCTTCAGTACTTTCTCGAGTTGTGCCATGGATATTTTATACGATCAATACTTGTCATCCTCTTTTGCATTTACCTTAACAAACGGAAAAAGTTCAAAGTGTGTTTATGGCTGTGCTTAACATTTACACGAGAGCAGTACAGGACACGCAGTGAGGAGTTCGTGAAGCTTTCAGTTTAGTGCGGAGTTCAGAAGGAGGATTCGCTCGCTGAATAATCTCTCAGGAAATCCGGGGTGAGATTCAACAGGTGTTTTCTGCAACAGCCAAGACAAGTGTGAAGCAATCTCTGGATTTCCTGAATTTGAACTAAATTATTAGTTCAAATAATTTAAGATTAAACAGAACTAAATGAGGTACATTTAAAACAGCAGCGCAACTCTGCAGCACGTCGAGTGTGCCTGCATTTAATTTTGTAAACTTGTCTCTCTCTGAACACGAGCAAAGAGTTCTAATTCAACAGAAGATTGCGATGTGAGTACTATAACATAAAGCACCTGGAGATGCCAGGGATTGAACCCGGGACCTCATACATGCGAAGCATGCGCTCTACCACTGAGCTACATCCCCAATGAAAAATTTTATGGAACAGACTTAGAGATGTGGAAATGCTCACTGATCACAATTCACCACTCACGAAGAATGCCTGCAGTTTCCCACTTTCGCGTTTCTTCTACTACAGAGTAAATTCATAGGAATGAAGAAATAAGGAAGGAAAAATAATCGCATCGAAGCTTCAAGAGACTGGGCACAAATTAATCTGTTATTTTTGTATCCAGTTACATGGGCGACGGTGGTTGATTCCCAGACGGGGGAGTGCTTTTTTTCTACCTCCTTACTCGACTGTCTTTCAATTCTATTTTATTTGAAAGCTTTTTGCATCTTTTAAGTGCTCTTGATTAAACTATGCATAGAAAAACAGCAGTACTGATGATTTAACGTAAAAGGGTGAAACAACGCCCCGGCACAGGAATGGTAACAGGAAGGATCGTGTTCTTATTTAATATGTCCTTTTGAGATGTCTTGTCAATGCACACAGGCGGTAGAGCTGAATAATTTACTTTTAGTGGTGTTTTTAAACAAAGATGGAACACGTTCTTTCTATACCAGGAAGAAAGGAGCAGACTTGACCTTTAAGAGGCAAAAATGACACCTTATCAAAGCTAATATTAATTAAAATGACATCACAACAAAAGAGTGGAGCCTTGAGTGAATAAAGCCTTGAGTGGAGCCTTGAGTTTTCATTGGACGTCTGTGTCTCCATAACTTTGTAGGTGAGAGAGAGGATTGTGATAATTTCCAGGTGCTTCTCGGAAGTGCGTTGGTGGTACAGGTGCCTTCCAAATAATTAAGTCGTGTTTGAATCCCAGCCAGTACAAACCCAAATCTTTTCAAGATAATTTGTGGTCCGCTAACACATCTTTGGAAACACTACAACAGGTAACACCCCGTGTGAAACACCATGAACATCTGTTAAAGTTTTACATACTCTCACGTAAATAAACGTTAGTGTTTTCTGGCGTGTGAGCCAATTTCTCCAAAAAATATTTGTTAGTCTGTCGGGAGGCTGTGCAAGGTGTTAAGAAATATAATTTCTAAAAGACAGACTCCCTAAGCTTAACATCAAGGCAGAAAAAATGCTGTTTTCTCTACAGAAATGCTCTTTAAATTTCAGCATTGTTGCAACTCCCTTTATAAAGGGTGTGCACACGTATGGCATTGTACAACCAAGGCATTGAAAGTTTTTTTTAATTATTGTTCCAAAAAATGTTCCATTTGTTTTCTTTTTAATGTTTTTGATTAAAAGATTTAATTAAATGTGAAAAAAATCTGAATGTGAAAAAAGGTCAAAATGCTATTGAGAAAAATCAGTAATGTGAGGAAAGATGGATTGTGGGAGCCCCTTACCTACCCATGTCATGCTATATTTCTCACTCATTCTACTGGGAGTGGTGCCGTCGCTTCTGGATAAAGTCTGTCAGTGGTCATTCCAGACGGGTCGGGTAATGACTGCTCTTCCGCACAAGAGACACGTGACTTGCGAGGATCCCGACAGTGTCAACTTTCTTTCAGAGCCCGGATAACTCAGTCGGTAGAGCATCAAACTTTTAATCTGAGGGCCCAGGGTTCAAGTCCCTATTCAGGTGGTTGAACTGTTCTTAAGTCTATTGTGAATGTCATTCTAAATAGTCTTTTATCTTTCACTGTTCTAGCTGTACTGTGGTTATTTTAAATGTACATTACTTGTTTTTACAGTAGTGTATTTAGTGTTTCATTTCACAAACCAAAAATGTTCAAGTAGATCTTGTCACTCTACTCCACGTAATCATCTAAATTAAATCACAGTAGAGTACAGAACACGCAGTGAGGAGCTCACACAGTGAGTACTCTTGAATACGACAAGAGGAAAGGCACACTGCACATCAGTAGTATAAAGAGACACCTTTCGTAAAACTTTTGACAGGTACCACGCCCCCCTTTTCCAGCCAATGGTCGTCCACGGTGTTTGGTTGTCCCGCCCCTTGCCATCCAATGGCGTGTTGTTATTTGTGCATGTCCCGCCCCCTCAGGAGCCAATGGTGTGGGTCGGAACCCCCGCCTCCCCCCGGCCGGTCGGTCCGGAGCCTCAGGGTCCCAAAGCCCCAAGGCGGCGCATCCCTCGCTTTAGGTGTGTGAAAGTGTGTATTGGTTTGGAAGGGGACCATGTCTGCCGTGGGGTTGAGTGCGCTCTATTATAACCCTAGGAAATCGGGTAGTTACGGCGGCGCGGGGAGTCTGTTGCAGGCCGCAAGATCCTGGGGTGTGAGCTGCGCCAGCCGCGGCCGGGTGGCCCAGTGGTTGTCCGGCTGCACAAGCCGTGTCTCCAAAGCAGCAGGGGTGCAATCATGCACACACACACTGACTGCGTAAAGTCTCACGGAAAGAACTCGCAGGACAAACACCAGGTGAAATGTGAACCGCTTTATTTCAACAGGGGGTTTTCAAACACCGAAACAGCGCAGCCGCACTTTTTACACAAGTTACAGACTCCAGTTTGCAAGTATGTGAAATGTGAACCGCTTTATTTCAACAGTGGGTTTTCAAACACCGAAACAGCGCAGCAGCACTTTTTACACGTTACAGACTCCAGTTTGCATGTGAAATGTGAACCGCTTTATTTCAACAGGGGGTTTTCAAACAGTGAAACAACGCAGCACACATGCATTACCGGCTCCTGTTTGCATTCAACAATTAAATGTTGGTGCGGAAAATTAGTTCGCTACACATAACCACCACCCCAACATTGCTGAGAAACTTTGCAGCATCTGAAAAAGCATTCATAACCCCCTTCCGCTCCCCGTGTCTAAAGCCATGCGAACCACACTGGGCGATCCGATCTAGCAGAGCAAAAACATTTGCCTGCGTAATCAGCGGGATGGTGTTACCACAGGTTCTGAGCAAAACACGCTGTATTTTGGAATACACACTGTAGAACCCCTCAGGCTTCCTTTTCTGATCTGAAAACATCAGATCCGCAATAATTTCACTCAAGTTCTTGACATACACATCTATCTCTTTAACAAATTTAAGGACATTAGCATTTGACTCTTTGTTTTGCATATCAAGCTTTGTAGAGAGAAGTGTGTAAAGCACTCTTAGTAAGAATTCAGACGTATACATTCGAAATTCTTCATTCTTCGGACGATGGCAGTCCTCAATTATATTTTTTAGCAACTGTTTTATGCGCCGCTCAGTGTCATTTGTAATGGTGTACGAACCCAGACACCGGGCGGTGTACAGAACAGCCGATAAAATTCGGGCTAAACTGAGAGACTTATAAATATCTAAAGTGGCAAACGTCACGTCTTCAGACCCATCTGTGTAGCTGCCAGACAGGCATGTGTGACCCCGCTGCCCGGGATGGTCAATCAGACAGGCCGGGCAGTCATCAACCAGGACCCCCTTTAAACAGTGTTTGAAGATGCAATAAACTACTGCTTTCACAACCTGGGGCATACCATCGGGCTCATTAGGGACATAGGCATCAGCTTTATTAACATTTGGGCGAACACACAAGCATAGACACGAGACATTCACGTGTGCCGGTAGGCTGAAGATTGACCCGTCCACATCCTCTTTATTCTATTAAAGGAAAAAGAAAAGGAAGGCTTAACAAAATAGACATGCTTTGTACCTAAAATATTGAGCATTTAACGCGCTTGTGAGCTAAGGTTTTTCGTTAATATTTACCATTTGTAGCGTGGCATCATCGCTAGCACCCGGCAGTTCTTCAACATCTGGTACCCCAGCTGAACTCACACCCCCGCCGCTGTCACAGGGTGTAGAGGGTGGGGTTGGGTTTTGCTAAAAAGAAGATCAAGTATTAAAATGACATAGGCTAAGCACCGATACAAGTACGATCAGAAAAATATTTTAGCCGCCTACCTCTTGACTTTGTAGAGTAGCGGACCCCGTTGTTTCTTCACACAAAGAAGCCATCTCAGCACCTCTGCGGTGTCTGACAGCTCCAAGCACGCACTGCGACCCTGTCAGGCCGGAGCATTTAAGAATATGCGCCAATGGTGTAACACGCCTACATAACACAAGACATTTTTCAATTGGTTGTGATGACCCCCCCGATTTATCGAGCGCGAAAAGTATTCATACATCTGTTTATAAGTTTTAAAGTATTAACACACAATGCAAACACAAATGTTGTGTTTCCCCAGAAAATAAATTTTAAGTTTTCTCATTTACAAGCACACCATGTATTTCACGCAAAAATGTTCTTAACATTATTAAAAAATAAAACCTCAAAACGTCAAGCTTGTTTTGTGAACACGTCCCTATAAAGAACAGATAAGTTTTCTTATAGCGTTAATAAAAAACATTTTGTTTGATAATATTCTTAGCGGTCTGTTGGTGAATCAAACACAGACAGCGCGACACATTTTCACCACGTTTAACAGCTATGAAATTTAGACACCGTTGTATGCCTTAAAATAATATAGATTTTTAATAATATAGATTTTAACATTATAACAGTCTAAAACGTTTTCTAAAATGTTTCTTAAAATAATTTCTACAGACCAGTACGTGCACCCCCAACGATACCTAAGATTAATGGTTTTATGGGGGGCCATGTGTGTTTCTTAGAAGAGAATGTTTATCGGTTTGGGTATAAGTACCAGAGGTTTAACAGGCGAAGTTTTAGCTGCATTCCAATTCCTACAGTCTCACGTTATCGCCTAACTCGTCAGAATGGATCACGCCGATCAATTTCAACAGTCTGAAGATATTCTATTTACAGACTTAACACTGCTCGACTTGGTAGACGAAGGCCAGGACTCCACGAATTTCAGCGGTATGTATATCCGGCTTTTTGTGAGACAATTACAACGTCACGATGCATGTCTCATGTTTGATATAGTTACAAAACGTTGTATAATATTTGTATACTAGACAATATTGAATTATTATAATGGAATTACCAGGGAGTTGCTCCATAATGTGGTCGTGACTGTGTGTATCTATTCATTTCCATTAGCCCCAAAAACCACAGCTGTAAAAAGGCCAGTTACCGCACAGTCCAACACTGGTGAGTATTTACGACAATGTTTTGAATAACACTTTACGACCATGTGAGTCTTAAAGACACCGGGGTATATACTCCACACCAAAACTCGTGTGTCTATTCCACAGACGCGGGAGAAGGGACAAGTCGCTACACATTTAAAAAAACTCGTTTGGGGTTTACAATCCCACCGCAAAACCTTGTGGAGACAGATGTTCACGCCATACCAGAGGGTGCGGGGCATATTATCAGATCGCCTGAGAGAAGAGGTCGGTATTATATAAAACATTCTTTTAGCATGGCCATTTAAACGTGTCTATAATAAAAAAAAAAACAACCGTTTTTTGGTAATTTGCGGTGTTGAGTTCTTTCACTAATGGTATTTTCCCACTCCGTGCAGACCCCGGACCTTCAAAAAATAAACTGCGACGCGCCAACACGTTAACTGGGTCAACGAGCTCAAAACGTCTGAAATCAACAAGCAAAGGTTAATATAATTTAAGCGTGGTCAAGATGTGTTATGATCCACTTACGGCAAACGTTGCTTCTTTTGTTAGGATGTTAATTCGCTGAAAGATCCTACATCGCGTAGTTTTCTGTTTGGGAGTGTTAAAAAACCTTATTTTAAAACTGCTTAGCTTTTAAAGTTAAAAGCGACTGGTCTGTGCAAGGGTCTACAGGCCGTTAACCACGCTCTAGTAGCGCCACCACAGCCGTAAAGGAAACCGGTGTAACAACATGTCCGGGTAACTTGTTCCATTCACCCGGAGCCCTGTGTGTAAGGATGCACCACATGTGTGGCGTTTTTATCATAGTTATCGTAGTTTTCTGATTTTGACAGTTTAGATTTCATTAATTGTTGTGTTGAAAAGTCTTTTATTTTTATCACCGTGTAGTTTTTTTGATTTTGAGATGTGGAGCATTGGCGTGGTAATAAAAAGTCTTTTATTTTTTCACACAGCCGCTGTATCGACGAGCGGTGAAACAAATGTGGCGGAAACGTCGGACCCCAAGGTGGTGACTGCATCGGAGACGGCTGTTAAGACGCTGACCAAAGCCAGACGTGTCAAGCCTGCGGAGAGAAATCATAACGTGCCTAAAGACTTTGTGTTGGGTGATGTGCTAGATTCAGTGCGCAGTATTACACAGTCACTATCAACGGCGATCACTAATGAGGTTGCCAAAAAACGAGCTTTAGAGCGTCTAAGAGCGGTTTTAGCCGGTGTACAGACCTTGTTTCCAAAACAGATCCAGGTTTTCACCGCTAACCTCTTTAGATATAATTTCTACAGAAGATGCCGCTCTAAACTCTGGATTTCAGACCATGATGATGATATTTCATACTTCATTGGTGCAAATCCCCGGTGATAAATGACTAAACATGCGGTCTAAAAAGTGCTTAAAAGACCGACCGCTTGCCAACCGCAAGCTTTTGTACATAAATAAAAGAATTAAACTGGCAAAAGCATGTTTGTTGTGTCGTCAAAGATTCAGAGAGAGGCATCAGATTTCCCAAGGGCCGCCCGAACCACGCAATGAGAATGCCATGGTAGAAAATAACTTAAGGCCCGAGGCTGTTGTAGCAGAACAGGATGTCGGTAACCGAGAACCGGTTGTATTGAACGATCTGAATCAGGTTGGTGGCGGTGCAGGGGCGAATAGAGACCCCTTAGTTTTCCTGGAGCGTATACGTAGTTATAACAGGTCTTATAATAATTTTAGAGCAACAGAGCACCATGAAGAATGTCATATGTACAGGCTATAGACGCTGTGCATGGTGCAGTCCAGAGAATATTGGATGAATTTTCTCCAAACATCGGGGCGAATGATTTTGTACAGCTGCGATTGACTGCGGGTGGTTTTAACAAACCCTTGTTCTCACGCAGGAGACACCCTGGAGAATTAAATGCTGCCGATTTTTTAAGCCACATCTCGGACCTCTTACAGAGCCACACAGAGGTTCTCACCGATGACAGCCTCCGCTTAGTGGTGACGATAGTTAGGAATATGCAGGGGGGTGCCCGCCGAAGATTTAAATCCGTTCTGTACAGCCGGGTAATTGCTCAGAAAAAAGCGCACCTTATCGACTTACATTACACGGGCGGTAATCTGTGTTTCGCCGGGTGTGTGTACGGTTTGTTGAATGAAGGTTGTACCGATAGGGAAATGTTACAGAGCGCTAAACGAATGCACAAAGAGTTGGGTTTTCCAGAGAATCGGAAAATTAGTTTGTCAGACATAAAAATTTTGTACCACGACCAGGGTGATTGGAAATATTTTACAACGGGGCCCACACCACCAAATTCTAAAATACTTTTTGTTCTACTGCATGAAGAGCATTTTTATGGGGTTTTAAATATTAAAGCTTTTGTGGGGGCGGCGTATTTTTGCACTAACTGCCATGTGGCGTATAGCCACAAGAACGCACACGCCTGTGTTAAAGCTTGTAAAACCTGTTTAGATCCCCAGTGTTGCAAAATTGCAGAAATTCAGAATTGCCCGGCCTGTAAGGTCTTTTGTCGTAGCTCTCAGTGTTTGGCGAGACACTTGCGGAATGCGGCGACGGGTGTGAGTAAGTGTGAGCGCAGGGTCTTTTGTGAGAAATGTGGGGTTTATAACCTCGCAAGTCACAAATGTAAAGAGAAAATGTGCTCGCGTTGTAACAACGTGATCGACACCCCTGACACACATTTGTGCTACATACCGCCTTTGGACAACCCCAAAATTTCAAACAAGTACATTTTTTTCGACTTTGAATGCATGCAAGAAACGGGGAAACACATACCAAATTACGTCCACGCCCTTCATATTGACAATAAACGAAGCTGGGAATTTTATGGTGAAACTTGTCTAAAGGATTTTGTGTGTAAATTTATCGATAGACGTTTCAAAAACCATACGTTCATATCGCACAATGGCAAGGGATATGACAATTACCTAGTAATCAGACAGTTGTTAGCTGCAAAGATGGACGTTGAACTAATTAATCAGGGTGGTAAGATAATGTGTATGACCGTAAAAGCTCTGAACATCAGATTTATCGATTCTTTAAACGTTCTACCTATGAAATTAAGCAAACTGCCGGCCGCCGTGGGGTTCCCTGGGGCTAAGGGTCATTTTCCACACTTGATGAACACTTCAGAAAACCAAAATTATGACGGCTCGCTGCCGCTGCCAGAACTTTACGGCGTTAACTACATGCTGCCGAGCGAGAAAGCCGGGTTTTTGGTTTGGTATGAAGAATGCAGGGGAAGTGTGTTTAACTTACAGAGAGAGTTGAAACGTTACTGCCAGTTGGATGTGGCAATTCTAAGAGAAGGCTGTATCAGGTTTCGGGACGAGGTCATGAATATGACCAGACAGACACTCATGACTGAGTTAGGGGCCGCCTGTGTTGTCTGCATCGACCCCTTTCAGTTTGTGACCATCGCTAGTGTCTGCATGGCCATGTTCAGACTTATGTTTTTACAGGAAGAGACGATTGCGTTGCTACCCCATGAAAATTACCACCGCCAGCAAAAACGATTTTCTACACCCAGCATTCAATGGCTTACAGTGCCTTGCGAAAGTATTCGGCCCCCTTGAACTTTTCAACCTTTTGCCACATTTCAGGCTTCAAACATAAAGATATAAATTTTTTATTTTATGTGAAGAATCACCAACAATTGTGAAGTGGAACAAAATCTATTGGATTTTTGAAACTTTTTTAACTAATAAAAAAATGAAAAGTGGGGCGTGCAAAATTATTCGGCCCCTTTACTTTCAGTGCAGCAAACTCACTCCAGAAGTTCAGCGAGGATCTCTGAATGATCCAATGTTGTCCTAAATGACTGATGGTGATAAATAGAATCCACCTGTGTGTAATCAAGTCTCTGTATAAATGCACCTGCTCTGTGATAGTCTCAAGGTTCTGTTGAAAGCGCAGAGAGCATCATGAAGACCAAGGAACACACCAGGCAGGTCCGTAATACTGTTGTGGAGAAGTTTAAAGCCGGATTTGGATACAAAAAGATTTCCCAAGCTTCAAACATCCCAAGGAGCACTGTGCAAGCGATCATCTTGAAATGGAAGGAGTATCAGACCACTGCAAATCTACCAAGACCTGGCCGTCCCTCTAAACTTTCAGCTCAGACAAGGAGAAGACTGATCAGAGATGCAGCCAAGAGGCCCATGATCACTCTGGATGAACTGCAGAGAACTACAGCTGAGGTGGGAGAGTCTGTCCATAGGACAACAATCAGTCTTACACTGCACAAATCTGGCCTTTATGGAAGAGTGGCAAGAAGAAAGCCATTTCTCAAAGATATCCATAAAAAGTCTCGTCTAAAGTTTGCCACAAGCCACCTGGGAGACACCCCAAACATGTGGAAGAAGGTGCTCTGGTCAGATGAAACCAAAATCGAACTTTTTGGCCACAATGCAAAACGATATGTTTGGCGTAAAAGCAACACAGCTCATCACCCTCAACACACCATCCCCACTGTCAAACATGGTGGTGGCAGCATCATGGTTTGGGCCTGCTTTACTTCAGCAGGGACAGGGAAGATGGTTAAAATTGAGGGGAAGATGGATGCAGCCAAATACAGGACCATTCTGGATGAAAACCTGTTGGAGTCTGCAAAAGACCTGAAACTGGGACGGAGATTTATCTTCCAACAAGACAATGATCCCAAACATACAGCAAAATCTACAAAGGAATGGTTCACAAATAAACGTATCCAGGTGTTTGAATGGCCAAGACAAAGTCCAGACCTGAATCCAATCGAGAATCTGTGGAAAGAGCTGAAAACTGCTGTTCACAAACGCTCTCCATCCAACCTCACTGAGCTCGAGCTGTTTTGCAAGGAAGAATGGGCAAGAATTTCAGTCTCTCGATGTGCAAAACTGATAGAGACATACCCCAAGCGACTTGCAGCTGTAATCGCAGCAAAAGGTGGCTCTACAAAGTATTAACGCAAGGGGGCCGAATAATTTTGCACGCCCCACTTTTCATTTTTTTTATTAGTTAAAAAAGTTTCAAAAATCCAATAGATTTCGTTCCACTTCACAATTGTGTCCCACTTGTTGGTGATTCTTCACATAAAATAAAAAATTTATATCTTTATGTTTGAAGCCTGAAATGTGGCAAAAGGTTGAAAAGTTCAAGGGGGCCGAATACTTTCGCAAGGCACTGTATGTACATCGAACACACAGAGCCCGTTAAAATCCAACACGCGTTAACCACGGCCGGTGAGTTCAAGGTTGGCCCATATTTTCTGGATGGTTATGCTGTAATTGACGGAGTGCCGACAGCCTTTGAGTTCAACGGTTGCTTTTTTCACGGTTGTAGCGTTTGTTATTGTAAAAACGATTTTAAACGATTTTAATCCGCTGACAAACACTACTTTTGGTTGGTTGTACAGAAAGACGATGGTGAAAATTAATTTTCTCAAAATGAGAGGTTTTAACGTGCGTGTTTTGTGGGAGCACGAGTTCAGAGACATGCTTGTTGAAAATGGAGACTTGGGTAAATTTCTAACAGCGGGTCGCTTTTTGGGGGGAGAACAAATGAGATTTGTTTGCATTACACAGCGCAGCCCAGTGAAAAAATCCATTACTATGATTTCACCAGTCTGTATCCATTTGTGAACAGAACTAAAAAATACCCACTGGGGCACCCCCGAATAATTTATAAGAACTTTGGAGATTTAAAACAATATTTCGGTTTAGCAAAGGTGAAAGTTTACCCACCCAGATGTTTGTACTTTCCAGTTCTTCCAACCAAAATTGACAAAAAAACTGTCAACACTGTCGTACATGTGGTGAAACAAAACAGACCACCCCCTGTGAGCACGGTGATGAAGATCGCGCCTTGACTGGTGTCTGGTGCGCCCCTGAATTATGGCCTTAGATCTGGGGTATAGAGTGGGTAAAATTTATGAAATTTGACATTTCGAAAAGTCCTCACACAATCTTTTTACCGACTACATCAAACTGCATCTGAAAGGGAAACAGGAAGCTTTGGGGTTTCCAGAGGGGTGTACAGATGTCGCGAAACAACAAAGATATATCAGCGAATATTATGAAAAAGAGGATGTCCGGCTGGACCCCGGCAACATTAAAAAGAATCCGGCCAAAAGACAGCTTTCAAAAATTGCCTTGAACAGTTTGTGGGGGAAGTATGGACAAAGAGACAATTTACCACAGACCACCATTGTGAGAAACCCCGATGAATTGTTCGGGTACTTATTTACGCCATATCATGAGGTGTCAGCCTGCGAGTTTATCAATGAAAACACAGCCTGTGTTACGTGGAAACACTAAACACCACTATACAGGCCATTCAAACACTAACATTTTCATCGCTAGCTTTACAACCGCCTATGCCCGCTGGGAGTTATACAATCTGCTAAACGCTTTGCAAGGCCACTGTCTGTACCACGACACAGATTCCGTTATCTTTGTGAGCCGGGAGGGTGAGTGGAATCCGGGGCTGGGTGACTATTTGGGTGAGCTGACCAGCGAAATAGCTGCTGGACAACACATCACCGAGTTTGTATCAACAGGACTCAAGTCGTACGGGTACAAGCTGTCTGGTGGGAAAGCCTGTTTAAAGGTGAAAGGCATTACGCTCAATGTGAACAATTGTGAAAAAGTTAACTTTGAGAGTCTGCGGGACTTGGTTTTTGACTATGGCATTAATCCTTATGCAGAGTGCCGGGAATTTAAACACATTTCTATTCAACAGCCGATGATCGTGCGTGTTAAAAAGGATTGGCGCATTGAGACCCGGACCTTAAAGAAAACCCAGAAGGTGGTGTACGACAAGCGGGTGCTGCAAGAAAATTTGACATCGTTGCCCTACGGATATTAACACGATGGATGTCAGGTTAAAACACCCTTTTTCATGCATTTTTTCCTGACCCTCGAATTGCGGTAAAAGTTATTTTATAAAACAGCTCTTGGAGAACAGTGATACTGTTATGACTCGTAAACCCGAAAACATAGTCTGGTGTTACAGCTGCTGGCAACCTCTATCCGCTGAGTTGCTTGTGAAATTTCCATACATTCAGTTTATAGAAGGGCTACCGACGTCTTTTTCCGATGACCAGCTACTGCCACCGGATAGAGTAAATTTGATTATAGTTGATGATTTGATGGAGTCTGCGTGTGAAAATAATGAGATAGAAAAAGCTTTTACAAAATACATACACCACTGAAACCTCAGCATCATGTATATCGTCCAAAATGTGTTTTGTCAAGGCCGGAAACGTAGAACCATAGCATTAAATACAAAGTACATGGTGCTGTTTAAAAACCCTAGAGATAAACTACAGATTACAACCCTGTCACGGCATATGTATCCCGGTAAAGCCAGATTTTTTTGGAAGCGTTTGATGACGCTACTAAAAAACCTTTCGGTTACTTGTTGGTGGATTTAAATGCCGACACCCCAGATGACTATCGCTTGTGAACAGGACTTTTCCCCCCAAGATGTACCCGTGGCTTATGTATTTAAAGAATCTAAAAGTCGGTGATCTCGCAACCACAGACTCAGTCAAAAAAACACGTTCGGGCCATCGTCATGGCTTCACGCGTTCGGAGAAACCTGACACTTACATTTTCTGGTAAAAGCCAGCCCCAGTCACCAGAAAGCTATTCTCTGTGGGGCTTCAGATGATCTTGTACAGGCAATAGCTAAGCCTGCCAAGCAGTTTGGGACCCTGAAGAGAAAGCATAAGCTTTTAAAGACTTTGAGTCAAAGGGGTCTTTCTCTTAAAAGAAAGAGACTCTTGGTGAACCAGTCCGGCAGTTTTATCGGGACACTGTTGAGTATTGTAGTACCATTGATTACGGAGCTTCTACAACACCGATAATGGACCACACTGAAAAAAAATGTACCTTGTACCTCAAAAACAGCTCAATCAACTCCTAGACTGGTCCGGCAAAGAAACCGATGTGAGAAAAATAACAACCCGCAGGTTGGATGACGAAATGAGAGACATTTTTCAGAACTCGCATCTGCCTGAATATGAAAACGTGAAATTATATAATCAGCTGTTACAACGGTATTTGACATTAGTATGCCAGGAAGTTTCTGAAGAGGGGACTTTAACTGTTGTACGACCCGAAAATGCACCCGCCGATCTATCACACGCATCACCACAACAGCCGTCATCGACCGACGCTGATTTTGGGTATATTTTAGACAGTGCGTCTCAGTGGTTCCAGAGAAATGCCGAGATATTGTTAAAGATTATGGCACACAATAAACCGTTAATAGCTGGGAATTAAAGAAAATTTGTGTACAAAGGGGCACCCGTTGAGGGCTCTCACATGATTGATCTTGTCAGGGCTCTCACACAACAGCAATCAGTTGAAGCCGGTAAGAAGCTAAAAGATTGGGATGTGTTCACAGGGGCAATGGCCGAAATCAACGTACCGGGCACCTTGCTAGCCAATGCTGGTAACTGAGAGCTACTAAAACTCAAGTCTGCCCCACTGTGGTGTGCAGCGTCTGTCAAAACTTTAAAACCCCATGTCCCACCCCCTTTTCAACCAATGGTGTTGTTATAGGGTGGATGTCCCTCCTTCCCCCACAGAGCAGTAGTGTGATAGAGAGGTTTAACCAAACTATTAAAACAAAAATGTGGAGGTACCTGACACACAAAAACACCTTTCGATATATCGATCTGTCTGATCTTATTTACTTTTATAATCATAGTTACCACATAACTATTAAACGACCCACGGCTTCTGTTACGACTGATAACTCCCTTGAGATGTGGAGAACCGTCTATGGCGAACACTTTAAGCGAAAACCGTCAAAGTTTTAATTTAATGTAGGTGATCATGTGCGGGTGTCCAAAATAAAAGGGAATGTTTGAGAAGGGGTATGAACAGACCTTCACAGATGAAATTTTCATTGTCAAAGAGCGGACCCCGGCTCTGAGACTCTATTACAAACTGCAGGACTACGCAGGCGATGACATTAAGGGCTCTTTCTACGCAGAACAGCTACAGAAGATAAACCCCAATTCTGAGAGCGTCTATCGCATCCAAAAGATTAAAGCAGCCAGGGGGCGTGAAAAAAAACAAACAGATTTTGGTAAAGTGGCGCAGATAGAGCGATAAATTCAATAGTTGGGTAAAGGCTTCCGAGGTCAAAGAAATATAGAGGTGCTGAAAAATGAACCCCAATGTCTTCTAGGTTACGCTGGCCAGTAATTCATCCTCAAAAATGTTTCCAAAGAACACCAGCGCGTGCTTCACAGAGCATCTGGCAAAGGCGATTGACCTGGACAGGAGCTGGGAAGTGGGTCTGGTCGAGCTGCACTATCCGCATACGCTAAACACGTTTGATCAAGATGAAGATTTTCTGTCCATATAGTCTAATCGCTGATGAACATGTACCTTACCTAGAGGGTACTACTGCAACATCGATCAGCTCATACATGAAATGAAACGTGCTGTGGAAAAAGTTCTGTTAAACCTCTCTATTACACTAACCTTCACATCACTGGCCATAATGAATTGTTCAATATTCTCACATTTGAGAACATTTTGGAAGGTCCTGTTAAGAAATTCTTTTCTGTCATCAGTTTGTAGCATTTTAGGAGTACGACCCTCTTGAAATATATTTCGGAAATCATTTGTCACGACACCTCCAGACTTTTCAGTGGCACGGCCCAGGCATATTTAGACAACATGTCTATATGTGAGGAGATGTAACAGAAACCATCGTTGAACTCACTGTAGTCTCTCATGTTCACCAAGTCGGCCTGCCACTGCCAGTCCATTTCAGGTACCAGCGTCCTGCTTCTCTTAAAGCTCACACGTGCTGGCTTGTGCAGCGTATAAGCCAGCTGGCCGGACAACCAGTCTGATACCCGGCCGCGGCTGGCGCTCACACCCCAGGAAGTTGTGGCCCTCACCAGACTCCCCACGCTGCCGTAACTTAGTTGGCAAGACCTGGGTTCGAGCCTATACAGTGAGGCACGAACTAGGGCGGGAGCGGCAAGTGCACAAGCCCTAGAACCTGAATCCATTACAATAACAAAAGGACAGAATTAAATGGGGTTAATTTCGAAATCGCAAATTTGAGATACCATAGCGCGTTTTTTTTCCACTTCCTGGCGGAAACGGACTTCCTTAGTTTTGTGTATTCTTGATGCATCACAAGGAGGTATGCAGCCATTCAAAGTGCGTGGTACAGACACGTACCGGAAGTAATTGGCTACGGCATCGCGCATCGTGACGCATGATGATGCGGGGTACCGCGGTATGTGATTGGTTGACCGACGGGGGCACTCGTAGTCCGTTGGTCTGTCGTAGAAAGACTTACAGTACAGTAAACGTCTTTACTGTGCCCGTTGTAGATATTGAATTTTACCACTGAAGGGAAATCTTAATAGCTGAGCATAAAAAGAATAGGAGCTCAGTCAATTCTTATGGAATGTGTTTTCTTTCTTCTTTTTTTCAGCATGGAATAAACCTGTTACTTGATTCATATGGATGCCTGGTTCCGCCGGGGATTCAAAACATTTTTTATTTTATTTTTTTAATCGGGTATCAAAGGGAATAGGCAGTATAACCCTGTTCATGCACAAACTGTGGCATGTTACATTGATTTGGGTGTCTCCTCTTGCCAGAGAGCTCTAAATTGCATTTTGAGCGCAGTTGTTGACTTTTTTTAAAATTGCATTTTGGGCACGGACAGCACATACAATGGTTAATGAACTGCGCCATGAAATTTAAAATAGTATTCTTTAGGTGTGAGGGTAGGAGTGGACTGCAGCAGGCTTAATCAGCAAACCAGGAAAACAAAGAACAGGACAGGTGAGACGTGTATCCAGAAAGCGAGTGATCAGAAAAAGGAAATGGTGTTACGCCCAGGTTTTCGACCCAATTGTTTTAACTTGCTAATGCATCAGACACATTTCCTGGCGTATTGTGTTTTAAATAAAATAGGAGTGTCTTTTCCTGGCATTAGCTCATCGGTATAGTGTAAGTTTTATCTGTACCATATCATACAGTATATAGGTACAGAATTCAAGCTGCACCACTGTATCGCTCTGGTAAGGAGATAGACAATGACCAAAATCACGAAGACTCTCTCACACCAAATAATGAAGATGAAGAGAAACGGGAAGTCAACACGGGACATTGTACAGCAGTTGGCTTTGATGGACATCTTCGTTTCTGAAAGCACAGTGAGACGGCATTATAAAGGGGAGAGGAGGCAAAGAGAATCTAAACCGAGGACGATTCAAAGGTAAATAAATTTCTAAAAATACCTTTCTTGCATGTAAATACAACTACGCACATTATTTTTAAAACTAACTGTTGATCTCTTTTTTTTCAAGTCCTATTGTGCGAGCTATCGACAAACTGACTGATGAAAATGATGAGCTACCGGCGATGCAAGTCCGAAGACGGCTCTGGGCTGACTTCGGTGCGACCATTAGCCCGACATCGATAAGAAGAGTACGCAGGAGGCTTGGATGGAGATACAGAAAAACCAACACATGCCCCATGATAAGACTAAAAAACAAAGAGGAAAGACTCAAGCAAGCGCTCCAATGGATTGAACAGGGGGAGGCATTTCAGGATGTACTTTTTACCGACGAAACAACAGTGGCTCTGGAACAGTTTTCAACAATGGCATTTTGCAAAAAGGGGAGACATGTGGACAAGCCAAAGCCCAAACATCCACTGAAGGTTCATGTCTGGGGGGGTATATCTAGAAGAGGCCCGGGACCACTTCTTATTTTCGAAGGAATTATGGACCGTGTATTCTTCGAGGAAGTCGTGGTCACACACCATGCCGCCCCATATATCAGGGAGCAGTTTGGATCAAGGCACCGTCTCTTTCAAGACAACGAACCGAAACACACAGCAGCAAGGGCGAGGCTTATAGCAGAAGGAGTGAACTGGGTGAAAACTCCAGCCGAATCACCAGATCTAAATCCGATAGAGATGGTTTGGCATTCGTTGAAAGACTATGCTCGGAAAACTGCTAAGCCCGTCACAAAGCAGGAACTGATCGATGCGATCTATAAATTCTGTGAGGAAGAACTGACTGAACAAAATTGTAACAATTTTATTAACAGGCTGTTTCGTGTTCTTCCTAGGATTGTTGACCAGGGCGGAGGACATTCGGGAATGTAAGTCTGAGAGAGAGTCTCACATTTGTGGACAGTCTGTCCACAAACAAAACATGTAAAAAAAATGTAAAAAAAACAATTACTTTTGTCAATGAAAACCGGTGTGTGTGTGTCTCTCTCTGCTGGATGTCCCTCTCACTCTCTGCTGAATGAATAAAAGCATTTTATTAAAAACGCGTTTGCGCTTGTCTGGGTATTTACTTTGTAATCTGTGGTTTACATCTACTGTATTGCTTTGAGATGCCACTTTTAAAGGTGAAATGTTAAATAAAGCTTATTATTGTTATAGAGAAACATGATCAGATTTTCCCTGGTTCAGAAAAAAGACGATTAAAATCTGTAATCTTTGCACTTGTATGTCATCGGAAAATACAATCAGTTTCTGCTTTGTGTAAGGATGGTGTGGTGAGAAGGTGAGAAAGTGGTGAGAAAGCTGTGCTCCTCAAAGCGCTTTACAGGATAAAAACAATAACAACAATAGTGGCTGGGCAAACAATTTTTTTTTATCGAAATACAAAATGAGATACTGTATAATGATGTGCATGAACAAAGTTATACTGCAATTTTCCTTAGATACGCGATTAAAAAAATATATTTTTTTAATCCCCGGCGGAACACATTCCATAAGAATCAGCACTTTACAACCCTTACTGTGTGCGACTGGAAAAGAATTTGTGATCGGATCAACGAAATGCTTCGTAGAAGGAGGAGCTCTTTTCCTCTAGTCTAACCACAAACAAAACATTCCTGTTAGACAAAAGGAATTGAAAAAAAAACAATTTTGTCAATGGAAACCGGTGTGTGTGTCTCTCTCTGCTGAATGAATAAAAGCATTTTATTAAAAACGCGTTTGCCTGGTATTTACTTTGGTCCCTTTTAACTGTTTTTCGATCTACTGTATTGCTTTGAGATGCCACTTTTAAAAGTGATATGTAAAATAAAGTTTTTTATTATTGTTATAGAGAAACATGATCAGATTTTCCCTGGTTCAGAAAAAAAGATCTAAAGTGCTACACATAACTTTCTTAATTCGATGTATTTAAAGCAGTAAACTACTGTAGGTGTAACATAACATTCAGACATACAATCGAGAATAGTTTTGTGGTGTTTGTTTAGATGAAACGTATAACGTAACAAAATTAAAGACGATTAAAATCTGTAATCTTTCCACTTGTACTGTATGTCATCGGAAAGTTTCTGCTTTGTGTAAGGATGGTATCAAAAAGCAATCTTAAGTGGTGAGAAAGCTGTGCTCAATGTATTTAAGGGACTTAAAAGTAAAAGGAGATGCTTCATATTGCTTGACTAATTTTAAAAACTAAGTTTTAAATGCAGACGCTCCCTCGGTGCCGCGCCGGGTGTAAATATCAAAATATACATTCGCCCCAGGCAGAGGCCGAAGAGCGCCCGGCTGGGGTGCGTGGGGAAGAGCATTACAGGAATGAAAGGCGGGGTATAGGAAGGCGTTCAGTCTGGGCAGGTATAGATTACACTTTTCTAAAACGTACTTGAAAAATAAAAATGATTACAATCTAATCCTTCCACGTTTGATCCCAAAATCCCAAGAGATATAAATCTAAATGGGTAGAAAGTTATGCTGAAAGTTTATTAAGATACTTAGAAGACAAAGATACTGTATCAATTTATGTTGCATTAGCCTGATTATGATAAAAAAAAACACAATTAAACACACGTTTGCGATTTAAATCAATATAAATGTTTATATTGTAACGCATACTGTCCAGCCTCCATTTCTCTATAAAAATTTACTCTATTACACACACACACACAATAGAAGCAGGAAGCAGAAGCAGGGACCGTTGTCAGAAGGCAAGAAGGTGACTATTCATTGTTATCAAAAATGACTTAGAATCGATCATGTTGTGATATTTTGAAATAAAAAAGTCAATTGACTGTCCATACTATCACTATTCTATTTTTTTGAAGTAATGTTTGTTAAGAGAAAAGTCCAGCACCAGCTGGATTTGAACACACAACCCGTGAGTTGGTAATCGGGCACGTAGACCAGTAGGCTACAAGGGAAGTCACATGAAGAGAGAGGCGAAACAGCCCTACACAGCCCTGTCGCAGTACACGAATATAATCATATCGTTATTCAATTTTTTTGATACGCGATTCCATATTATATTAGCAGAAAAGCTTAAAACTACCACTTTTTCACATGCTATTTCACATGCTAGTTAAATACTTGGATGCTTAAAATCGTTAGGGAGAAATGGAATACCAGTGTGTATTTTTCCTTTAAAGTACCGATTCCTGGAATCTGACTGGCTGACACCCTTCTGAAGTGATTCCATAAAATCTGGTATACGGAAAAGAAAGCGTTGATACATACAAGTATCTTTTAATACAGTCTTTGCTGTGCTCTTGAGGATCCTTGTGATATTTTGAGCTCTAGTTGAATGATAGGTGTCGCATTTTAAATCATTTTCGTAGTTAGAAATTATGAAACGCCCTGTTAAAAGCAAGGGAGTTTTTATGCCCGTTGAAGTAAAACAAAATGCCTGACAAAGTATGGCTTGGACAGATTCCAAGTGCTTGTACAAATGTGCTAAAGAAATTATACTTTGAGTATACAGCTTGTCCAAAATCATTCATTATTAATACTATTAGTAACATCTTCGGTAAAGGCTTTGATGCATAAATATTTCTGATAAAGGTAGGTTGTGTACTTTTGTCCAACTGAGCAATCTTGCTTTAATAAAATATACGAACATTTTAATGACTGATGATTAACATGCTGTAATACACAGTTCAAAATTAAAAGCTCAAATGCTGTACATGAGAGGTTAAGCTCCCCCCGGCGGTTTTACAAGGTGACGCGGATAGTTTCCGGCATGGCATCAAATGACGCGATTAACCGCGTGATACTGCGTGACACCGCGACACGCCTACCGGGGTATGCTGCGGAATACCCCACCCATTTTGAATGGCTGCATCTGTACTCTTCTCTTTACCGCACGTATGGAGTTTGGGTCTGATCGAGCTCGTTACTCGTCACTCACGCAATCTACTACTTTCATCTAATATAGCCCTTTATTTGGCTTTTAACTCCACCTGTTACCCCTCACACTCAATGTTTCAGAAAAAGGGTTTTAATTTAAACTTTGCCCAGCAGTGTTTGAGCAGACAGAAGAAATAGAAGCGCCATTCGCGCCAGTTTAGCATAGTAACCACTAACTCCAATAATCCACTTATTATTATAATAATAATAATAATAATAATAATAATAATAATAATAATAATAATAATAATAATAAAATAGAATCCCAGCTTCTGCATAAAAAAAACTATTGATATAGTGCATCCCCAACACTGGCTGGAGACGCTGTGTGTGTCCGGGCTTAGCGGTTATATAGGACAGGACTCGGCGAGCTGCAGGTGAAACTCATTGCTCTGCGCTCCCCGTGCGGAATGCGCGTCTCCTCCCTCCAGACTCGTCACACCGCCTTCTACAGCGGGGAAAAAAAAACTTCCCTTTACTGTCTTAATACATCCCTCTTAAATCCCAGGAACACAGAAACTGCGGGGCGTTTCTGTGAGTCAGTACTGGGTTTCTCTGTTCGAGATTACAAGCGGAAACAATTAAAGCGCTGAAAGCAGGAAGTTATTTCTGCTCGTAGGCATAAACGTGTAAAAATACATTTTCTGATTCCTAAAACCTAATAAAATCCATGTAAGTCTCCCTTTTGTTCCCAATGCACATAACTGAATATAAACCAGTCAAGTTCAGGTACTTTACTGATAGTTCAGGTACTGATGTATATGAATACACTAGTTCTGGCGCAGCTGTTACAACAAAGATACTTACGAACTATTTTTTTCATACGAGCTCTTGCCGTTTTAAAATTGAATATTTTTTCATTTCGCTAAATCACACGAAACACCAACAACACTCATCATAAGCATCTGACCAATCACATTCCTGAATTTTAAAAGTATTTAGTATTTATTTTTAACTTGTTTTATTTTTAAAAAAATGTATACACCTGTTTTACATATCCTTGCCATTTTTGGCATATTGTAAGTGGATTGTAACTTCAAATTGATAATTCCTGATCTTTATAACTGTGTATCATTTCTTTTTACCTTGTTTTAATATGTTTTAATTATTTTTGCATTTTATAGAACTTTTTTAATATATTGAGCATTTTAGCATAATTTTAAAATAGGACTATCAATGCTCCTGACTTCTAAAACCTGTATTTATTCTGACATTTTTCTCTCCAACAGCAGATGAGGAGGGATGCATTTGATTTTAAATTGGTTGATTTTAGGGGAAAATGTACATTAATTTCTTTGTACGTATCATCAGTGGGAAACTTGGCATTTTGGGATGAATTGCAATCTTTACTGCAAGACTGATATAGAATTGACGGGAGATTTAAATGACACATTTGATGAATCAGACAGGCACAGTACAACATCTAAAATGGCAGAACCCTCTAAAGTACTGAAATATTTTAGGCACATTCATAATCTACGAGATGTTTGGTGGTTACTGTGTCCTGCTACCCTTTCATATTTTTTAATGTGCATGAATCTGTCCCACTTCTTTTACTAGTTTTTAAGGAAGATTCTGAAATATCTGATTACGAGATCAAGCCAGAAAAAAAAATGATGACAATTAGTAAGAATAAAGATACAATGTATTGACAATGTAATATGCTTTAAAGGATTAAAAGGAAAATAAATACTTTATCTATGCATACTAATTCAACTGAGCTCCTCTTAACACTATAGCCTGAAGAATTGCCAAAGCACAATGTAACACTTTGGGTGACACTAAGGGAAGAGGAACACAACACTCAAAACCACAAACCACTTATTTTCAACAGCAAAAATATGCTTGAAAATATTTGACAAAAAAAAGAAAGCTTGCGAAAGATGAAACACAGATCTTGCTTATCAGTGCAAAACAAATATCACAGGCCGGCAAGAATAAAGTATTTTTTTTTTACAAAAAGCTTGCAAATGGAGAAAAGGGATGCACGTGAGTCTCTGGGAGCTGTTAATTGAAAGGTTAGTGGTTCGAGCCCATTTCTCATTATTCTACTTAATTGGATTTCTTAGTAAAAACTTAACCCACTTGATATTTGCAGGAAATGCAGTTTTTTTGTGTGACGAACTACAACAAGTAAACAAGTGAGTACATTAGTCATTATCACTGGGAATGACCAGTCATGGCCAACATTCAAGGGAATCGTATTCAGTCACGGACTTTGACCTTCAAATGGTTGGCGGGAGAATTCATTTATACTCTCGTTGCACCCTTAGTTAAAATATTATATAAATATATATATATATAAAGATTGTTGTATTTTATAATATTTTAGCAGAGGGCACAAGGGGGTCTATTATACCTTGCGAAACATCCAAGACAACTATAATAGAGGCTCATATTTTAATAAAATTTGCTTTAAAAGAAAACCAAAATTTGTATGAAATCATCCCTCAATATTGACGTTCAGTTGAAGGATTTGAAGAAGCAACAGCGATAGGTGAGTACATTGATTTTGGACCCATGTTTGCATCTGAATAATCTTTCCTCCTGGAAAGAATTAAAAACAGGTCTGTTTTGAGTCTCATGATGATTCTCTTCTGGATCTGAAAAAAAAACAGTGCAAATTTGTTTCCGATGTATTTTTCAATTTTATCAGATTTTTTCAGGTGAATGCAGTCGATACGTTCAAGTTTTTATATGATGACAGGACCTACACTTAGGGCTCAGTACTGATAACACTGCTGATATTGATGGAGTAGAAATAAGTGATGTATTGGCAGCTTAATCTGAGGCGAGAAGTCCTAGAACACCAACAAAAATGTTAGGATTCAGAGGAAGAAATATTTTTCTGCCTCACCCAATCCTGCTGCATTAACGAGGCTGAAGTTGGCTGCTTATTCGCCAGCTTCTTATTCGCGTTTTTCGTTCCACCTTAAGTGCTGTTGCTGTGATGTTATGACGCCTTTCGCCTGTAGATGGCTCTCTATAGTCATTTTTAAAAATACTAATCCGAGTTGATTACTGTATATATCCTCAGTAAAGGGGAATATGTAAGTAATGATTATCCAAATTGCATTTTTGTATGAAACACATTTCAGAAAATCGAAAACCAATTTTCAAAACTCACAATAACACAAACTGGCATGTTAGACAACAAGTAAATAAGACAAAGGCAAAACGTGAAGTCTCAAAATCTTGCATTTTGCAAGAAATGTTATTATAGCAGTTTACAATGGGACATTTAGAACATGGCATATGAGAATATATGGTTAACGGAGGATGAGCAAAGGGTGATGACACTTTCTGCTTATTGCTATGACCCTCCCTCCTGATTATAAAATTGTCTCACAATTCTGCCACTGAGGTGTGAGACACAATGTAACAGACTCTCAAAATCCTGAACTTCAGGAAATGTTGCTGTACCATTTTTAAAATATGACCCTCTGAATATGGCATGAGAGAATTCATAGGGAAAAGCTAATTGCTCTTTCTGTTGTATTGCGATGGCCCCTGTTTAGAAAAAAACATCTCAGAATTCTGACACAAAGGTGTGAGACACAATGTAACAAATTATGAAAATCATGAAGTATAAGAAAATTTACTGTACCATTTTTTAATATGACCCTCTGAACATGGCATGTGAGGATTTATAGTCAACAAAATAGCACCCCTTCTGCTGAATTACTTATTCCCTCCTTCCTCGTTACCAGAACATCTTAGTATTCCGACACTAAGGTAAGAGAGACAAAATCACTCATCACGAACATTTGTAATTACAAAACTTCACTGTTGCATTTCTGTGTTGTGACATTCTGAACATGGCATGTTAAAGTATATAGAAAACCTAGATCAGAACAGGTTAAATGTAATTCATAGTGATTTATATTTTTTTAATTCTTTCTAAATGAAAACAATTATGTTTTTCAGTGATAATGACACTTCGGTATTACATAAAATATGCTTCAATGCCAAAATAAATAATAATGGAAAAAATACCCACAGTGGACATTCATAGTTGCGATTATAGGAATGTTATATATCAGGTGAGTAGCTGTGTCAGCATGCGTAGGCTGCAAAGGAAAAATTAAAGGATTATTCCATGCTGAAAAGAGAAGAAAGGAAACATAACATGTTGGCCCTAGAGCCTTCTTCAGGTGTGAGCAAGACAGAGCAGTAAGAAAAGATAATTTTCTTTTTATCTTTGCTTACTGCAGTTTATCTTTGATGACAACATCAAAGATGTTAGGAAGTTTTACGGCTAACAGCTCCACATCAACTTCCTTTTATAACTAACCTCATCAGATCCCTCAACTCCCAACTCTTCCAATTTCTCACTTCAGAGAAGGATAAAAAACTCAATCATCCTCTACAGAGAAAAACCATCAACACCCCTACCACCAATCCTAACCTTGTTTTTACTATACCTTCTGACCTTTCCCTTTCACCCCTTTGCATCCTCAGCTAACATATTTTAAAATTACAATAGACTGTATAGTATTTATGTTTAAAATTAAGGTAAATATGTCAAAATATCAAAATCCAACTGCACAGTGCTATTGTAACAATGCTTGTCAAGTTCTCAAACAAACCTGCATTGTATTTTTAAAATATTTCAGCAGAGGATTCAACTGGAGTATAAATGAAGATTCGACGATAATTTTTTTTGAGTGAATATGGTTTTCTGGGGAGTTACAATGTTGGACATTATTGGACATTTCCCGGTGACACTGACACGTGTTAAACACTCGCATTTCCTGCAAATATTAAAATGGTTATGGTCTCGCTAAGAAATCCAATCGACTGAAGACAGCGTTTACATTGCAAAGGAAACCTTTCGGTTAACAGCCGAACGCGCTAACCGATTGCGCCACAGAGACTGACTGGTAGGTTCATTTCTCGAATCACAAGTTTTCGGTTAAAAAAAAAAAATCTCTTCCCGTTTATTTTGCCAGACGGTAATATTTCTTCTGCACTGATAACCAAGAATTGAATTTCATTTTTCGCAAGCTGTGTGAATTTAATCAAAAACAAGTTTTCCAGAAAGGAAATGAACACATGCATTTAACGAAATCAAGCCCTTTGTGATTGCCCGAAATGATACGTTCTGTACTACAAGATAGGAAGAAAGACACGGCTGGGATTTGAATCCCTGTTCTTTTGTTTAATAGAGAAGCCCTTTAACCAACTAGGCTACGGTGACAGGACGACCAGCCCCTTTTACAGCCGCTCGGACACACCGCTCTGAGACATTTGCGTTCAGTAAGCGCTGAACCTGCGCTCAGAGCAAATTGCCTCTTTTACATAGCAGCCCCGACACTGAGAAACGAAGAGAACTGGCTTTTATCTGGCATTTTCATGTCCAATGCGTTTGACATCTCCCAAGGGCGACGGAGTTCTTTTGCGACACTATTTCTTCTTCTTTTTTATTTCTGTAGCTTTGATAAAAAAACGAGAAATCGTGCAAGGGAAAAATGTCTTTTTTTTTCATAGAGAAAACGTGCACCAGGAAATGTTGTGTTGAGAAGAAATGATTTAACATGATACGTGACCTAATTTATCGGAGCAATTGCTCAACCAGCAAGGTCTGGAGAGGTTGGAGAGTCTGGTGGATGTGATAATTATACGGTGTTGTGGAAGAAAACAGTCTTTCTTTGAATTCTCAGTCAATCGGAATTTCAGTGCGAAACATAAACCCCTTGTCTGATTTAAAGAGATTATATTTTAAAACTCATAAAAAATCAGAAAACACATGTTTCTCACTTTGAAATTTTAGACGGAGCGGTGCATTACTAGTAGCGGCGCTGAGCACGCTATGGGGAAATTCAGGGTATGTGAAATGCCAGCGGTTTAATAAACAACGCGTCTGATTTCGGATCATAAGATTGTAGGTTCGACTTCTACCTGGCTCGTGTAAATGTTATTCAAGCTCCTCAGTAATAGATGTATATTATGTAATGAACCGCACCTGAAAGCAAACGTTGGGTCTGTTTCCTTTGTTTTCCAGCATGAAATAGCAAATCGTTACAAAAAGCACCTGCTAATGTCCAATAGCGGGTTTTTTTTTTCAAATGACATTTTCAGGCTTCAGACACTTTTTAATAAAACAAAAGTGTCCGGAAACTCATTAACTTTCAGGTTTGCTTGAACCTGTATTAAAAAAAGTTATCTGAAACTTCCGGGATTCCATTATCTGATGTAGCTGTCTCTAAAGTTGGACGTGATGTTAAGCAGATGTGAACTGTGCTTTTTCTCTTAAAAAAAAACAAGTTCTTTTTTTCCTCTTCACTCCAATGCTGGAGACTGTAAGCCTCTGTGAGCTCCACACTGCGTGTCCTGTACTGCTCTATTTTGTTTAGATTATCTATGTGGTGTACAGATAGAACTCAACTGCATGGTGTGAATTCCGTGTTCAGGACCAGCAGAACCTGAAAAAGTAACAGCTAATCTCGACGTGATTTGAACATGCAGCCTTCTGATCTGGAGTCAGACGCGCTACCGTTGCGCCATGAAATCACGGCTGTCCGTGCTTTTGAATTCCCCAAAGGAGACAAATTAGCTTCACAAAAAAAAAAATCTCCTGTGAAGAGCGCAGCTCTTCCGGAGAGAGTCTCTTCTTCCCAGACCACATTTTATTCTTCTTGCGCAGCTCTTGTGCAGGTGTTGTTCTCAATTACAGATCCAGAAACACTGATTGTTTTTTCTATTTTTTTAAATTAAGTACCCCATGGTGCAACGGTAGCACGTCTGACTCTAAATCCCCAAGTTCATTTTCAAAGTATATCGGAGTCAACTGATACTGATCAGGTTCTGCTGCTACTGAACCCGCAGTCTTCACCTTAAAGTTCAATTCCCCAAGCCTTTTGACCTTATATGTCCATCCCTTCTCGTCAAAACTCGTATTTTAACAGGGTACCCTTCAGAAATCGCAGCATAGAATGAAAAAACTCCAGTAGATCTCGGCCGCTGTTGGTGATTTTCCTTTTAAAATAAATGAATCTCTGGAAATTTTACGGAGTGTATCACTTTCACTGAGACCGAGAATTGTTAAACTGTACATGCGTCTTTGTGGCTCAGTTGTTAACCAAAAGGGTGGTGGTTTGAGCCCTTCCAGGGACGCTATGAGCCTTATAATGTACACACCCTCCTCACTTCATTTCTCCACGGCCGGTCTTGTACCGCTAACAAATACAGAGGCCGTAGGAGGCAGTAAGCTCGCATATATAGCTCACTGTGTATATAATGAAGAAGCAGAGGTTAGTTTCTCATCTGCGCGTTACAGAGCCTTACGCAACTCAAACAGCTAGGGTTTGATCCCTGCACGGGCTATTAGTTGAAAGGCCATTGTAAATGACGTATAAGAGATTTATACTTTATTGATCCCGTGAGGAAAATTAATAAAGCTTATCCAGCTGGCTTTTATGTTTCACACTAAATTGCGATCTTGAAACCAAAATGAAATTGACATTTGTACTGTATGTTTTTTTTAATTACAAAGCAAACAGAGTATTCCCTTAATTCAAAGATCAGATATTGGCCAAAACAAGACAATCAGACGTGGGCTGACTTTGGAACAGGAGCCTCTGCTTCGTCGTTTATTGAGCTTTTGATCAATGTCTGAGTGAATAAGATTCGCTATTTTAACTCTTTGATTAAAGTACACAAAAAGCACCGTCCTTCGAGCCAGAATCGAACCAGTGACCTAAGGATTCCCTACTGACTCCACTACAGGCCTCCACTCTACCAACTGAGTTATCGAAGGCATGTCACACAATGCTCCCTGGCACATACTGCCCAGTGTAGTGAAATGTTCCGGGTGATTTAAATCCCAGTTCGACATCAAGTTTCCAATTCGTTTCCTTAGTCTTCTTTACCTTGAATTTAAGCCACGAACCAGGATTCTACTGTATAAACTTCCGGGGATATTACAAAATGTTTGATTGGGCATCAATCATTCCAGACATCATATTCCATGTTTAATATGATCTCGAGGGATCATATTAAACATGTCATTAGTATCGAGAGTAGGATCACCATGAAACTCAAAACAAACTGTTTCATTCTGTCTTATTTAGAAAGTAGCGTTTGTGCTACATTAATTATATTTTCGTGGAAATATAGAAGTTGTAAATGTTAAAATTTATATTTGAATCGAAATGTGGTTTTGAGTTAAATATAAGCGTGATCATGTAATTAGTTTGTTTGGCATTACTATATATATTGCCATGTTACTAGAATTTGTAACTGAAGATTACTAGTTGTGTTTTTATGATGAGTAGCCATTTGTTGATTACAATATTGTATATAATGTATAATTTGAACTACATATTTTTCAGGTGTGAATAATTGTATATTTTAAGAATCAATTTCTAAAACAAATCATTGGCTTTATTTACTAGTTTCTACACCTATAAAATATTTATTTGATGTATAATAGACCTTTAACTATATATGTATATTAGTCCTCTAAATTTATCCGTATAATAGAACTCCAACCATTTATGTATAATAAACATATAATCATAGATGTCTAATTGACATATAACGATATATGTATATTAGAATTTCATTCTAGACCAGTTAGGGAGCACATTTATACGTCTAAAGTATGCGTTTAATAGTCGTATATTCTACATCTTTTGTCCACTGGGATGTGCCGATTTTAATTTAACAAAGCTAGATACACATTTTCTAATGCAGCCTTCATTACAAGACAGTTTGTTTTTCGAAAGCGTGTTATGTAAAAAGAGAAAAACGAAAATATATAGATGACAATCTTTCAAAGCTGAAGATTTTACTTTTGAAAAATTGACATTTTATGTATGCAGATGCATTCGCTGGTTTTAGAACTTTGCTGTGCTTTCTGAATCATTTTCAGCGTTATAAAGTGGGTGTAGAGGGAGCGATCTCTTTGTAGAGCAGTTGACAGGCTGGAGATGTTCAGACTACTCTCGTTATTTCTCAAATGCTTACATCATTTTTGCTGGGACGCAACTGTGTACATGGGCTTGGTTTTCGTTTCACTGATTCTCATTGAAGATTTGGGAATTAACGACGAAAGATTCAGTTTGGCAGAAGGTTTGGTTCACAACGATCTTGAAGACACGCCCATGTAAGGCAGCGTGTGATGATTTGTACTATAAAAGACCAAATGCTCAAAGTGACGTCTGCGTTTACCGTTTAGACTTTTCCATCTTGGGCACACTTTTAGAAAGCAAAGATAGAGTAGTTGTGTTGAATCACACTAAGACATCTGTTAGCAGAGTGGTGCAGCAGAACTGTGCTGGGCCCATAACCCAAAGATCGACTGATTGAAACCATCCTTTGCTATGTACATTTTATGCACGATTGATAAGCACACCATCAGTTTAATGAAGTACATTAAAACTGATTTTTCTCTCGTGTGTGTGCAAGCTTCACACTTACAGTACTCTTTAATCTTTACCAATAGCAGATGCCCAAATGTATCTTTGGTTGTTCTGAGATCCTTGATAGTTTCCTCAAATCCTTCAAATGAACATCCATAGCAATTATGTTTAAGTTTATTACAATTAAGGTACATATACAAAATATCAACGCACATTTGTATAATGCTCATTTAATAATGATTGTCAAGGATTGTCAAGTTCTCCAACAAATCTGTGTTCTAATTTTAAAATATTTTTGCTAAGGATACAACGGGTGTATAAATGAATTCTCCTGACAGCCAGTTGAAGATAAAATTCCACACGTGAAAATGGTTTACTTGGACATTGACAGGTACTTAATTGTTTACTTGTAGTTCCACACGAGTAAAATACATATTTCCTGCAAATTTCAAGAGGGCTTGCGAAGAAATCCAATCAAGTTTTAGCAGAGATTATGGTTACAGCTGAACAGTCTGAAGCTCGTCCCTTAGTGGGTTTGAACCACCAGCCCTTCATTTAATAGCTACACTGAGACACACTCCTGTTGCTTTTTGCCATTAACACATTTATAGTTAAAGAATTATAAAATACTGACATTTTCCTGCCAGCCAGCAGTATTTCTTCTGCACTAACCATGAAAAACCAATAACTTTATTTCATCTTTCGCAGTCTGTAATCCACAGAAAAAGAAGTGAATACTTGTATTAAGCTAAATCAAGCTGACGGAGATGCACTGCCGTTGTGTTTCTCCACTTTTCGTTAAAAGGAGAAAAATCACTGACATTTATTTGCGGTATTTCTTCTGTCCTGATTAGCAAGACTTATATTTTATCTTTCAGAAGTTGTATGAATTTCTTGAAGTTCAGAAACAACTTGTTCCACAAAGGAAATGAACACTTGGTTCAAAGTAAATCAAGACGTATGTATCTCTCGCCGCGTGTGCTCTTATTTGTCCATCTCTCTACTTTTCTCTCACTCTGACAGTCTGTGCAGAGTTTCTGAAGGGGATGTAACACCACTTGGCAAAGAGAAAAATTATCAGAGGCAGAATAAAAAAATCATTATTCTCTTCTCAGTCAGATTCACAGCTCAGAGACAATCGGACAGAAGCTCAATACTTCTTTTTATCCGTCAATCCAGAACCAGAGGACATTCAGACAATCAGTGCTGTTACATGAATAATATCAGACAGAACAGCCTGGACTCAGGTCACATCTCCCCATATTCTCCTTCCTCACAGACACTTGTTTTAATGTTTAAATGTTTTATAACACACGTGAGTGTGGAATTATCTTTTTATGTTATAAACACAAGTAGTGACACTCTGGTCAGTACACTGTATATTGATTATTAGTAGCCGATGGGCCGATGGCCTTGTCTACAGTAGTGACCAGTTGACCAGTCTGTAGCTCTCAGCAGTGGGACTCAGATCACACAGAAGAAGACCTGTCTGTGTGTGATTCCACACCAGCCCAGGGAATCACCAGCTCTCATATGTCTCTTACAGGTGTCTCACAGTCTTATAAATTTACAATTAGATGAATTATTGTAACAGTTATACAGTTAATTTAAATAATCAGACTACCTATGGAACTGAGAGCAGGCTGGAAATAAAACCAGGATACACATTTTAACCTCCAGGATCAGGTTCCTGATCCTCCTGGCTTCTATACTCTGATGATTCGTTTAAAACATTTAAAAGCACTTATTACAGGGACTTGTGCTTGTTCTCTACTGCTCCACACGGGTACGCCTTGTAACACATTAATCTGCGAAGTAAACTATTTTTTTCCCTGTTTTATGAATTTCATTCCTTGGTTTGTCGCTCTCCTTTTACAACTGTTATGATTCGCTTCTTTTCACAGCCCTGTCTGTTCTTTTTTGGGGGGGATGTTATATCTGCAAGAAAAGCCCCCCAGGCTCCGGACAGGAGTCTCCTCCAGCGGAGACGCGCTCTGCTCTGTTAGTAAGAGCGCTGTGATGTCACAGACACCAGCCTGAGCGCCTGGATCAGAGAGCGAGGGCATGCATGGAGTTATTGATCACGTATCTATCGAAAACCAATTAATTCAATTGAAAAACCGTAGAATAAATTATTAACTTCACCGATTGGTGAGTACTAATTCTTTTTCTGTTTTTGATCCTGTTTTAAATATCTAGAAAACAGTCAATAAGGACTGTATCGATCAATTATCGTAGTGCGTTTAGAGTAAAAAATGTTCAAACCGAAATTAAACAATGATTATTCTTATTATTATTTAGGTAACTGTATCCTAGAGCTAAAAATACATATTCCAAGTTGATAAATGTATGTAAGTAACAGTTTACATGTATTTTTTCCCGTGTTTATAAATCATAAGTATGGTAACCACGGGGACAGGCGCCATGTCACTGTGTGCATCTAGGTGTATCGCGTTCGTCACAAAGAGCGATGTGACGTCATGGGTAGCAACAAATACTAATACTAGTGTATTCATATGAATATTAATGAGAGTACAACTGATTGTTTTAATGCTAGTGTTCATGTGAGTATTAATGATGATAGCGCTACTGATAGTTTTAGTTTTAATGTTCATATTCATGTTAAAATTAACTATAATTATAGTGTTACTGTTAGAGAATTAACAGTAATAGTAGTAGTTTTAATACTACTGTTATTCTAGCATTACTGTTATTCTCTTTGGGGAATTAAAAGCACTTGTCGCAAGTGACCTCGAGGCACAACAGTAGTGCGTAGTAGTAGCTGACTCCAGATCAGAAGGTTGCGTGTTCAAATCACGTCGAGGTCAGCTGATGTGTTTGCAAGTGCTGCTGGTGCTGAACCCGGAATTTACACCATGTAGTCGGGTTTTAGCTGTACACCACCTAGGTAATCCGAACGAAATAACAGAAAAGTACAGAACACCCAGTCAGGGGCTTATGCAGCATTTCATCTTGAACACGACAAGAGAAAAGGCACACTGCACATCCGCGAAACATCACGTCCGACTTTAGAGACAGTGACATCAGAGAATGGAAGTTTCAAACCGCTTTTCTGTTACAGGTTCAAGCAAACCTGAAAGTTAGGGAGTGTTTGGTCACTTTTGTATGAAAAAGTGTCTGAAGCCTGTAATTATAATTTGCCCTTCTTTTAATTGTGGTTGAAATCCACTCCCATGTACCAAGACCTTACAGTATATTCATGTTTACTTAAATGACTAACTATTGGACTATTGGACATTAGTTGGTGTTTTTTTTTGTAACGATTTGCTATTTCATGCAGGAAAGAAAGGAACCCAGACCCAACGTTTGCTTTCAGGTGGGGTTCATTTACATAACAGACATCTATTTCTGAGGAGCCTGATTTGAATCACACAACCCCGGTAGAAGTCGAATCGACAATCTTATAAACCGAAATCAGACGCGTTACCCATTAAACCACTAGTCCGTCAAGTAAATTAATTGCACCATGGTGAGTTCAGTGTCGCTACTAGTAATACCCCACCCCCATCTTAAATTTCTAAGTGAGAAACGTGTTTTCTACATTTTTTTTTGTTTTAAAAAATCATCACTTTTAAGCAGACAAAGCCTTTATTTGTCGCTTTGAATTTCTAATTGATTTAGAATTCCAAGACAAAAGCGTTTCGTTCCACAGCGGCGTGAAATGATCACGTCTTTCACTCTACTTCTCTCTAGTAGTAAAGCAGATCTTGCTTGGTGAGCATTTGCTCCGGTAAATTAGGTCACGTTTCATGTTAACTCACTTCTTCTAAACACAACATTTCCTGCATGTTTTCTCCATGAAAAAAGACATTTTCCCTTACATGATTTCTCGTTTTGTTTCATCAAAGTGTACAGAAAGAAGAAAGAAAGGAAAAGTATCGTTACTGAACTCTGTCCCCCTTGGGAGATGTCAAGAGCATTGGACATGAAAAGTGCCCAATAAAAGCCATTTCTCTTCATTTCTCCTACGGTCAGGGCTCCTGTTCCGTGTAAAGGAGGCAGCTTGCTCAGCCGGCAGACTCAGGGCTTCGTGAACGCAGATGGCTCAGAGCGGTATGTCCAAGCAGCTATAAAAGAGGAGAATTCTGACGGCACCGTAGCTGAGTCGGTTTAAGTTCCTGTCTCGTTAACTGGAGATCCTGGCTCCACATCCCAGCTGTGCCTTTCTTCCTGTCTTTTTGTGCAGAAACTTACATCTTGGACAACCGCATAGGGCTTGATTTAGTTTAAAGCATGAATGCAGTTCCTTTCTGCAACAACTTGTTTTTCAAGAAAATCATACAGCTTGTGAAAAATGAAATGTAATTCTTGGCTATCAGAGCAGTAGGAATATTGCCGACTGGCAAGAAAATGCAAGCAATGTTTATTTTTTGACCAGAAAGGTGCGAATGGAAAAAAGCCTCTCTCATCAGTCTCTGTGGCGCAATCGGCGAGCGCGTTCTGCTGTTAATTGAAAGGTTGGTGGTTCAAACCCACCCAGGGACAATCTTCTTATTGACCCCGGTAGAAGTCGAATCGACAATCTTATAAACCGAAATCAGACGTGTTATCTATTAAACCACTAGCCCGTCACGTAAATTAATTGCACCATGGTGAGTTCAGTGCCGCTACTAGTAATACCCCACCCCCATCTTAAATTTCTAAGTGAGAAACGTGTTTTCTACATTTTTATCAGTTTTAAAAAATCATCACTTTTAAGCAGACAAAGCCTTTATTTGTCGCTCTGAATTTCTAATTGATTTAGAATTCCAAGAAAAAAGCGCTTTGTTCCACAGCGGAGTGAAATATTTATGTCTTTCACTCTACTTCTCTCTAGTAGTAAAGCAGATCTTGCTAGGTGAGCATTTGCTCTGGTAAATAAGGTCAATTTTCATGTTAACTCACTTCTTCTAAACACAACATTTCCTGGTGCATGTTTTCTCCATGAAAAAAAGACATTTTCCCTTACATGATTTCTCGTTTTGTTTCATCAAAGAGTACAGAAAGAAGAAAGAAAGGAAAAGTGTCGTAAATGAACTCTGTCGTCCTTGGGAGATGTGAAGAGCATTGGACATGAAAAGTGCCCAATAAAAGCCATTTCTCTTCGTTTCTCTTACAGTCAGGGCTCCTGTTCCGTGTAAAGGAGGCAGCTTTGCTCAGCCAGCAGACTCAGGGCTTACTGAACGCAGGTGTCTCAGAGCGGTGTGTCCAAGTGGCAGTAAAAGAGGACAATTCTCCTGGCGTTGTGGCTTAGATGGTTAAAGCGTCTCTTTAGTTAACAGGAGATCCTGGGTGTCACGGACGTCCAAAGGGACAAACCGTGGGGAGCAGGAGAGCGGAAAAAGACCCATATGTGTAGCGGCGAGACGGGAAAAAGGCCCGGGCTCATAGTGCAAAGAGTTCAGGAATGCCGTATAGAAACCTATGCCCTCAGGGAGCGGACGTGGGGCGCCCTGGTGCTAGGCGGGTCTCAGGACATCCGAACGTCAATGCTGAGCCAGGACAGAGTGCAAGACCCGGAAATATATAGCCCAAGGGAAAGAGAGGGACAGGAAGGACAGCAGACCGGAAACTAGGGACAGGACAGAGAAGGAGCGCCCCCTGGCTGCAGAGGACGTGACAGTACCCCCCCCTTCATGGGCGGCTCCCGACGCCCATACAAATAAATAAGCTGCACAGCACTGGGGGGAGGAAAAACCTCATTTAACTGAAAGGAAACCTCCGGGAATCCACGGCTGAGAGCTACCCCTTCCTCCGGGGTATAAACCTTTATTGGGTGGAGGAAGGGGGGGTAGAGAAGAGCTCCGGAGACTAAAAACAAAAAAGTACACAAGCACAAACACAACAGACAAAAACCTGGGAAAGACCAGGGAGACGAACCACAAAAAAAAATAGGAACCAAAAACAGGTAGGAACCAAGGTTCCGAGACACAGAGAGCAGGGGGGACCAAAAAGGAGGGGAAACCAGGAAGAAAAAAATCAAAACAAAAGGCAAAAAACAAGAAAAAAAAACACAAAAACCCCGGGGAAAAATACCGCAGACTGGGCAAATGGCACGTTCACATTCTAACGCTGATATCGGAGTGGACAACCTGAGGAAAGCCAGACCGAAGTCCGCTCACAGACACAGATGCCCGGAGTGATATCCAGCAAAAGAATGGAGGAACGGCAAATGGGCACGTTCACATACTAACGCTGATATCGGAGTGGACAACCTGAGGAAAGCCAGACCGAAGCCCGCTCACAGACACAGATGCCCGGAGTGATATCCAGCGAAAGACATGGAGGAACGGCAGAAAGCTTACCATTCTATCACTGGTATCGGAGAGAGCCAGACCAGGAAGAGCCAGGCACAAGAACCCGCTCCAGACACAGAAGCTCGGAGTGATATCCAGTAATAAGAATAGGCAAGCCAGCTCAACATTCAATCACTGATATCGGAGTGATCTACCCGAGGAAAGCCAGGTACAGGACCCGCTCACAGGCACGGAAGATCGGAGTTATATCCAGTGATTAGAATAGAGGAACTGAAAAAAAAAAAACAGCACAGAGAACAAGAAAAAAGAAACTGCGGCAAGACAAAAAAAAAAAACGCCGCTCGCGGGGTCAGTAGGTGGCTCAGCATTCTGTCACGGACGTCCAAAGGGACAAACCGTGGGGAGCAGGAGAGCGGAAAAAGACCCATATGTGTAGCGGCGAGACGGGAAAAAGGCCCGGGCTCATAGTGCAAAGAGTTCAGGAATGCCGTATAGAAACCTATGCCCTCAGGGAGCGGACATGGGGCGCCCTGGTGCTAGGCGGGTCTCAGGACATCCGAACGTCAATGCTGAGCCAGGACAGAGTGCAAGACCCGGAAATATATAGCCCAAGGGAAAGAGAGGGACAGGAAGGACAGCAGACCGGAAACTAGGGACAGGACAGAGAAGGAGCGCCCCCTGGCTGCAGAGGACGTGACACTGGGTTTAAATCCCAGCGGTGCCTTTCTTCCTGTCTCCTTGCATCGTTTATTGTTATAGACAACATGCTTCTGCATTAAGTTTAATGGAGGTGTTTATTTAGTTTTTGGCACAACTTGTTTTTCAAGAAATCCACACATTGCGAAAGATAAAATGCTCATCTTTGTTATCAGTGCAAAAGAATTACTGCCAGCTGGCAAGAAAATGACAACGATTTTTTTTTACTTTAGCCAAAAATCTGTGAATGTAGAAAAATACGACATGTGTCAGTTTCTATGGCACACTCAATCAGGGTGTGCTTCAGTTAAATACAATGTTCGTAGATCAAATGCACCCAGAGACACACTTCGAATTAATCCGATCTAAACATTACCTTCTCTAAATGTGATTGAGTTTCTTTGCACGTCCTTAGCCATCTTGATGTTTGCAGAGATTTTCAACTTTTGACACGAGTCAAACTACAAGTAAATAGTTGAGTACCTAAGTCAATATCACCGGGAATGTGAATATAAATGTAAACATCAATATTTCTGCTGTCTCCTGAGAAAAACAAGTATAGAGTCAAAACACAATAAATAATGCTAGAAAATTATTCAGTTAACACCCAGATGTGACAAAACACATTTAAGACTTACATCCCCTTTAAATATGTATTTCCTTAATATCAGTTCTCTTCCCTCCCCAGGATACCTGCAAATTCACTATAGCATATTAAAAGCTGTGTGTAAGTCTTACATGTGTTCTGTTACATCTGGGTGTTAAATTAATAGATGTGTTGTGTTATTTAATATGATTTGACTCCACGCTTGTGTTTCTCGGGAGACAGCAGAAATATTGGGGATTTGCGGCTACAGAAAATAATGTGAACTTTACAGGCAAAAGTTAGGTTACGTTAAAGAAACAAAAACTTATTGTCACCTAAAGTGAAATCTAAAGTCTTCTGATCCGTAATCAGACACGTTATCCATTGTGCCATTGGCGTTTGCATTGCATTCCTATACAGCACCACATTGAGTTCAGAGCCGCTACTAGTAATACATCGCCCCGGTCAAAAGTTTCTCAGATTCATGTGTTTTGTACGTGTGTCTAATTACTACGTCTTTCATTATGTCTGGTTTAAAATAATGTATCTTAAAAACAGAGAAAGGGTTTATGAGTCTCCCTGAAATTCACACACGAAGAATAAAAAATATCGCGTTTAAAAAGAATACAGAGATGCCGGCGATAGAAAACGGAGCGTCTTAAGTGCGCGCTATCACTGAACTAAACTCCCGATCGATAGGTTTGCCGGCGGCTTTCTAATTGTGTTAGGAAGAGCAAATAGTCCACAGTGTACATTTTAAAGGTCTAAGCAAAACAATCAGACGTAAGGATTATTCAGAACAGGAGCCTCTACTTCTTTGTATACTGAGCTTTCGGGTGAACGTCAAAGTGAAAGACAAATTCGCAATTCACTTTTTGATTAAGGAACAAGAAAACACCATCCTTCAAACTGGATTCAGACCAGGGACATAAGACATACTCGCTGCTTTTTCTACAGTTTTAAGAGCTAGCAACTGAGCTATCGAGAAGTCTAAAATAAACGTTTTGTCACACGCGTAGCCCAATGTAGTGTAGTGTTCCTCTTTATTTAAATCCCAGTTCGACATCAAAATACTCACTCCCATAGTCTCGTTTAGTAGAAAAAATGGACCAGGCTTCTACTCTATAAACGTCAATAGTTCTTATAAAACATTTGAAGGGATATCAGTGCAGGCAGAAATTGACTCTTTTTCTTTATGATTTGGTTTTGATTTTGAATCGTTATATTATTAAGTTTGTGCTTTCTCTGTTTTTATCATATTGTGAACTTATTTTTTAAACAAATGCTTACAAAGGCAAACAGGGCACACAGTACAAGCTACTGTGCACTTTTGGGAGTATATGAGGTTCGATATAAAATCGCAAAAAAAAAGGAGAAAATACCCCAGACTGCGTGTAAAGTCCTCCTTGAGGTATGCTTTCAAAATAGCTGCACCAGGCACTTGGACACAGATAAACACAGGGATTTAAAATTCAGGAATATGAATGGTCAATTGCTTACAGATGGGTTTTTACGTTTCGTATTTAGCGATTTGTGTATAAATCTTTTAACAATTCATTAAAATGCTAACAATATGTAAAATAAAAACAACAGCAACGTTAAATGGCAGGGAGACGGGCAGTTTTTTTTTTTACAATCAGATTCCAATCTCTAATGCTGTGTTTGAGAGCTGTGTGTGAGAGCTTACTGTACATAACTTTCCTTTTCTCACATTTTCTGAAAACTATTCCAAAGGGGCACCTGTCACAGACGTCCAAAGGGACTAACCATGGGGAGTAGGAGAGCGGAAAAAGACCCATATGCGTAGCGGCGAGACGGGAAAAAGGCCCGGGCTCATTAGTGCAAAGAGTTCAGGAATGCCGTATAGAAACTTATGCCCTCAGGGAGCGGACGTGGGGCGCCCTGGTGCTAGGCGGGTCTCAGGACATCCGAACGTCAATGCTGAGCAACGACAGAGTACAAGACCCGGAAATATATAACCCAAGGGAAAGAGAGGGACAGGAAGGACAGCAGGTTGGAAACTAGGAACAGGAACAGAGAAGGAGCGCCCTCTGGCTGCAGAGGGCGTGACAGTACCCCCCCTTCATGCCAAGCACCCTGTCAAGATGTGAGTCACTCTTGAATCAGAGCTGGGTGACACGGGCTTCTGTTCTGATATGGTTGTACGAGAAGCAGGAGGAATCGCTTCACTCGTATGAAGCATGAGCTGAATCAGGAGTGAGACATTTCGTGTGTTTGTGCATATGTCAACGCCTGACCTACATCGTAAAACTAAAACTAAATTAAAAACTAACATTAAGTTGTCAGAGACATTCATTTATATACAAACAAGAGACAGACAAAGTAATAATTCTTCATTAACTTGTCCTACACTGATCAGACTATTTGAAATTGTCTGATTCAGCCTGTGCAGTTCGTGCTAATTAGAACAACGCCAGTACTGAACCCTCATCACCGAACAGACTATTTAGCACAAGTTCAGCTGCTCGCCAGCTTTGTTACACACAGTTTTGCATTGCTATTGAGCTCAGAGCAGGAGCTGATCTTCAGACAGTACCGTGTTAAGTAGTCTGCAGCTTCGTGCAAAACAGTTCGACAGTTCATTGCAATTTACCCAACGTGTTTTCTATAGCTTTCAGCTGCAGTTAATTTACATAAAGAAAATCTACTACTGGTTTAAAAGCAACATGAGTCAGACAGGAGTCAAACCTACAATCTTCTGATCCAAAGTCAGATGCATTATACATTACACCACTGGCCCTAACCTTATGGTGCTCAACAGCACCATAGTGACCTCAGTGCCACTACTAGTAATGCATCACCCCCATCCAAAATTTCTAAGTAAAAAACTATACTAAGTAAGACAACTATACTTGTCTGTTTAAAAATATGATATCTTTAAAAAAGACAAAGGGTTTGTGTGTCACGCAAAAGTTTTGATTCATTTTGAATGCAAAGTAAAACCATTTTCATCCAAGAAATCATAAATTTGTCTCATCCTCCATACTATAATCCTCTCTTGTAGTAGTAAAACATTTTGAATTCAACAGAACAATATATTAAAGGAACAAGTAATAGGTTTATTCCATGCTGAAAAGAGAAGAGAGAAAACACAATGTTTCAGCTATGAAAACTTCTTCAGGTTTGTTTTCTCTCTTCTCTTTTCAGCATGGATTAAACCTACAATATTACTTGTTTCTTTGCAGATATGCATGCTGAAGTAGCTATTCACCTGAATATATTAAACGTTTCATCTATTAACATAATGTTCTCCTGAATAACTACTCAAAAGAAGCCACAGCTCAGGTGTTAGAGAGATTTGAAATCAGATCGATGGATTTAGAGTCCAGACTGCGAACCAACAGCTGATACAGGTCTTTTACAGAACCGTATTGATTTTTTCTACTTTGTCCCTGTGCCATCATTGTCCTGCTTGCAGCCGAGCCCGACACACAGTACCATCTGGTTTCTGTCGCTGGGCACTCACCCTGTGGTCCATGTGGGTCCTAATGCCCCAGTATAATGACAGGGACACGAAACTGTAAACAGGTGCCGCCCGTCGGCTGAGAAGTAAAACTGAGGTCCTGACTCTCTCTGGCCTTTAAAAATCCCAGGTCGTCTCTTGAAAGAGTAGGGGTGTAACCCCAGCATCCTGGCCCAATTTTCCAATGGCTCTTATCAGTCATGGCCTCCTAATAATCCCCATCTATTAACTGGCTTCATTACTCTGCTCTCCTCCCCACTGATTGTTGATGTGTGGTGAGCATTTTTGCACAGTATGGCTGCCGTTGCATCATCAAGGTGGGGCTGCACATTGGTGGCGGTAGTGGGATTCCCCATTACCTGTAAAGCGCTTTGAGTGGAGTGTCCAGAAAAGCGCTATATAAGTGTAAGTGATGATAATAATAATAATAATAATAATAATAATAATTATTATTATTATTATTATTATTATTATTATGTAAATTGCAATAAAAATATAATATTTGTTTCAAAATCGATTAATGTAAAAACTGATAAAGCTAATGCTTTTTTCAGGGCTATATCTACTTAAAAAAAAAAGAGAAGTGAAATTTGGAGAAGATGCACCAACGGGTGCCTTCACATCTCCAGCTTAAGTCTCGCCTGTAGCTGCGAGAAGGTTAAAAGAACACAAGTGATCTGTAGACGATGTTCGGGGAAGAGATAATTCTGTTTTCAACACAGGGAGTGAGAATGAGCTCAGTCCGGCTCCCAGCAGAATCCATTCTGGTTTGGTTACTGTTAGACTGTGCATCTGAGGCTCTTTAGATCACAACGTGAAAAAAAAAACAATTGCTCACATCGAGAGGAAGGGAAGATATCATGTTTAAAAAATCAGAACCGAAGATTTGGATCTGGGGCCTCATACTTATCAAATTATTAAAATAACAGTTATTAAAATATTAGATTGTGTTTCTATAACATTTCGTGCACACTACGCCATTTTTATCTAAAAATAAAACAACAGCCACAACAAGGGCTTTACACGCAGTCTGGGGTATTTTCCCCTTTTAGATTTTTGCCACTTTATATCGAACCTGTTATACTCCCAAAAATGCACAGTAGATTGTACTTAATAAAAATGTACAATTCACCGCTGGTATAAACAGATGTGTGCCGTGTCTGCCTTTGTAAGCATTTGTTTAAAAAATAAGTCCACAATACGATAAAAACACAGAAAGCACAAAGTTAATAATACAACCATACAAAATCAATACCAAATCATAAAGCCAATTAAGTAGCTATCCTTTGAAAACAGAGAACACCTTTATATCTACAAAAAACTTGACATTTGCATTACAAAATGTATTTTTGAATTACAAAGCAGACAGAGTAGTCCTTTAATTCATAGATCAGATCTTGGCCAAAACAAGACAATCAGACAGGAGCTGAATTCGGAACAGGAGCCTCTGCTTCGTCGTTTATTGAGCTTTTGATCAACGACTGAATTAAACAGATTCACTATTTTAACTCTTTGATTAAAATACACAAGAAGCACCTTCCTTCAAGCCAGAGTTGAACCAACAACCTAAGGATTCCAAAGTGTTTTTATTACAGTTCCCCACTCTACCAACTGAGCTATCGAAGGGATATCAGGAGCTGCTCTCTGGCACATACTGCCCAATGTAGTGAAATATTCCGGATGAGTAAAATCCCAGATCGACATTGTTTCCAACTCCTTTCCTTAGTCTTTTTTACCTTGAATTTAAGCCACAAACCAGGATTCTATTGTATAAACTTCTGGGGATATTAAAACATGTTTGATGGGGCATCAATCATTCCAGGTGGAAATTGACTCTTTTTTTCTTGGGGGAAATGAGGAACAAAACTAAATGTCATTCTGTGTTTCTTAGAAGCATTATCACAGCTAATGCATGTAATGCCTTTAGTATGTGAAGGTGAGAGTTCAGTTATGCCAGGGAGTAAAGAGAACTGAAATTTAGAAAATTCATATTTAAATAGATTGCAAATCTTCAAAGTGTTCTGTCACTGCAAAATTATTACAGGGGTCTACCAGCTGCGATATGTGCTTGTTTTGGGACTATTTCCAATAAGTATCGCATTAGTAATTGTGTGTCCTTACTGGTATCTTTTAAACTGTGAGGGACATTCGGTTATATAGTCATAATCCGATTTTAACGTGTTCTGCATTTTAATTTACTGAACAGATAAATTGAAACGTTCTGATTCAGAGCCCCTGCAGTTAGCGCTAATTAGAACCACAACAATGCTCACGTGTCCTGAGCACCACACTGAGCACATGTTCAGCTGGGCTCTGACTTTGTTCAGCACGACTTCTTGTTGCAGTTGAGCTCAGAGCTAGAGATGATCTCCATATTCTACCGCACTAAGTACTTCGAAAGTTAGTACACAGTAAACACTTTTAAGTGGAGTCAGGTTTTTAAAAAATTAAACCAGCGCCCTGTCACAGAAAAGTACCCCGGTCTCCCGTGCAACAAGCGTAGGTACTCAGCACTGTACTAACGAAGAGCACTTATTCGCAGCTGAACGTGAGCTCTGTTTACTGTCAGCAGGCATTTCCTCATTTCCAATGACGTTTTCGCCTGCTCTCGGCTTTTTAAAGAGGGTCATAAACGCTCAAGAATTAATTCATGTGAGTTTGAAGTCTGTTTCTGTTGTCTCGGCTCTTGACAAAGAAAAGCCGTACGTTGGAGACTCCCTCTCTGAAGAAGTTTGCCGTCACCCTGCAAGAGAGAAGATCCATCATTCACCCAGGCAACCACTGAGACAATTAACATTAAACACGTGAAATGCGAGATGTTGTGATTTTTTTCCCACTTAAGGCTTCTATCGTTTCTACTCTAACGAGAAAAGCTTTTCATCAGAAGTGGGATTTGAACAAATGTCTCCAGGAGAAACTGCTAACTGACCGCAACGCCTTAGACAACGAGCCTTCCTGCCTGTGGTTATTGTATTGAATTAAATGTTTTATTTATTTATAAGAAAAAAGTGAAATCAAGTAATGAGGGAAACGTATTTTTTTCATGGAGGAAACTAGTACGAGCAAATGTAAAGTTTAGAGCAGCGCTTAATTAAAACGATCAGAAACCGAAAGCGCTTCTTTTGCGGAACAGTATATTCCAATACCGGTGGTTCTGCAGAAGAAATAAGCCGAACTCCAAACACTGTTGCCATTACGGCTACTCTGGCTGCAGCTGCTTTAAGATCTACTCAGCGGGGACAGGTTGTAGGAGTTCAGACTGTGTTGGCGCTGTCTAAATAACAGTGTGCGAATTTAAACTTATTTAAATAAGACTATTTACAATGTAATACATGCTCCAAAAGCGTTAATACTGCACTGGCTGCTATTTGAAACGCCTTCATAAATGACGCGTAATAGAGATTGATGCAGCTGGCTTTTATGCTTCACAATACATTGTGTAGCGTTTGCAGGTTCTTTTCAGAACTAAAGAACAGTGGAGACGCGGTTAACCAACCAAGCACTAGCTTTATTTAACAACCACACAAAAACCAAACACAGGATCTACACACACATGAGGAGACTGACGGAACACGTACACATATTTAGGGTGGTAATTACCTAACAACACACTATACTTTTACAGGACTACACAGGCCACTAGAATTACTAGGACATTATTTACACAGGTAGGGTCAGCCGCTGGTCATCGTGCTGACCCTCAGACTCTCCCCGGCTACCACTCCCAGCATGCCCAGCGGTACTACGAGCGCCTAGGGGCGCTTCCTCCTCACCACCAAGCGAGGATGTTACACTGCCCCCACCTGAAGCATCTGGCATCTGGCGTCTCGCCGACGTCGAACACCCCCCTCAGGCTGTACTCGTATTCGGCCAACTGCTGCGGAACCCTGCGTGAGCTGCCGCTGCGCCACGGTGACGGCTGGCGACCCACAGACGCCCCACTATCGGCCAGCTCCAGCCCCAGCTGCTCCTCTAGAGCCTCCCCACACGGCTCCTCCTCCGACAGCGCCAGCTTAGGGCTGAGGCCTTTGCGGCGGCGCGGGTTGTACACCCAAACTGAGTCCCCGGGCTGGAAGGCAGGTCCCCTGCAGCGCAGGTGGTAGTACCGCTTCTGCCGGACCCCCGCCTGTGTCAGGTGGGTCCGTGCAAAGCTGTGCACCCGCTGCATCCGCTGCCACAGGTCCCACTCGTAGTCCAGTCCAGCCGGCAGTGCCAACCCATTTTCGGGCGGCGGGCCGAAGACCAGGTCCACCGGGGTTCTTATTTCCCGGCCCAGCATGAGCGAGGCTGGGGTGCACCCGGTGGATTCCTGGACCGCGGTCCTGTACGCCCAGAGCGCAAGGGGGAGGTGGCAGTCCCAGTCCCGTTGGTGCCGGGACACCAGGGTGGCCAGCTGGGTGGTGAGCGTCCGATTAAACCGCTCCACCAACCCGTCGCTCTGGGGATGCAGCGGTGTGGTCCACGTCTTAGTGATCCCCAGGCGCTGGCACACTCTGGCGAAGACCTGGGACTCGAAGTTACGCCCCTGGTCACTGTGTAACTCCTCCGGCACCCCCAGCCTGGCAAACATCCCCTCCAGCAGTGGATCGGCCACCGTGGGGGCACTCTGGTCCGGGGGGGCGTAGGCCTCCGGCCACTTCGTAAAATAATCCATGGCCACCAAGACGTAGAGGTTCCCGGCCTCGGTGTGTGGAAACGGGCCCAAAACGTCCGCCCCCACCCGCTCCATAGGAGCCCCCACCTGGTGTTGTTGGAGGGGGGCCCGAGAGTGCTCAGGGGGACCCTTCTGCGCCACGCACACCGCACACGTTCGGCAGTACCGCTCCACGTCCCGGTGGGAAAGACCCCAATAAAAATGGCCTCGGAGACGCTGCAGGGTTTTTTTACCGCCGAAGTGCCCCACGCCCGGCTGGCCGTGCACCGCTCGGAGCACCGCCCTGCGGAGTGACCGAGGCACCACCAGCTGCCACCGTATCTCGCCACTGGAGGGTACCCGCCACCCCCGGCGCAGCACCCCGTCCTTTACCTCCAAGGCCTCCCACAGGGCGCAGAGGGCCTTGACAGACTTCGGGTGCGGGGCGAGCTCCTCTCGCGTAGGCCGCACTCCAGCTGCCCTCCAGCGGAGCACCGGCCCCACATCAGGATCAGCTGCCTGACGCTGTGCCAAGTCTGGCAGGCCCACCCCCAGCGGCCCCTCCCGGGCCGTGGCCGCGGTGCTCACCCCCGCCACGGTGCGGACAGCCTCCTCACGCTGCTCCCGCCGGGTGCAGTGGTGGCGTTCCGCGGCCTCGCAGGGGCGCCGCGAGAGAGCGTCGGCATTGAGATGGCAAGACCCTTCACAGTGCACGACAGTGAAGTCGTACTCCTGCAGGATCTCTATCCATCGCGCCATCTGCCCCTCCGGCTCCTTAAAGTGGAGCAGCCAGGTGAGGGACGCATGGTCGATCCTCAGCCGGAACCGGGTCCCGAACAGGTACGGCCTGAAGTGGTGGACCGCCGCCATCACCGCCAGCAGCTCGCGACGGCCTAGTCAAACCCCGACTTTAGTAGGCCACTATGCACTCCCCATCCGGCCCCTCCTGCGCCAACACCGCACCCAAACCGCACCCAAACCCGAGTCACTCGCGTCGGTGTCGAGAACATACGGCAACCGCGGGTCGGTGTAGGCCAGCACGGGGGCCCCCACCAGAGCTTCACGCAACCGGCCGAAGGCAGTCTCACCGCCCGAGTCCCAGCCGAAACGGCGGCAATTGTCGGTGAGGCGGTGCAGCGGGGCAGCGATGCTGGCAAAGTCCCGGACGAACCTCTGGTAGTACGAGGCCAACCCCAGAAAGCTGCGGAGCTCCGTGACGGTGTGTGGAGTCAGCCAGTCCCTCACTGCGGTGACCTTACCTGGGTCCGTAGCCATCCCTCGCGGTCCAACAACATGTCCCAGGAAGCTCACCTCCCGCCGCAGGAGCTCGCACTTGCGGGGGTTGAGCCTCAGGCCAGCACGGCGGATGCAGGCCAGCACCACCTGGAGGTTCGTCAAGGCCTGGTCGAAGCCCCGGGCATGAACCAGCAGATCGTCCAGATACAGCACACACTGGTTCCGCGGGACAGATGCCAGCACCCTCTCCATCAGCCTCTCGAACGTCGCCGGGGCATTACACAGGCCAAAAGGCATGACAGTAAACTGCCAGAGGCCCTGGCCGATAGAAAAGGCCGTCTTCGGGCGAGCATCGGGAGCAAGCGGTACCTGCCAGTAGCCGCAGCGGAGGTCCAGGGAGCTGAACCAGGTCGACCCGGTGATGTAGTCTAGGGCGTCATCTATCCTCGGCAGGGGGTAGGAATCTTTCTGGGTGACCTCATTCAGCTTGCGGTAGTTGACGCAGAATACTCCACGAGCCGTCTTTTTTTTTTACCAGTATAGCTGGCGCCGACCACGGGCTCGCGGAGGGCTCAATCACCCCCGCTGCGGCCATCTCCCGGATCTTTTCCTCGCCGGCGGTCCACTTGGCGTGAACCATGCGTCCCGGTGGGATGCGGATGGGCCGAGCGTCGCCGGTGTTGATCTCGTGTTGGACCAGGGCAGTGCGGGTGCAGTCCTCATCTATCGCCGCAAAGAGATCCTCGTTCTGGGCGAGTAGCGCCTGGAGCCGCTGCCGCTGGTCCTGATCGAGGCCCTCGCAGCTCCACTGGCAGAGATCCTCAACGGCGCGCCCCACTCGCTGCAGTACGTCCAGCCCCAGAATGCAGTCCTCCTGGATGGGTGCGAGGTAGCAGGGAAGGCGCACCGTCGCTGCACCCAGACGGAAGGCAAGCACCTGTTTCCCCCGCACTGCGGCGAGCTGTCCCATCACAGTCCTTAGCCGCAGGCTGGAGGCCTCCCATCCTGGGGGGTTGGTGCCCTCGGTGTTGGGGAGGATGCCCGGCCGGAGTAGGGTTACCGATGAACCGGTGTCGAGTAGGGCCAGGCAGGGTTGGTCCTCGATTTTGCAGTGGAGGTACAGGCCCCGGCTACAGCCGACTCGCCCCACGGTGGCGTGAGGGGCGCCGGTCTTAACAGCGCTCTCTGGAGCGGGGGTTGAGGTGTTCGAGGGGCGGCCTTCCCCAAGCTGAGTCGCCCCATTCCCGTTTCCCTACGCCGATCGAGGAGTGAGAGGTTCGGGTGCCTGGCAGAACCAGGCTCGGTGTCCTCTCTTCCCGCAGCGGTTGCAAATCAGCGTGCGGGGCTGTTCCGCAGGGGTTGCTGCCCGGGCTGGCTCTTCCCCCTTGCTGGATTCCTCCGTCGCCGTCTCGGTCAGCCAGCAGGGCGCACTGCGTCTGCTGGCACTTCCAGTCACCCCGAACACGGCCTCACCCCGTGTAGCAAGGGCCAAGGCCTGCTCCAGCGATGTTGGCGCGGCCAGCTGCACGTGGCGCCGCAGCTCCTCGGGTGAGAGGGCCTTGAGAAAAGCCTGGAGAGCCATCTCTCGCTGCACTTCCCGGGGGAAAGTTGGGTATCCTCGGCGGGCGAGGAACGCGACATCAGCGGCAACCGGGCCCAGTCGCTCTCCTGGTTGCCGCCGCCGCAGGGCCAGCCTCTCCCGCATCAAGTCTGGCGCCTCCTCTACACCGAAACGCAGCTGGAGAGCCGCCGCCAGCGCCGTGTATTCACCTCTGTCCTCCTCCGGGACATCCTCCGGGACCTGGCAGGCCACTCCTTCCATCTCAGCCCGGTTCCAGCCCTTCGTCCGGGCCACGACCTGGAACTGCGCCTCGTAGATTTCCCAAGGCGCTTCCCCATTGTAGCGACCTGTTCGCACCCGCGCCGATGGGTGTGGGAATCGCTGATCGGCTCCGGCAGGGAGAGTATCCTCTATCTGGGGTGCCCGCTGACCAGGAGTAGCAGCCAGTCGCCCCAATTCTACTGGTGGGACCACTATTGAATAACCATGGTAAGGGCTGTGGCCACCTGTCGCACCCAGGAGTTGCTCAGGCTCCCTATGTGCGCTGCCGATGGGTTTTGTTTCTTTCAGCGTCAGCCGGCGCTTAATAGAATTGGGTAGTGTCTGCCACGAGTTGTCCATTCTGCCCGCTTCTGACACCAATGTAGCATTTACAGGTTCTTTTCAAAACAAAGGACGAGTGGAGACGCGATTAACAAACAACCATTAGCTTTATTCGTTAACAACCACACAACACCAGAAGATATACATGCACATGAGGAGACTCAGCTAAAATGTTTTAAAAAGTGTGACAAAAGTACAAAATAACAACATTTATGGTTACTTCTATATTAAAATGAAGGTAAATATACCAAGATATTAAAATACAATTGTACAGTGCTAACCTAATGATGCCTGTGAAGTTTTCCAACAAATTTGAACTGCAATTCTGAAATATTATATCTGAGAATGCAAAGAGAGAACAAAGATCAAATTCAATCAGTGAAAATACAACAGTAGTTCATTAAACTAAGTTTCTTCCCTGAAATGATTTGTTTGCGAAGCACCAAGCACCCTTGAATGGATGGCGGAAATCAAATATACAGATGGATTGAGAGTGTGCTTTCCAACTTTTGTGTAACATTTTCTTTTGATAGGGCGGAGTTGTCTTCACAATCTGGATCCTCTATTATAGAGTAAAACAAACCTGAAAGTTGAAGATTTTAAGGACACTTGTGTTTTATTAAACAGTGTCTTAAACCTGAAAATGTAATTTGAAAAAAAAAACGCTATTGGACATTAGCTGGTGCCTTTTGTAATGATTTGGTGCGGTTCATTACATAATCTATTACTGAAGAGCCTTATTAAAATTTACACGAACCAGCTAGAAGTCGAACCTACAATCTTAAGATCCGAAATCAGATGCGTTATTTATTAAAACTCTAGTATATCACATAACCTGAATTCCCCCATAGTGTGCTCAGCGCCGCTACTAGTAATACACCGCCCCGTCTTAAATTTCAAAGTGTGAAACGTGTTTTCTGAATTTTTATGAGTTTTAAAATATAATCTCTTTAAATCAGACAAAGGGTTTATATTTCGCACTGAAATTCCGATTGATTGAGAATTCAAAGAAAGACTGTTTTCTTCCACAATACCGTGAAAGTATCACATCCACCAGACTCTCCAAGTTCTCCAGACCTTGCTGGGTGAGCATTTGCTCCGTTAAATAAGGTCACGTATCGTGTTAAATCATTTCTTCTCAACACCACAGTTCCTAGTGCACGTTTTCTCTATGAAAAAATACATTTTTCCCCTTGCACGATTTCTCGTTTTTTTATCAAAGCGTACAGAAAGAAGATAAAAGTAGAAACAGTGTCGCAAAAGAACTCTGTCACTGTTGGGATATGTCAAACGCATTGAACGACAGCATTTTTTTTCTTTAACCAAAAACCTGCATAGGGAGATCAAAACCCACTTGAAAAAATCCACTTGAGACGTTTTCGTTGGGGAGGAGGGTTGTGAAAGGGCAAAAAATAAATCTGTTCCGTTACGAACGGCGAAGGTCGCAGGTGATTCACTCCTCTTGACTAGGTCGCGCTAGGTGTTGCAGAGAAGTTTATATCAGGCTGAAGAAACTCCTCTTTCTCAGCTCCGCTTCTCTATTGTTTTGAAACTGTGGCCGCGCTAACGAATGACGTCATTATACTGCGCGACCCTGCATGTATTTCACCCACGTGTGAGTGACTGAATAATTTTCTTTAAAGAAAGTTGTTGTGTTTCTTCAAAATAACTTCAGGTTCTGAATACGTAACGTCTTGTCGACTGCGTTTATGCTTGAACAGAGCACAGCCCTGACAACAGGATCTGTGAAGAATAAAAAATAAGTTGTTCTGTTTAAACTTCGGAAGTCAGCCTTTGTTTCTGACCGACTCTGAAGAAGGATGGCGGAGTGCTTGTTAAATCTGCAAACCCAGCTTGACTCTTTCATGCACGTTTTGCTCAAATCGATCGTGTATGAATTGTCAGAAGTTTTTGGAAACAGGATGTGTGATTCGGAGGACGAGTTTCAAGACAAACTCCGCAGCGTCTCCCGGATCCTGGTGAGACGGGCCGTGTTTAAAATCACACAGTGTGTGGAGGACAGTGTCGGGAGTGAAATGGCGCAACTGAAGAAGGAAAACGAGAGCCTGAAGTGGAGATTGCAGCTGAGGGAGAAGGAGTCGGGAGCAGGAGGAGATCAGGAACAGACAGATCGTGTTGGACACACGCTTCCCTGTGAAGTCTCTGCAGAAATAAAAGAAGAAATGGATACGGAACTGCAGCTCTCAGGTCAGTGTGGTGACTTGTATGAAGTCAGTATGTGTGTTTAAAACCAGTGTCTATAACTTCCTCACCGGTGAGATTTTTTAAATAACAAACTTTATTTTAAAGAAAACATCTCGCAAGAGTAAACATTCTCGTTATCTAACAAACTATCAAACTGTCATCAAAAAACTTTCCTCACTGGTGAGAATATAGTGCAGAGATGCAGAGTGAAGTGGGAAAGACTTGTGATGTAGCAACGGGATTCTTTACTAGAAACTGAACTGTTTTGTCCGGTTAAGGTGCTGAAAACACCTCGTTCACATTCAACAATTGTTCCACTGAATCAATTTGTAACCCAACATCATTATGAAACAACATTTATAAATATTGTATTTACGTTGTATTGGTCTAGATTTAATATGTATACTAATGATTGTGTAAAAAAAATATTTCAATTGGTTTAAGTATTACCGTCCTCCACGGTCTGTGTCTGTATTAACTCCTCTGGAATATTAATCCAGTGTGTCTGTATTAACCTCTCTCTCTAAGTGCATTGTTTATGTACTGTACTGTGCAGTAAGTGTGTGTGAATCAACCCCTCTCTCTCTCAGTGCAGTGTTAATATACCGGAGTGTCCAGTCAGTGTGTCTGTATGAACCCCTCTCTCAGTACTGTGTTAATGTACTGTAGTGTTCAGTCAGCATGTCTCTATTAAGACCTCTCTCTCAGTGCAGTTTTAATGTAATGTTATGCCCAATCACTGTCTGTATTTACCCCTCTGTCTTAGTGTAGTGTTAATGTACTGTAGTGTGCAAGCAGTTTGTCTGTTAACCCACCTCTCTCTCTCAATGCATTGTTTATGTGCTGTAGTGTACAGTCAGTGTCTGTATTAACCCCTCTCTTTCAGTATAGTGTTAATGCACGGTAGTGTCCAGTCAGTCTGTCTGTGTTCACCCCTCTCTCTTAGTGCAGTGTTCATGTGCCCTCTCTCTCAGTGCAGTGTTAATGTACTGTTATGTCCAATCAGTGTCTGTATTTACCCCTCTGTCTCAGTGTAGTGTTAATGTACTGTAGGGTGCAGTCAATTTGTCTGTTAACCCACCTCTCTCTCTCAGTGCATTGTTAATGTGCTGAAGTGTCCAGTCAGTGTCTGGATTAACCCCTCTCTCTCAGTATAGTGTTAATGCTCTGTAGTGTCCAGTTAGTCAGTGTGTCTGTATTAACCTCTTTCTCTGATTGCAGTGTTAATGTTCTGTGGTGTCCACTCAGTCTGTATTGATCCCTCTCTCTCAGTGCACTGTTAATGTAAATATAATGTGATTGTGATATTATTACAGTAGACTTACTTTTTACATGGTAGTTAGGTTTCTGACAAAGCTAAATCAGAACACCTCCTTATACCCACATATTCCGCTATGTTTAAACAACCCAAATTGATTGTGAGTGTACTTGTATGCGTGTGTGTGGTTTAAAGCTTTTTAGATCACATGGCCTCAGCTATCACTACTATGCTGATGATACTCAAATATACATCCATACCAAACCTGACGCTGATGTGTCTGTCTCTATTCTATTTAGTTGCATCTCCCATATAAAATCTTGGATGACTCAAAATGTCCTTCATCTTAACTGTGACAAGACTGAAGTCATGCTTATTGGCACCACCCATCAACTTTGTAAAACCAATGCTGTAACTCTATCTGTAGATTTTCTTATACTTGAGCCTCAGTCTATATTGAAAAACTTGGGGATGATATTTGATGTTTGACCCATATGTGCAGCATGTTGTCAAAACATCTTTCATTCACTTCAAAAATATTTCTCCACTACGCCCTGTGTTATCACTAACTGTGGCTGAAAAGAGTTGTCTAATCTTGAATAGACTACTGTAACGCTCTACTCTCTGGGGACTCTAAATCCACATTGAACAAACTTCAGTATGTCCAAAATTCAGTAGCCAGAATCCTGACTAGGTCTAGTCACATTACTCCTATCCTGGAGTCCTTGCACTGGCTTCCTGTCAAGTTGCATGTCAACTTAACAATCCTCCTGCTCACCTATAAGCCTCTCCATGGCTTGGTACCTCAGTACCTGTCTGGGTTATCATCCTACTCCCCACCTCACAACCTTCGCTCTTCTAATTGTGTTCTCCTATCTGTCCCCAAGTCCGTCTACAATCAATGGGTGAGATGGCCTTCTCCTATTATGCCCCAAAGCTCTGGAACTCTCTCCCCAAGGATATCAGAGAGTCACCTTCTCTAAACTCCTTCAAATCCAGACTCAAAACCTTCTTCTTTAGAAGACCCTTCATTGAACTATTCTTTACCCCTCTGCTCCTACTGTATTTAGTACCACCATCTACTGTCTCCTCTAACTGTGTGTTCTCATCATGCTTATTTTGTGTATTTTTTGTTGTTGGCATTCTGTAAAATGCTTTGAGAAGCCACCTTTAAAGGTGCTATATAAAATAAAGTTTTTTATTATTATTATAAAGATTTTGTCTTGTTCTGTTTACAGGTTCAGAGGCCAGTGCTCTCTCTGAGGCTGGGGAAAGGGCTCCTCTTGAACAGAAGCACAGTGAGGAGGAGTGGGGCTCCAGTCTGATGCAGGAGACAGAGCTCACTGCTCCAGAAGGGAAAAAGACTCTCAGTGAGCAGCACACAGAGAGCAGACAGATTGTTGAGGTTCTGGACTCTGTGCCCATGATGAAGATGGAGTCTGAGAGTGAGACACCTGGGCGCTTAGTATGTGATGATTTTACAAAGAAGATGAATAATCTGGACTCGAACAATATTACACAAGGTTGTAATGAACTGGGCTGTGTCTCTGTACAAGAGCACAGTGAAGAACTGGATGTCTTTAATCTTACAGAGCAGGACATGGAGCCCCAGTTGATTGACTGTGCAGAGCAGCAGACTGATGTACCTAGTGAAGAAAACATTGTTGAGATACAGCACAGAGAGGAGAGTCAGTACAGGGAGGAGCAACAGCAGCTCCTACAGGGCTTGATAATTAGGCCTTGTTCTGTTCAAGTGGAGAGACTGTCATTGCACAGTCTCAAACAATCATGCAATCCCTTAGCATCTGATGACTTTACACACAGGTTTAATAATCTGGTTACTCAGAAAATTGTTGAAAGTTTTAATGAACTGGAGAGTGTGTCTGTTCTTGGGCAAAGAGAGGAACAACTGAATGAACTGGGCGGTTTTAGTCTCAGAGAGCTGGAGAAGGAGCCCCAGATGATTCACACTGCTGAGCAGAACACTGAGGGACATAATGAAGAAAACAAATCTCACTTTCATCACACAGAGCAAGACCATTCCATGGAGCATTTTCAGAATAAGAGACCCCAGCATGATCAGAGGATGAGGAAGAATCACTCAAGGCCTTGCTCCGATGGAGTGGACAAACTGCTATTATGGCACAGGGAGGAGGAGCGTTTCTGTCAGTCTAGCATTTCAAAACCCTACCGGCACCTTCACACAGGAGAGAGACCATTCAGCTGCAGTCAGTGTGGGAAGAGTTTTAGACAATCAAGTAACTTAATAACCCACCAGCGCATTCACACAGGAGAGAGGCCTTTCAGCTGCAGTCAGTGTGGGAAGAGTTTTAGTCGGTCAGGTGACTTAAAAACCCACAAGCGCATTCACACAGGAGAGAGGCCGTTCAGCTGCAGTCAGTGTGGGAAGAGTTTTAGTCGGTCAGATGACTTAAAAACACACCAGCGCATTCACACAGGAGAGAGACCATTCAGCTGCAGTCAGTGTGGGAAGAGTTTTATTCGGTCAAGTACCTTAATAACCCACCAGCGCATTCACACAGTGGAGAGGCCGTTCAGCTGCAGTCAGTGTGGGAAGAGTTTTAGTAAAAGAAACCACTTACAATCACACCAGCGCATTCACACAGGGGAGAGACCGTTCAGCTGCAGTCAGTGTGGGAAGAGTTTTAGTCAGTCAGGCGACTTAACAAGCCACCAGCGCATTCACACAGGAGAGAGACCATTCAGCTGCAGACAGTGTGGGAAGAGTTTTAGTCGGTCAGGTGACTTAAAAACCCACCAGCGCATTCATACAGGAGAGAGACCGTTCAGCTGCAGTCAGTGTGGGAAGAGTTTTAGTCGGTCAGATGTCTTAAAAACCCACCAGCGTATTCACACAGGAGAGAGATAATTCAGCTGCAGTTAGTGTGGGAAGAGTTTTTTTCCAGTCAGGTGACTTAAAAACACCAATCTAGTCACCAGGTCAGTCACCAGTCAAGTCAACTAAAATGTCTTTTAGTGCAAGTAGGTAGATGCATCAGCATGTGACATCCGAAAAAGGCTCCACTGTCGAAACATTTATTTTCTTCTCTTTTCAGCAAACCTTTACTTGTTCCTAAAATATCTATTAGTCATAGTCACCCACTTTTGAGTTCGTCTGGTCCATTAAATTTTGACTATACTCTTATTTACAGTTGACTAAAATAGAAATAGCTCTTGTCACAGAGTTTAATTTGTGTATAGTAAAATGTTTTTAGTTTAATTCAATTTTAAAATGAATTAGGTCTACATTGAATTAATTTCTAAATTGAATTGAATTCCTTATACCCTTGGAATGTTAATTATAGTCATGTTTAATTTACAATTAAGACTGTCTCATTGGATAGGCTTGTTATTGTTTAACAGCTTTTAACTTACCATGTTAAGCAAAGAATGTGTGTAAAACAGATTAAGATCCTTAACTGTCACTCTTAAGGGAAAAAAAAGTCACACATCTGATTAAATTCTACAGAAAGAGCTCAAAGTCTGTGTTGCACAATCTAAAGTGTATTTATCCCCAGGGAGGATATATATATCAAATACAAGAAATATTTATGCAATAAAGGGTACAAAATAAAGAATAAGATATTGTATGAATCTCTTTTAATAAGAAAATCTATTTTGGCACCATTAGTAATAATTCTATATTTTAATGTTTTTTTTCACTGCAGCTATTTTTTTTTAAACAAGACAGGACAAGCAATATATACAGTGCCTTCAGAAAATATTCACATCCCATTGTTTATTTCTCATTCTGCTGTGTTGCAAAGTCAAATTAAATCATATTTGAATGGGATTTTTTCCACTCCTGTAGAAGCAATTCTCTGTAATGTTAAGTATTTAGAATGGAAAATTACTTAATTGATAAGTATTCACTCCCTTTGTTTTAACAACCTAATTTGGGTCAATTATCTTGAGAGATCACACTTAATACATTAACAAGGTACACCTGTGTTCATTTCAAATTCACTGGTGTTCAATTGCTTGATAAATTGCACAATAAATATCACTGACTGTCAAAAAAACCATCAACAACAGGCAATGTTCAAAACAGCAAAAAGATAACAGGTTATGTGCAAAAACATGCATAAACAGAATGAAATAAAGGGAATGAAATTATGGGGATCTACCTCTACCATACATTGACATGTATGGTAGAGGTAGATTTTCAATGTGTGTTTGGGTTTTTGGTAAGAAAGAAAGAAGGCGCTGTGAGTTTCAGATCATAGGTGAGAGGTGAGGTGAGAGTGAGAGAAGCTGGGAGTTTAATAGTTTGATAATGCAGGGGTAAGAACTGTCTCTGAGTCTGGTAGTCCAGGCCCGAATGCTCCGGTACCGTTTTCCAGATGGTAGCAGATCATAAAGTCTGTAGCTGGGGTGTGTCAGGTCTTTGATGATGCTTAGAGCTTTCCTCAAGCACCGTCTGTCATTAATGTCCTGTATAGATGGGAGGGCAACCCCAGTGATAGACTGGGCAGTTTTCACCACCCGCTGTAGGGCTTTGCAGTCAGAAGCACTGCAGTTGCCATACCACACTGTGATGCAGCCTGTCAGTGTGCTTTCTGTAGTGCATCTGTAAAAGTTAGTGAGGATCTGGGGAGATATCTTAGCCTTCTTCAACCGTCTTAGGAAGTACAGGCGCTGTTGCGCTTTCTTGATCAGACAGGTGGTGTTGAGAGACCATGTGAGGTTCTCGGTGATATGGACGCCAAGGAATTCCAAGTTACTGACCCTTTCAACTTAAGCACATTGTGAAAGGTGTTGATGGGGTCTGTTAATTTAGCCTCAAACAAAAGTTAAACTAAGATGCCATAAAGCTGATTTGCTTTAGCAGCCCCAGTGACTTAACGTTACATAATAACAGACAGGAACAACACCCACAGACAGGACAAACCAGACCAATGTCTGCTGCATATCAAAGGGCAGAACCTAGAGCAAGACAGAGTAGGACAAGAAGTAATTATATATCAAAGAACAGGACAAGCACTCAGATTGTGAAACAAACTTTCTTCTGACTGTATATATAAGAGCTGGGAAACCCTTGCAGTTTGTCTGTTCTGTGGGGCAGACCCAGCGCGCGTTGTCGGACTTATTGAGCTCAATAAAACTGAATCCACACAAGACTGTGTCCTGCTAAGGAAGCTAAGGTTAATAATATTATTAATAATATGAGTATAGACCAGTTGTGCTAGCAGTTTAATCACCAGTGACTGCTGAGCTGAGTGTTAAGTGAGGAGTTGGCCCTGTATGCTAACACCAGACTCATATTCACTGACCTCAAGGGTACTTGTAAGTGTGATGGCAGCTCCGCTGGCAGCACTGATAGATCTGGAGATGGTATCTAGTCCAGATAAAACAGGGTCGGTTCTAGACCACTTAAGGAGGAGTATTATAAGGGCTAAAGGTAAAGGGAACATGGAAACAAAAGTTATGTATTTAGATTGAAATAAAACATAATAAAAATAATAATTGCTTACACTTTTATAGTGCTTTTCTGGACACTCCACTCAAAGCGCTTTACAGGTAATGAGGACTCCCCTCCACTGCCACCAATGTGCAGTCCCACCTGGATGATGCAACAGCAGCCATAGTGCGCCAGAACGCTCACCACACATCAGCTCTCAGTGGGAAGGAGAGCAGAGTAATGAAGCCAGTGCAGAGATGGGGATTATTAGGAGGCCATGATTAGTAAGGGCTAATGGGAAATTTGGCCAGGACACCAGGGTTACACCCCTACTCTTTTTCAAGAAACACCCTGGGATTTTTAATGACCACAGAGATTCGGGACTTCGGTTTTACATCTCATCTGAAGGACGGCGCCTGTTTAAAGTGTAGTGTCCCCGTCACTATAATGGGGCACTAGGACCCACATGGACCACAGGGTGAGCGCCCCCTGCAGGCCCCACTAACACCTCATCCAGCAGCAACCTTCCCAGGAGGTCTCCCATCCAGGTACTGACCAGGCTCACACCTGCTGAGCTTCAGTGGGTTGCCAGTTGTGAGTTGCAGCTGCTGCTAAATGAATGGCGATAGTATTGTTGTTAAGTTATGAGAATATGGGGAGGGAATTAATATTAGCAATGCTAAGTCAAGAAAAGAAGACAAACAACTTTTAAAAAAAGTTAAAAGAAGGGTTGTGCGACAAGCAAAAAGGGTAAAAAAACAGGTAGTGATGGGCTGCGAGAGGTGGCGATGACGGAGAAGAATGTGAGGTGTGGAGAGGACAGAAGTATAAGCCTGGATGGGTGATAGAAGAAAGAACTGGAGTATAAATGTAAAGAATAACCTTCTGCCTTCCACCTCATAACCCTGGTGAGGCAAGAAAGAATAATACAGCACACAATAGCACAGAACGTGTGCTCAAAAGTACGATAAGTAAAAAAAAAATTGGATTGCAATCTGATTGGAAGTAACAAACATTGCTTGTTGAAAAAAACTGAATGGAATACGTGATACTGTGTTTATTAAAAGTTACACAGCCGTTAAAATAGATACATGTAAAAGTAAAATGGACGCTGTCATTTCGTATAGTTTTCACTGGGATGTTATTTTGTTCAGTCTTTTTATCTGTTATCTACCCGTAGAGTCTACAGTTTTAATCAATAATTTACTACTTATGTCTGTGAAACAGTGAGAGGGAGCTCCCATTCCTCATTCAAACTAATCAAAGCTACTGATGAGGAAAGAAAGAGTTGAGTAACTATAACTCATTTCCCTCTTCAGGTAAAAAGTGTATAAAACACGATTGTGATTTGGAGAAAAGTTGTCAATGATTTGTTATTATGTCAAAAGTATTTTCCGTTCAGATTTGAGTGTATTTGTTAAATTATATTGAGTTATTAGAACAAAGTTGGTAGCGCCAATCCTCATAGTTAGCATAAAGGCCATGTATTTGGTATGTTAAATGAAATTTGAATTTAATTTTAAATTAAATTAAATTTGAATGTTAAATGAAATGAAATTTGAAATTAGCAATTTAGTTCATGTTCGGTAATAGCCTTAGATTATTTAGCCTTAGGAACAGAAACTGTTCCTGGTTTTCTATATTTATTGGTGTTTATAATAACCAAAGTGCTCCACATTTTTATATTGCTAGTGAACATTATGTTTTTAAAGAAATACTAATGTGGTCTCGTGATATCGTCGATTTAGATTGTGTTTTACTGAAATGTAGAATATACTAAGGAGAAGACTGAATAAGACATAATGCAGAATATTTTCTTAATGTATAGTTAGAAAAATATTAAGAACCATTTTTGTAACTTTCAGCTTATATTCTTTGTTATATTGTATTACTGTAAATTGTTTATCCTATATAGAATCACACTAAAAGCCACTGATGAGGAAACAAGTTGAGTGACTGATTATTTAATCATTTCCCTCTTCAGGGGCGCAACACTTCCCCTCTCATGGCGAGATCTCGACTTCTTTAACACCTCTGGATAAGGTTCTTCTGTGGAGCAGGCTTTAGACCTCTGCGTACAGCACCCTTGATGTCATTTTATTTTTACAGCATCCGCAATCAGTACAATCAATACAGCAATCATACTGGATTTGACTAGGATTCTGAAATGTCTCTTGCAAAGTTATTCAGGTTTGCTTGAACTTTTAATAAAAAAGTGATCTGAAACTACCCAGCTTACAATCTCTGAGGTAGTTGTGACTAAACTCATACGTGATGTGCCATGTGCCTTTACTTTTTTTGTGTTCAAGAGTATTTGTTGTGTGAGCTCCTCACTGCGTGTCCTGTTCTGTACTGTAATTTCGTTTAGATTATCTACGAAGAGTACAGCGACTAGAACACCTTGAACGTCTATAAGAATGTGTATATATAAAAATGCTAAAGAATATGTAAAGTGATTAACATTTTCTTGATGTCGATTTTCTGATTATGTCTCGGCGTCATTTAATGAATTCTCTTAGTGACAGGTCATTTCTTTCCGGTATTTTATTCTGGTGCTGTTATTGATCGCATACGAAACCTTATTCTCATCAGGAAAATGTCACCTACAAAGTCACTGTGAAACTTGTTTTGGGAAAAGTTTCTTAATATTTCATTTGATTAGCATGCAAGAAAATTTGATCATAACCTATGGAATTTCCCGCCAGTGTGGAGCTTGAAATCACAACCTTAAGATTTAGAGTTTAAGAGTCACAGAAGAGGTCGGCCTGGTGTTCAGTTCGCCAACGATAAGCTCCGGCAGTGCTCCTCTGTAAAGCAGATTGTTCGGATCGGTTATGTGGGACGGCACTTCGATACTAAGATGGTTTGCAGCACACGCATGGTTTTCCCCCTTCACGCAAAAAACTTAGACGAAGGAAGCTCTCTTGTCTTGGGCTGCTGTCTCCCGGATTTAAAGCGCTCTGGGTGCCAGCTAGGTCTCTAACAAGCACACTATAAAGACAGGAATTACACTTTGCTCACGTCACGCATGGAATGGCGAGGCTACTTGTTCCAATATTATCTAGTCTCACCTCATATGGTGCCGATTCCTGGTTTTCAATTAAGAAAGAGCACTGCAAACACCGTAAACAGTGCAGAACGTGTGATGAAAGAAGTCTTTTCCCCCCTTTGTCTAAAGCAGAACAGCGGAGTCATGCCGAGGGTTGTGAGATCAAGATTTCAGTGGAGCACTGTCGTCTATGTCTTTAGCTACATGAGTTGGACATCTTCTTGTACACGGAAAGCAGATTGAGATCCTCTGACAGAGGTAGCAAGCGCTCCTAGTTAGTAAAGTTGTTTGTGTCCCTGCCTGTCACGCGGGAAACCGGGGCTTGATTACCGATGGGGAGACAGCTAGTTTTTTTATGATCAGATTCCAGTCTTTAATGCTGTGTGTGAGAGTTTACGTAACTTTCCTTTTCTCACATTTTCTGACAACTATTCCGAAGGAGCGCTCTGTCAACTCCTAATACTTTTAAAAAATCTGCCTGCATGTTTGATTAGTTTTGTTTTATTTAGAAAATGTTCAATATTGATCATAACTAAAGAAAATTATGATCAGAAACAAAAACAAAATGTTGAAGATGCAACTCGATCTTGAATCAGACCTGGGTGACACGGGCTTCTGTTCTGATATGGTTATACGAAAAACAGGAGGAATCTTTTCTCTCCTATGGAGCATGAGCTGAATCAGGAATGAGACATTTCGTGTGTTTGTGCATATGTCAACGCATGGCGTAAAACTAAAACTAAATTAAAAACTAACATTAAGTTTTAAGAGACATTCATTTATATACAAACAAGAGACAGACAAAGCAATAATTCTACATTAACTTGTCCTGCACTGATCAGACTAATTGAAATGGTCTGATTCAGAGCCTGTGAAGCTCGTACTAATACAACATTTTCCTTTGATTTCCTTTGAGGGCGGAGTTGTCTTTAAAATCTGGATTAAATAAAAAGGAGTGACGTCAGTGTAAAACAGCTTTCCTTCTTGGGGAACAACGGTAGTAGTATAAAGCGACACCTTTCGTCAAACTTTTGACAGGTACCATGCCCCCTTTTCCAGCCAATGGTCGTCCGAGGTGGTTGGCTGTCCCGCCCCCATGCCAGCCAATGTCGTGTTGTTATGTGTGCATGTCCCACCCCCTTAGGAGCCAATGGTGTGGGTCGAAACTCCCGCCTCCCCCTGGCCGGTCGGTCCGGCGCCTCAGGGTCCCAAAGCCCCAAGTCGGCGCATCCCTCGCTTTAGGTGTGTGAAAGTGTGTATTGGTTTGGAAGGGGACCATGTCTGCCGCGGGGATGAGTGCGCTCTATTATAACCCTAGGAAATCGGGTAGTTACGGAGGCGCGGGGAGTCTGGTGCGGGCCGCGAGATCCCGGGGTGTGAGCGGCTGGGTGGTTGAGTGGTTGTCCGGCCAGGCTGCTTATACGCTGCACAAGCCGGCGCGCGTACGTTTTAAGAGAAACAGGACGCTGGTGTCCGAAATGGACTGGCAGTGGCAGGCCGACTTGGTGGACATGAGAGAACACCGCTAGTTCAACGACGGTTTCTGTTACATCTTAATGTGTATAGACATGCTGTCTAAATACGCTTGGGCCGTGCCGCTGAAAACCAAGACTGGAGGGGCCGTGACAGGCGCATTCCGAAATATACTGCAAGAGGGGCGTGCTCCTAAAAAGCTACAAACGGACGATGGTAAAAAATTTCTTAACAGGACCTTCCAAAATTTTCTCAAACGTGAGAATATTGAACATTTCGTTACGGCCAGCGATGTGAAGGCTAGCGTGGTCGAGAGGTTTAACAGAACTATTAAAACAAAAATGTGGAGGTACCTGACACACAAAAACACCTTTCGATATATCGACGTCCTTTCAGATCTTATTTACACTTATAACCATAGTTACCACAAGACTATTAAACGAACCCCGGCTTCTGTTACGTCCGACAACTCCCTTGAGGTGTGGAGAACGGTCAATGACGAGCACTTTAAGAGAAAACCGTCAAAGTTTTCATTTAATGTGGGTGATCGCGTGCGGGTGTCCAAAATAAAGGGAGTGTTTGAGAAGGGATATGAACAGACCTTCACAGATGAAATTTTCACTGTCAAAGAGCGGACCGCGGCTCTGAGACCCTATTACAAACTGCAGGACTACGCAGGCAACAACATTAAGGGCTCCTTCTATGCCGAAGAGCTACAGAAGATAAACCCAGATGTTGAGAACGTCTACCGCATCCAAACGATTTTAGCAGCCAGGGGTCGTGGCAAAAACAGCTTTTGGTAAAGTGGCGTGGCTGGAGCGATAAATTCAATAGTTGAGTGAAGGCTTCTGAGGTCCGAGACATATAGAGGTGGTGAAAAATGAACCCCAATGGTTTCTATGTGATGCTGGCTAGTAATTCATCCTCAAAGATGTTTCCAAAGAACACTAACGCGTGCTTCACAGAGCATCTGGCAAAGGCGATTGACCTGGACGGGGGCTGGGAAGTGGGCCTGGTCGAACTACACTATCCGAATACACTAAACACTTTTGATGAAGACGAAGTTTTTCTGTTCGTCAGCGAGGAGCTCAAGACTATCTGGACCTGTACCTTACCGAGAGGGTACTACGGCAACATCGAGCAGCTCTTGCATGAAATGAAACGGGCTGCTGAAAAATCCAAGTTAACGGCTGTAAGTCTTAAATACAACCCCATTAGCCGGTCGGTAAGGATTGTTAGTGATAAACGGTTTGTTATGCAAGTGCGTGACCACCTAGCGCGGATGTTGGGTTTTAATTCGGGTGTCGCCGGTGTAAAATCACCGCACCCCGTCGATATGACTGGCGGATTTAACACCATGTATATATACACCGATATCATAGAACACCAGTTAATAGGCGACGTCTACGTACCGCTTTTGTGTTGTGTGCCCTTCAGAGGCGTGGATGGTGAATTCGTCACAGTATTGTACGACAAACCCCATTACGTGCTGGTGAGCATCGACCATTTTAACAACATCACTATTGAAATAAAGACGGATCAAAACGAACACGTGTCATTTGCATTTGGATAGGTCATCGTCAAGCTCCATTTCAGACCTGTGAAAGCGACAAACATCTAAAAGGATGACGGTCATCAAGAGCTACGGGGATCCTTCTTTGTATACACACTACTACAAACAACAGGCTGGTTATGGATTACCAGGATTTTCAGGGCTACCGGTTCAGTACGGCGCTGGTATCGGGGGGTATTTTCAGAGCGCTATTTAGAAAAGCCGTGCCTTTTCTGAAACGCGGGTTTGAAATAGCTAAGCCGCACATGGCATCGGCAGCTAAAAACATCACCAAAGACGTGGTCAGCAACGTTACAAGCGCGGTCATGTCTAAGGTGGCTGCACATCAGCAGGAAGGTTCAGGTCTAGCATACATCCGCAGGGGTGTCAGGAGAAAAAGACAGACGTCATCATCACACCGTCGGGGGCCGCCGAAACCTGATAAAAGAATGGCTAAGCGCAGACAGGCAACTCATAAAAGCTTCAGGTCGACCAAGAAGAGCGTGACACACCGCAATCAACGAGACACGAAACGAGACATATTTTAAACATGGCTTTTGTTCATGTCTGCAGAATGAGCCAAGTCGGAGCTGGACATATTTAAATTAGCACCTACCCAAACAAGCATCGAGAAAAGCTTGTACATAGAAGTTCCACCCCTCACAGCCCTAACAGAAAACGCACCTCTGGAGTTCTACGTCGCAGGCAACGGAGAAGATTATTTAGATTTAAACAACACCCTGCTCTATTTGACCTGTAAAATAATGGAAGAAGACGGTCGGGACATTGATGCGGCAGCCCGTGTGAGCCTGGTGAAGTACCCCATCGCAGCCATCTTCAGCCAGGTTGACATCACCGTAGGAGACCGATTGATCAGCCAGAGCAACAACTGCTATCCTTACAGAGCCTTTATAGAGTCGGTCCTGAACTACAGTGAAGAGACGCTGAAGACGCAGTATTCAACAGGGCTCTTTGACAAAGACACAGCCGGGGAACACGAGTCCACAATTTTGGATGGTCCCAATCAGGGGTTCAGAAAAAGAGCATCATACACGACGCAAAGCCGAAAACTAGAGCTCCTGGATCACATTCACGCCGACCTGTTTTTTCAGGACAAACTACTACTGAATGGCGTAGACCTGAAAATAAAACTCACACGAAACAGAGATGCTTTCTGCTTAATGAACAACGCCGGAGAATACAAACTGAGCGTACTCTCTGCATCTTTGTTTGTGAAAAGAGTCAGAGTGTCACCCGGGGTCAGACTGGGACACGCCGAAGCACTCCTGACGGCCAACGCTAAATACCCCATAGACCGCGTACAGATGAAAGTCTTCAGCCTGCCTGCCGGGAGCCGTGTGTGTAACCAAGAAAACCTCTTTCTCGGACAGTTACCCAAAGTGGTCATTTTGGGGTTTGTGGACAACGCGGCATTCAGCGGCAGTTTTACCCAAAACCCCTTCAATTTTAAACACTACAACGTTAACTTTCTGGCTCTCTACGTGGACGGTGAACAAATCCCCACTAAACCGCTTCAACCAGACTTCCAGAATGGACATTGCGTCCGTTAATATTTGAATCTGGTGAAAACAGCCGGGAAGCGTCTGAAAGACAAACCACTTCTGGTGGACCGCGAGGAGTACGCGCGAGGTTACACATTGTTCGCTTTCAACCTCAGCCCCGACGACGAGTGCACAGGACATTATTCACTTATCAAAACGGGTAATCTGAGAGCTGAAATACGCTTCGCGCTACCGCTACCCACTACAGTTAACATGGTTGTGTACACGCTGTTCGACAACGTGATAGAGCTAGATATGAGACGTCAAGTCATTTACGACTTCAGCTAAAAAGCACTGGAGGCCACACAACCTGCACATAAAGATGAACACCAAACAGCTGGAAGACATTCTAACCCAGGACCGCTACACCCGAGACAGTTTTCTAGGCGTGTTCCCCAGTGATGCCCTACCGCGTGAGAGACTGGCGTGGCCTCCTCTGAGTTTAATAGTTAATACTCACCCACACGACTGCCCCGGTGAACACTGGCTGGCTATTTACTTACCCGACGACGAGGGCGCAGAATTTTTCGACTCCTACGGATTTTCACCCGAAGCCTTTTTTTTTCCCAAGAATATTATTGATTTCTTAAACAGAAATGCTAATTCCATATTTTACAACAACAGACAATTGCAAGATTCTTTTGCGGTGACCTGCGGTCTACATCGTGTCTTTTTTCTATACCATTGTAGCGGCAATGCTTGTTAATAAGACAGAATTAAGCGTTGGTATGCTCCTAAAAGAGGCCCCATCTCACCCTCCATCTCTGTGGTGCAGCCACAGAGAAAGAATTCATGCAAGCTGATTTAAGAGTGTTTTCTTGTGATAAGAAACAAGCTCCCAGACGGGGATGCAATTAGCTGAGCCTGGCTATCATGATCAATGGTCATCTATTGGCGCCTATCAGTCTAGGGAGTGCCGAATGGACATCTGGACTGCATTCCTAAGTGTCAAGAGTAAGTGACCTATATCTCACCTTGACCAACCAATCAGGGACTGGCAGGGCGTGGTAATACCACGTGGGTCTCCAATGCCCGCCAAACTCTCAACCAATCAGCACACATCTGGGTCTTGATCAAAAAGGGAGCGCAAGCTCAGTTCTGGGCTCTCCTTGGCCATTTTCGCGCATCCTCAGAGACAATCACGTGACAACTGCTGTTGTCTGCAAAAGGACTTGGACTTTGTTCAAAGTGCGAGGCCGAGGAACCCGTACGTACTCAGAATTCTACCAACGTGAATGCTCCGCTTGATCAACGGCAGCCTACAGTTGGACCCTCGTCGACAACCTGAATAGCTTATTCAGAAGCAGCGCTGGACCGGGAACGAACCAGTTTCTTCCCAGGCAAAAGAGTGACTTGTGAGGACTCGCGGTCACACTCTGTGCATAGAGACTTTCTACTAGCCAGCCGGACTGCTGGTAGATCCCCTCGGAGCAACGACTGCCCTGCGCGCCGCAGTCAGATTCCTCCGCCCGTCCTACTCCGAGCTGCACCTCGACTGGTTGGCCGGTAGCCAGAGGACGCCGTCACAACGCCCATTGGACAACCGCTGCAACAGAGGCTGCAACAGAGCCTGTCAGCTGGTTTGGTGTTCGTGCCGGGAAATTCCAAATCCAAACACAGTGGATAAGTAAACCCCATGTTCTACATTGCGTCTCGAGAATTCAATTGTACCTCAAGTTGTTATCAATTTAATTCATGAGTAATGTATTTACTTCCGAGTTTAGAGTAACAGTGGGTAATAACACTGATTAGCGATTTGGTAACCGAACGATATATATTGACATATATTCTCTGTTGTGTATCTCTTTGTGATTGCATCTCTTCGAGATTATATACCTTGTATATTGATAACCCTCACCGTAAGGTCTGCCGCTCGTATCCAGGCAGACTAGTATATGTTTGTTGCACAGTTATATTAATAAATGTATCCCGTGTATTGAACCCGTGTGTGCGTTGTTAGTTGTTCTGACGATTGATTTTCTAAAAGCCCCAACGAACAACCTCGTGATTACTGCTACAATTAATAATTGTCTCAGTAAACCCATCAAAACCACTACACCATAGATGTAAAGGTTTATCTTTTAGAAACATTTTAGAACTTTATTCTACGAATGCAATCCAGAATGACCCCATGGTGGAAATGTTTCTGAAAAACCGACGCCGTGTGAGACGGAGACCCTGATACCCTTTTAAGCCATTTGAAAATACGAATGTTCAATTACGCGGGTGTTTACGACAATTTAAAACATGTCATAAATGTTAATCGACCGTCTAAAATAAAAATGAAATCAAACCATTTCGATGTCTGTGTGGTTATTATTTAGAAAGAACACAAAACATGAATTAAAATCAATACAATATTTTTATTATACATTCGCTGTTATAGCGCTCAAGCTTTTTTTAATGTTATGTTTAATGTTACATCCAAGCCATTTTCTTACAAAAATTTTTAACTATATTGCTCACGCTTTTTAATATACATTTCAAGTCATTTATCACAAACACACATACCCAGAGAAAAAATGTTACAAAGACAACCATGTGGGTCTAGGTATTAATGATCGTCTCCTTTCAGCGGTTATCTAAGAGACCGGGTCGACCATCGACAACTCTACTGGTTGTTTTAAAGTTTTGACCGACGCTGCACACCCCAGCGGGGCAGCCTTGAGTTTTTCAAGTAGCTCTCGGTTACCAGCGTTGGCTAGCAAGGTGCCCGGCACGTTGGTTTCTGCCATAGCCTCCATGAACACATCCCAACCTTTTGGCTTCTTACCGACCGCAACTGCTTGCTGCTGCGTGAGAGCCCTGACAAGACCAATCATGTGAGAGCCCTCAACGGGTGCCCCCTTGTACACAAATTCCCCTTTTTCATTCCAGGCTATTAATGGTTCATTGCGGGCCATGGTCTTTAACAATATCTTGGCATTTCTCCGGAACCGCTGAGACACACTGTCCAAAATATACCCAAAGTCAGTGTCGCTCAATGTCGGCGGTTGTGCTAACGTGAGTGATAGCTCGGCGGGTGCATTTTCATGTAGTACAACAGTTAAAGTCCCCTTTTCGGAAGTCTCCTGGCGTATTAATGTCAAATACCGTTGTAACACCTAACTGTACAATTTCACTTTTTCATATTCGGCCAGATGCGAGTTCTGAAGAATGTCTCGCATTTCATCATCCAACCGACGGGTTGTTATTTTTTCGAACCCAGACCGCTCTCGGAGTCGATCGAGCTGTTTCTGAGGTACCAGGTACATTTTTTCAGCGTGCTCCAATATTGACGTTGTAGAAGCCCCGTAATCAATGGTACTGCAATACTGAACAGGGTCCCGATAAAACCGCCGGACTGGTTCACCAAGAGTCTCTTTCTTTTAAGAGAAAGACCCTTTCGACTCAAAGTCTTTATAAGCTTACGCTTTCTCTTCAGGGTCCCAAACTGCTTAGCAGATAACGGTATGTTCCCTTTCAAGGTATTCAAGGCAATTTCAGCTATGGCCTGTATAAGATCATTTGTAGCCCTGCAGAGAATAGTTTTCCGCTGCTTGGGGGCGGCTTTCACCAGAAAATTTAAGAGAGTCAGGTTTCTCAGAACGCGTGAAGACATGATGACGCCCCGAACTTGTTTTTTCGACTGAGTCTGTGGTTGCGAGATCACCAACTTTTAGATTTTTTAAATACATAAGCCATGGGTACATCTGGGGGGAAAAGACCTGTTCACAAACGATAGTCATCTGGGGTGTCGGCATTTAAATCCACCAACAAGTAACCGAAAGGTTTTTTAGTAGCGTCATCGAACGCTTCCAAAAAAAAAATGGCTTTACCGGGGTACATCTGCCGGGACATGGTTGTAATCTGTAGTTTATCTCTAGGGTTTTTAAACAGCACCATGTAGTTTGTATTTAACGCGATGGTTCTACTTTTCCGGCCTTGACAAAACACATTTTGGACGATATACATGATGCTGAGGTTTCGGTGGTGTACGTATTTGGTAAAAGCTTTTTCTATCTCATTATTTTCACACGCAGACTCCATCAAATCATCAACTACAATCAAATTTACTCTACCCTGCGGCAGTAGCTGGTCGTCGGAAAACGACGTTGGTAGTCCTTCTATAAACTGAATGTATGGAAATTTCACAAGCAACTCAGCGTATAGAGGTCGCCAGCAGCTGTAACACCAGACTGTGTTTTCGGGTTTAAGAGTCATAACGGTATCACCGTTCTCCAAGAGCTGTTTTATAAAATAACTTTTACCGCAATTCGTGGGTCCGGACAACATGCATGAAAAAGGGTGTTTTAACCTGACATCCATCGTGTTAATATCCGTAGGGCAACGATGTCAAATTTTCTTGCAGCACCCGCTTGTCGTACACCACCTTCTGGGTTTTCTTTAAGGTCCGGGTCTCACTGCGCCAATCCTTTTTAACACGCACGATCATCGGCTGTTGAATAGAAATGTGTTTAAATTCCCGGCACTCTGCATAAGGGTTAACGCCATAGTCAAAAACCAAGTCCCGCAGACTCTTAAAGTTAACTTTTTCACAATTGTTCACATTGAGCGTAATGCCTTTTACCTTTAAACAGGCTTTCCCTCCAGACAGTTTGTACCCGTACGACTTGGGTCCTGTTGATACAAACTCGGTGATGTGTTGTCCAGCAGCTATTTCGCTGGTCAGCTCACCCAAGTAGTCACCCAGTTCCGGATTCCACTCACCCTCCCGGCTCACAAAGATAACCGAATCTGTCTCGTGGTACAGACAGTGGCCTTGCAAAGCATTTAGCAGATTGTATAACTCCAAGCGGGCATAGGCGGTTGTAAAGCTAGCGATGAAAATGTTAGTGTTTGAATGGCCTGTATAGTGGTGTTTAGTGTTTCCACGTAACACAGGCTGTGTTTTCATTGATAAACTCGCAGGCTGACACCTCATGATATGGCGTAAATAAGTACCTGAACAATTCATCGGGGTTTCTCACAATGGTGGTCTGTGGTAAATTGTCTCTTTGTCCATACTTCCCCCACAAACTGTTCAAGGCAATTTTTGAAAGCTATCTTTTGGCCGGATTCTTTTTAATGTTGCCGGGGTCCAGCCGTCACCCGCTTTTTCATAATATTCGCTGATATATCTTTGTTGTTTCGCGACATCTGTACACCCCTCTGGAAACCCCGAAGCTTCCTGTTTCCCTTTCAGATGCAGTTTGATGTAGTCGGTAAAAATATCGTGTGAGGCCTTTTCGAAATGCCAAATTTCGTAAATTTTACACACTCAATACCCCAGATCTAAGGCCATCTGTAATTCAGGGGTGCACCAGACACCAGTCAAGGCGCGATCTTCATCACCGTGCTCACAGGGGGTGGTCTGTTTTGTTTCAGCACACGTACGACAGTGTGAAAAACAGTTTTTTGTCAATTTTGGTTGGAAGAACTGGAAAGTATAAACGTCTGCGTGGGTAAACTTTCACCTTCGCTAAACCGAAATACCGTTTTAAATCTCCAAAGTTGTTATAAATGATTCGGGGGTGCCCCAGTGGGTATTTTTTAGTTTTGTTCACAAACGGATACAGACTGGTGAAATCATAGCTGTGTAATGCAAACAAATAGCATTTGTTCTCCCCCGAAAAAGTGACTCCCGCGGTTGCAGAGGCTCTGGTAACTGCGCAGCTGTTAAAAATTTACCCAAGTCTCCATTTTCAACAAGCATGTCTCTGAACTCGTGCTCCCACAAAACACGCACGTTAAAACCTCTCATTTTGAGAAAATTAATTTTAACCATCGTACAACCAGCCAAAAGTAGTGTTTGTCAGCGGATTAAAATCGTTTTCACAATAACAAACGCTACAACCATGAAAAAAGCAACCGTTGAGCTCAAAGGCTGTCGGCACTCCGTCAATTACAGCATAACCATCCAGAAAATATGGGCCAACCTTGAACTCACTGGCCGTGGTTAACGGGTGTTGGATTTTAACGGGCTCTGTGTGTTCGATGTACATAAGCCACTTTAACTGACCCCGTCACACACACCGCACGTCTCCAAAACATCACAAATTATCTCTAATACGTGATTTTAAAACGTTAAGACCAATCCGTTAAAGTATGAAGAACAACACCCCATCATTTGTTGCCTATTAATACCTTAAAGACTTTTACGCTTGCGATGTGTGGAAATTTATCTCAAACTTTCGAAAAAGCTGTCGCGAATGTGTTATTAAAAATAAACTGTGTCTTATTACATTATTTTAAAAACTTTAAGACCAAACCCGCGTGTTTAAAATTTCTTTTCTGGGCAAACACATCATTTGTGTTTGCGTTGTGTGTTAATACTTTTAAAGTTTAAAACGTATAAACTGATATGTGAATACTATTCGCTCTCGATAAAACAAGGGGGGGGGGGTCATCACAACATTGGTTGTGATGCGTTTTAAAGCATCACAACCAATTGAAAAATGTCTTGTGTTATGTAGGCGTGGTTACACCATTGGCGCATATTCTTAAACGCTCCGGACTGACAGGGTCGCAGCGCGTCCTTGGCGCTGTCAGACACCGCCCCTTGTTAGGAGCTGCGGAGATGGCTTCTTTGTGTGGAGAAACAACGGGGTCTGCTACTCTACAAAGTGAAGAGGTAGGCGGCTAAAATATTTTTTCTGATCGTGGAATTGTTGTATCGGTGCTTAGCGTATGTCATTTTAATACTTGGTCTTCTTTTTAGCAAAACCCGACCCCACCCTCTGCACCCTGTGACAGCGGCGGGGGTGTGAGTTCAGCTGGGGTACCAGATGTTGAAGAACTGCCGGGTGCTAGCGATGATACCACGCTACAAATGGTAAATATTAACAAAAAACCTTAGCTCAAAAGTTTTTTAAGCCTTTCTTTTCTTTTTCCTTTAATAGAATAAAGAGGATGTGGACGGGTCAATCTTCAGCCTACCAGCACAACTGAATGTTTCGTGTCTATGCTTGTGTGTTCGGCCAAATGTTAATAAAGCTGATGCCCAACAAGGTTTAGCTAACGATGTCCCTAATGAGCCCAATGTTTGAAACACCTACTGTTGAAATAAAGCGGTTCACATTTCACATGGTGTTTGTCCTGCGAGTTCTTTCCGTGAGACTTTACGCAGTCAGTGTGTGTGTGCTTACAACCCTGCTGCTTTTGAGACACGGCTTGTGCAGCGTATAAGCAGCCTGGCCGGACAACCACTCGGCCACCCGGCCGTGGCTGGCGCCGCTCACAACACGGGATCTCGCAGCTCACACCAGACTCTCCGTGCAGCTGTAACTACCCGATTCCCTAGGTTTATAATAGAGCGCACTCAACCCCGCTGCAGACATGGTCCCCTTCCAAACCAATACACACTTTCACATACCTAAAGCGAGGGATGCACCGCCTTTGGGCTTTGGGACCCTGAGGCTCCGGACCGACTGGCCGGGGGGGAAGGCGGGAGTTCCGACCCTTAACAACACACCATTGGCTCCTGAGGGGGCGGGACATGCACAAATAACAACACGCCATTGGCTGACAAGGGGGCGGGACAGCCAACCACCGCTGACTGCCATTGGCTGGAAAAGGGGGCGTGGTACCTGCCAAAAGTTTGACGAAAGGTGTCGCTTTATACTACTCAGAACACATGTAAGACTTACACACAACTTTTAATATGCTGTAGTGAATTTGCAGGTATCCTGGGGAGGGAAGAGAACTGATATTAAGGAAATACATATTTAAAGGGGATGTAAGTATTAAATGTGTTTTGTCACATCTGGGTGTTAACTGAATAACATTTTAGCATTATTTTTTGTGTTTTGACTCTATACTTGTGTTTATCAGGAGACAGCAGAAATATTGATGTTTACATTTATATTCACATTCCCAGTGATATTGACTTAGGTACTCCACTATTTACTTGTAGTTTGACTGGTGTCAAAAGTTGAAAATCTCTGCAAACATCAAGATGGCTAAGGACGTGGAAAGAAACTCAATCACATTTAGAGAAGGTAATGTTTAGATCGGATTAATTCAAAGTGTGTCTCTGGGTGCGTTTGATCTACCAACGTTGTGTTTAACTGAAGGACACCCTGACTGAGTGTGCCATAGAAACTGACATTTTTTGTATTTTTTCTACATTCACAGATTTTTGGCTAAAGTAAAAAAAAAGATCGTTGTCATTTTCTTGCCAGCTGGCAGTAATTCTTTTGCACTGATAAGAAAGATGAGCATTTTATCTTTCGCAATGTGTGGATTTCTTGAAAAACAAGTTGTGCCAAAAGCGAAATTAAAAGTTCATTTAAACATAATGCAGAAGCATATTGTCTGTAACAATAAACAGTGGGCGAAGACAGGAAGTAAGGCACTGCTGGGATTTGAACCAGGATCTCCTGTTTACTAGACAGGCGTTTTAACCAACTAAGCCATAGCGCCAGCAAAGCACTGCCCTTTTTCAGCCAGTTGGACACACTGCTCTGTTATATCTTCGTTCGGTGTGCGGTGAGCCTGCTCACTGAGCAAGTTGAGAAAGGATGTGAAATGGCTTTTATCTGCCAATTTCATTACCAAGGAGCTCAATATGCTTTTGATTATCTACAGGGTGTGTAGTGCAACACAGGCGATGGACTGCTGGGATTTGGAGCCAGGATTTCCCGTTAACTAGACAGGTGCTTTAACCAACTAAGCCACGGCGCCGGCAGAATTCTCCTCTTTTACTGCCCCTTGGACACACCGCTCAGAGACACCTGCATTCAGTAAGCTGAGTCGGCTGGCTGAGCATGTTGCCTCCTTTACATTCTGGCCCCGACACTAAGAGAAACGTACAGAAATGGCTTTTATCGGGCACTTTTCATGTCCAATGCGCTTGACATCTCCCACGGGCGACAGAGTTCATTTACGACACTTCCTTTCTTTCTTTCTTCTTTCTGTACTCTTTGATGAAAAAAAAACGAGTAATCATGTAAGGGAAAATGTATTTTTTCATGGAGAAAACGTGCACCAGGAAATGTTGTGTTTAGAAGAAGTGAGTTAACATGAAAAGTGACCTAATTTACCAGAGCAAATGCTCACCTAGCAAGGTCTGCTTTACTACTAGAGAGACGTAGAGTGAAAGATGTGATAATTTCAAGCCGTTGTGGAACAAAACGCTATTTTCTTTTTAATTATAAATGAATTAGAAATTCAGAGCGACACATAAAGGCTTTGTCTGCTTAAAAGTGATGATTTTTAAAAACTGATAAAAATTTGGAAAACACGTTTCTCACGTAGAAATTTAAGATGGGGGTGGGGTATTACTAGTAGTGGCGCTGAACTCACCATGGTGCAATTCATTTACGTGACGGACTAGTGGTTTAATGGATAACGCATCTGATTTCGGTTTATTAGATTGTCGATTCGACTTCTACCGGGGTTGTGTGATTTAAATCAGGCTCCTCAGAAATAGAAGTCCGTTATGTAAATAGACCGCACCTGAAAGCAAACGTTGGGTCTGGTTTCCTTTCTTTCCTGCATGAAATAGCAAATCGTTACAAAAAACACCAGCTAATGTCCAATAGCGTTAGTCATTTAAGCAAACATGAATATACTGTAGGTCTTGGTACATGGGAGTGGATTTCAACCACAATTAAAAAAGGACAAATTGTAATTACAGGCTTCAGACACTTTTTCATACAAAAGTGACCAAACACTCCCTAACTTTCAGGTTTGCTTGAACCTGTAACAAAAACGAGGTCTGAATCTTCCATTCTCTGATATCACTGTCTCTAAAGCCAGTGATGTTTCACGGATGTGCAGTGTGCCTTTTCTCTTGTCATGTTCATGATGATTCGCTGAATAAGCTCCTGACTGGGTGTTCTGTACTGCGCTGTTACTTTGTTCAATTACCTATGTGGTGTACAGATAAAACCAGACTGCATGGTGTAATTTCCGGGTTCAGCACCAGCAGCACCTGCAAACTCATCAGCTGACCTCAACGTGATTTGAACATGCAACCTTCTGATCTGGAGTCAGATGCGCTTCTGTTGCGCCACAAGGTCGCTCACCACACGTCCTTTTAATTCCCCCAAAGAGAACAATCAGTGTCCCTGAAAAATATTTTTTTTCATTCTCTCCTGTGTGGAGCGCCGCTCTTCCAACGAGGGTCTCTTCTTCCCCGACCACAGATTATTCTTTCCGCCCGGCTCTCTCACAGAGAGCAGACACACCGTCTCCACTGATGTGTTTACTACATCTATAGATCTCACCCCCTACAGCCCCGATATTCCTGGACAGGATACTTACCACCAGCCTCGTGAACTTCTCATCTTGACCTCTCCCAGGAGGAGCACAATTAACACAGAATCCTCTCTCCATTTAGCAAATAACACAAAACACTGTTTACCTGTCAAGACAGAAAACCGGGCTGCTCCAGGTGAGGCTTGAACTCACAACCGCGGCATGACTCCACTAATCATGTCATTTTACAAAGCCTGAACCTGGAAAGAGATTGGAAGCCGAGAAGTTATGGTGTTTTTTTAATACTTGCCTACTCTTTCAATTTTTCCGTCAAGTCTTTTATTTGGTAGTACTTTCAATTGATGTTAATCCTTGTCCCGATGCACGTTCTGGGCCATGGTGCATCTTGAATAATGTTCTTATAGGCTTCAGTTTGGAAAAGTGCGCTCTTCAGAAGCTACCAAAACCGCTAATGGTTACATAACACTTAATGCAAAAGCAACGTTCGGGTTTGAAAAAAAATATTACTTGCTATGAATACAAACACTGTTACAGGAGGCGTGTTAGGGATATTTTAGCTTAGATCATCAATTCATCTTACATTTCTTCTCCATCTATATCAACAGCGTAATCGCTACTGAGTGCTAAAGGCAGGTCCTGGCAATACAATCTTCTTTAGAAAACATTTTTAAAACTATTTCCACTACCATACGTAAAGTAAAAGATAGTGATTGCACGCAACGAATAAAATCTCTTTTCCAGGGACGTTGTAGTTAGATGCAAATTACAATCGAAAATGTATCAGCTTTAACATTTTCTTTTGGATTCACAGGACAGTCAGCATGAGTCATCAAAGAGCCTGTAGTGGCAAGAAGTTTAAAAGCGCACTAGTGATCTGTCTTTGGTCAAAGGAATTGCTGGAGCAGTAGGACGCAGAGCAATATCTAGCAGCTGTAGACGATGTTTGGGGAAGAGATAATTCTGTTTTCAGCACAGGGAGTGAGAATGAGCTCAGTCCGGCTCCCAGCAGAATCCATTCTGGTTTGGTTACTGTTAGACTGTGCGTCTGAGGCTCTTTGGATCGCAAAAAATAAGTTCACAATACGATAAAAAACACAGAAAGCACAAACGTAATAATATAATGATACAAAATCAATACCAAATCATAAAGCCAATTAAGTACCTATCCTTTGAAAACAGTGACATTTGTATCTACTTTTGAATTACAAATCAGACAGCGTAGTCCCTTAATTCAAAGATCAGATCTTGGCCAAAACAAGACAACCAGATGTTAGCTGAATTCGGAACAAGAGCCTCTGCTTCATCGTTTATTGAGCTTTTGATCAACGTCTGAGTGAAAAAGAGTCGCTATTTTAACTATTTGATTAAAGTTCACAAAAGCACCTTCCTTCGAGCTGGGGTCGAAACAGCGACTTAAGGATTCCTAACTGTTTCTAATACAGTCAGCTGCACTACCAACTGAGCTATCGAAGGGGTTTAAAGCACGCCTCTCTGGCACATATTGCCCAATGTAGTGAAACATTCCGGGTACTTAAATTCCAGTTCGACATCAAGTTTCCAACTCGTTTCCTTAGACTTGTTTACCTTGAATTTAAGCCACAAACCAGGATTCTACTGTATAATCTTCCAGGGATGTTACAAAATGTTTGATGGGGCATCAATCATTACAGGCGGAAATTCACTCCTTTTTTTTTTCTCGAGGCATCAAATTAAATGATCCATTTCATTTGGATCAAGAAGAGGATCACCATGAGAAATAGAACAAACTGTTTGATTCCGTCTTTATTGGGAGCTGTATCACAGCTAATGCATGTAAAGCCTTCAGTATGCGATAGTGAGAGCTCAGTTATGCCAGGGAGTGGGAGTGAAGAGAACTGAACTGAAATTTAGCAAATTCATATTTAAATAGAGAGTAAATCATCAAAGTGTTCTGTCACTTAAAACTTATTATAACACTACCAGGAGTGGGGATTGAACCCACGTGGACATTTGTCCATTGGATCTTAAGTCCAACGCCTTAACCACTCGACCATCCTGGTCTACAACGATATGCTCTTCAGTTGTTTAGCATTTAAATATGATTCAACAATTAAAAAATATTAAACCACAAAACCTCTTAGAGTTGCGAGAATACTTCCTTTGTGTATAAAATACATTGTGAATGCTTTCTTTACTTTTTCGTTTTTATGACATTTTTTTGACCGAGCACGAATATTCTTTTGTCCATATCTTCCCAATGGAAGCACAGAACGCCGTCAAACCAAATGCATTTTAAAGACCAAGACTTGTGGATATTTCCACAGCCTCTACATCAAACTATCAGTGGGCTAATTATCTTTTTTTAAACCTCCGGTTTTTCATCAATGCATAATTACGCACTTACTGGAACCCGGAGGACCGCTGTGTACAGACGTTCACAACGTGAGAAACACTGTTCAATATGGCTTCGTGCGAAAAACCTGTATATGACCATAGGAAGCAGAACAGTGCAGTCTCCAATTACCCAGACTGTAAGCACAGAAATAAAGCTTTGTTTGATTTCTGAAACCCTTCCTTTACGCCCTGTTTTAATTCAGTTAAGGGTCAACTATATTGACAATACTACTGACAGCAGGAAGATTAAAATATTCTTTACTCAGCAGCTTATTAAAAACAGCTCCCATGATGTTCAAACCGATTTTTTACACAGAACACTGACACAGCTTTTCGTTCTGAATCTCTTTTTCTTGTGCTTTTATTTAATATGGCACAATGCACTGGGATAGGGGTATTCTGTTCACAAACCAATAGCATTTAAATCACAGCACCTACAATGCTGCAAGTAAGTGTTTTGGACACTAAGCAGGTCTTCTGACTTTTCCCAGCTTTGTGTTGGGTTGTGGAACCTTTATTTTTTATGATTTTCTGTAGATAACACTACAGGTATACACTGGGATAGGTGGGTCTTTTTCATGGCTCAATAGTAATTCAAATACAACAGCCACACTGCTGAAACCATATGTTTTACATACCAGACAAGGCCCCTAACTCATACAACCTTGCTGTGGCTGTGGCCTCTTTCTTTATTTTTTTATGATTTTCTGAAAGTAACACTACAGGTAATACACTGGGACAGGTGGGTCTTCTTCATGGCTCAATAGTGTAGTGGTTTGATGGGTTTACAATTATTAATTGTAACAGTAATCACGAGGTTGTTCGTTGTAGCTTTTAGAAAATCAATCGTCAAACAACTAACAACACACACGGGTTCGATACACGAGATACAATTATTAATATAAATTGTGCACCAAAGATATACTAGTCTGCCTGGATACGAGCGGCAGACCTTACTGTGAGGGTTATCAATATACAAGGTATATAATCTCGAAGAGATGCAAACACAAAGAGATACACAACAGAGAATATATGTCAATATATATCGTTCGGTTACCAAATCGCTAACCAGTGTTATTACCCACTGTTACTCTAAACTCGGAAGTAAATACATTACTCATGAATTAAATTGATAACAACTTGTGTTGAGGTACAATTGAATTCTCGAGACGCAATGTAGAACATGGGGTTTACTTATCCACTGTGTATGGATTTGGAATCTCCCGCCACGAACACCAAACCAGCTGACAGGCTCTGTTGCAGCCTCTGTTGCAGCGGTTGTCCAATGGGCGTTGTGTCGGCGTCCTCTGTCTACCGGCCAACCAGTCAAGGTGCAGCTCGGAGTAGGATGGGCGGAGGAATCTGACTGCGGCGCGCAGGGCAGTTGTTGCTCTGAGGGGATCTACCAGGAGTCCGGCTGGCTAGTAGAAAGTCTCTATGCACAGAGTGTGACCGCGAGTCCTCACAAGTCACTCTTTTGCCCGGGAAGAAGCTGGTTCGTTCCCGGTCCAGCGCTGCTTCTGAATAAGCTATTCAGGTTGTCAACGAGGGTCCAACTGTAGGCTGCCGTTGATCAAGCGAAGCATTCACGTTGGTAGAATTCTGAGAACGTACGGGATCCTCGGCCTCGCGCTTAGAACAAAGTCCAAGTCCTTTTGCAGACAACAGCAGTTGTCACGTGATTGTCTCTGAGGATGCGCGAAAATGGCCAAGGAGAGCCCCGATCTGAGCTTGCGCTCCCTTTTTGACCAAGACCCAGATGTGTGCTGATTGGTTGAGAGTTTGGCGGGCATTGGAGACCCACATGGTATTACCACGCCCTGCCAGTCCCTGATTGGTTGGTCAAGATGAGATATAATTCACTTACTCTTGACACTTAGGAATGCAGTCCAGATGTCCATTCGGCACTCCCTAGACTGATAGGCGCCAATGGATGACCATTGATCATGATAGCCAGGCTTAGCTAACTGCATCCCCGTCTGGGAGCTTGTTCCTTATCAAAAGAAAACATCTTAAATCAGCCTGCATGAATATTTTCTCTGTGGCTGCACCACAGAGATGGAGGGTGAGATGGGGCCTCCTTTAGGACAGCATACCAACGCTTAAGTCTTATTAACAAGCATTGCCGCTACAATAGCAATTCAAATACAACAGCCACACTGCTGAAACCATATATTTTACACACCAGACAGGCCCCCTAACCTCATACAACCTTGCTGTGGCTGTGACCCCTTTCTTTATTTTTTTATGATTTTCTGAAGGTAACACTACAGGTAAGACATTGAGATAGGTGGGTCTGCTTCATGGCTCAATAGCAATTCAAATACAACAGCCACACTGCTGAAACCATATGTTTTACACACCAGACAGGCCCCCTAACCTCATACAACCTTGCTGTGGCTGCGGCCCCTTTATTTATTTTGTAATTATTTTTTCAATATGGCACCATTAGACAGCCGGTACATGGGGATAGGGGGGTGGTATTCACGAGTCAATAGCTCTTCAAGCACAACAGCCACAGTGCTGCAACCAAGTGTTTTACACACCAGACAAGCCCCCTAACCTTATACAATCTTGCTGTGGCTGTGTCCCTTTTCTTTATTTTTTTATGATGTTTTCAATATGGCACCATTAGACAGGCGGTACATGGTGATAGGAGGGTGCTATTCACGAGTCAATAGCTCTTCAAGCACAACAGCCACAGTGCTGCAACCAGGTGTTTAACACACCAGACAGCTCCCCTAACCTTCATCAATCTTGGGTTCATCAATCATTTGATCATTTTTCAGCGTGGAATAAACCTATTACTTGTTCCTTGGAGATTACCATCTGCTGATAAGATATGATCGCTATATTGACCATATACAATTTCTTGCATAAGGAATTCATATTTGCATACACCGATCCCCCCGGAGTCCCAAGTGATTCTGGTTTTGGAAAGCTAAAGGACAATGAGCTTCACGATACCAGGGGGACAGTGGGTGGTCAAGTCTCCCCTAAACAATGGATATTTTCAGATTAGGATGTCAGTGCATTTAATAATGTTGTTGAACTCTCTTTAGCCCAAATACAGAGGAGCCCAGACCCAGAATGTTACACATACTGACAGAGAGTGATCTCATTATGTGTGTTTGGATTTTAACAACTATTTTTATTGTTTGCTAGAACCAAAACAATCTATGTTAGACATTTTCATCTTCAGCCAAAAATACAAACCTGTGTACGTAGTGTGGTGCAGGTTCTTGTCCCATCCTGCTCTTGGTCCAGGTTGGAGGGTTGCACCGATTCTGAGTCTTGTTAGCTGGTATGGATGGGTTTGGGGGTGTTGATACCAGAGTGGTCCGGGGGGGTGCAGGTGTCTCGGGGGCATTCTTGTTTTTCTGTGAGTTCAGGTTGATTCTGTTGGTTCTGTCACGAATCTCCCTCACGCAGGCAAGCGCTCCCGCATTCCCTCGAGCTCTCCCCATACCAAACGTGCACGCGTCAATCAGTCCTCTACTTAAACCCTCATCTGTCCCCCGGTCATTGCTCACGATTGAGATTCTCTCCCGGAGCTTACCTACTAACTACGCCTTTGCCTTACTACGACTTCTCCCCTGGACCTCGATCCCGCTTTTCCGACTACCGCTTTAGCCACTCGATTTTGTACCTTCGCCCGTTTTACGCTTTCTCGGATCCTGACCCCAGCCTGTCTCTTCGTTTACGCCTCTGCCTTCTGAATCCACACCGACGCAACTGCTACGCCTTCCCGGACTCTGACCCCTGCCAGTCCCTCGACTACACCTTCGCCTGTCGATTCTGTGCCTACGCCTGTACTACGCCTTCCCGGACTCGGGCCCCTGCCTGTTTACTCCGACTACGCCTGCGTCTCGCGCCAACCCTACCAAGGGCACCGCATTGGATCCCTATCCTCAGCAGTCAGCCCCTGCGTGACAGGTTCTGAGTGTCTTGGTTACATCCGTTTGTGTGTATAGATGAAAAAGCTATTGAAGAGCACCCCCACACCCCCCACCCGTCTCGTTCAAAAAATACTAAAAAGATAATTAAAGTTGCACACAACAAAGCATGACTGTGAAAGGTCAGGAGGCCTGCCTAGTGAGCACAACACTTGATTACAGTAAAAAAAAAAAATCATTAAAAAATAAAGAAATGTTCCACAACTCAAAGCAAGGTTGTATGAGGTTAGGGGGCCTGTCTGGTGTGTAAAACACCTGGTTGCAGGACTGTGGCTGTTGTATTTGAAATGCTATTGAGCCATGAAGACGACCCACCTATCCCAGTGTATTACCTGTAGTATCTTCAAAAAATCATAAACAAATAAAGAAAGGTTCCACAACCCAAAACAAAGCTGGGAAAAGTCAGAGGACCTGCTTAGTGTGCAAAACACTTACTTACAGCATTGTGGGTGCTGTGGTTTAAATGCTATTGGTTTGTGAACAGAATACCCCTATCCCAGTGCATTGTGCCACATTAAATAAAAGCAAGAGAAAAAGAGATTCAGAACGCAAAGCTGTGTCAGTGTTCTGTGTAAAAAATCGGTTTGAAAATCATGGGAGCTGTTTTTAATAAGCTGCTGAGTAAAGAATATTTTAATCTTCCTGCTGTCAGTAGTATTGTCAATATAGTTTACCCTTAAATGAATGAAAACAGGGCTTAAAGGAAGGGTTTCAGAAATCAAACAAAACTTTATTCCCGTGCTTACAGTCTGGGTAATTGGAGACCGCGCTGGGTTTTTCGCACAAAGGCTTAGGGCTTGATTTAGTTTAATGCATGAATGCATTTCCTTTCTGCGACAACTTGTTTTTCAAGAAATTCATACAGCTTGTGAAAAATGAAATTTAATTCTTGCCTATCAGAGCAGAAGGAATATTGCCGACTGGCAAGAAAATACAAGCAATGTTTATTTTTTGACCAGAAAGGTGCGAATGGAGTAGAGCCTCTCTCGTCAGTCTCTGTGGCGCAATCGGCGAGCGCGTTCAAAAACCTCTTTATATTTGCCGAAAATGCGAGTCTTTTGCCCGTGTCCAACAACAACACTTGAGACCGGGGAAGTCCAATAGTGATCAACACCGCAACTCCCCAGACAACCATATTCACCCATGGAAAAGTATCTTTGAAGGGCTGGCGGGAGATATCATTTATACTCCTGTTGCGTCCTCTGCTAAAATAGTTTAGAAATACAACGCGGATTTGTTTGAGAATTTGACAAGCATTGTTACGTTAGCACTGTGAAGTTGGATATTGTGATATATTTGCCTTCATTTTAACATAAATATAAACATAAATGCTGTACAATCTACGCTGTACAGTCAAACACAGGTATATTTTGAGTCTCGTGCTGATCGTCCTGTGGATCCAAAAGAAAATGTTAAAGCTGATACATTTTCGATTGTAATTTGCATCTAGCTACAACGTCCCTGGAAAAGAGATTTTATTAGTTGCGTGCAATCGGTATCTTTTACTTTACGTATGGTAGTGGAAATGTTTTCTAAAGAACATTGTATTGCCAGGACCTGCCTTTAGCGCTCAGTAGCGATGACGCTGTTGATATAGATGGAGAAGAAATGTAAGATGAATTGATGATCTAAACTAAAATAGCCCTAACACGCCTCCTGGAACAGTGTTTGTATTCATAGCAAGTAATATTCTTTTTCAAACCCGAACGTTGCTTTTGCACTAAGTGTTATGTAACCATTAGCGGTTTCGGTAGCTTCTGAAGAGCGCACTTTTCCAAACTGAAGCCTATAAGAACATTATTCAAGATGCACCATGGCCCAGAATCGTGCATCAGGACAAGGATTAACATCCATTGAAAGTACTCCCAAATAAAAGATTTGACCGAAAAATTGAAAGAGTAGGCAAGTATTAAAACAACGCCATAACTGCTCGACTTCCAGTCGCTTTCCTGGTTCAGGCCATGTAAAATGACATGATCAGTGGAGTCATGCCGCGGTTGTGAGTTCAAGCCTCACCTGGAGCAGCCCGGTTTTCTGTCTTGACAGGTAAACAGTGTTTTGTGTTATTTGCTAAATGGAGAGAGGATTCTGTGTTAATTGTGCTCCTCCTGGGAGAGGTCAAGATGAGAAGTTCACGAGGCTGGTGGTAAATATCCTGTCCAGGAATATCGGGGCTGTAGGGGGTCAGATCTATAGATGTAGTAAACACATCAGTGGAGACGGAGTGTCTGCTCTCTGTGAGAGAGCCGGGCGGAAAGAATAATCTGTGGTCTGGGAAGAGGAGACCCTCGTTGGAAGAGCGGCGCTCCTCACAGGAGAGAATGAAAAAAATCTTTTTCAGGGACGCTGATTGTTCTCTTTGGGGGAATTAAAAGCACTTGCGGCAAGTGACCTCGTGGCGCGACGGTAGCGCGTCTGACTCCAGATCAGAAGGTTGTGTGTTCAAATCACGTCGAGGTCAGCTGAGGAGTTTGCAGGTGCTGCTGGTGCCGAGCCCGGAAATTACACCACGCAGTCGGGTTTTATCTGTACACCACATAGGTAATCTGAACGAAGTAAAGCGCAGTACACAACACCCAGTCAGGAGCTTATGCAGCGAATCGTCATGAACACGACAAGAGAAAAGGCACACTGCATATCCGGGAAACATCACGCCCGGCTTTAGAGACAGTGAATGGAAGCTTCAGACCTCCTTTTTGTTACAGGTTCAAGCAAACCTGAAAGTTAGGGAGTGTTTGGTCTCTTTTGTTTGAAAAAGTGTCTGAAGCCAGTAATTATAATTTGCCCTTTTTTAATTGTGGTTGAAATCCACTCCCATGTACCAAGACCTTACAGTATATTCATGTTTACTTAAATGACTAACGCCATTGGACATTAGTTGGTGTTTTTTATTGTAACAATTTGCTATTTCATGCAGGAAAGAAAGGAACCCAGACCCAACGTTTGCTTTCAGGTGCGGTTCATTTACATAAGGGACATCTATTTCTGAGGAGCCTGATTTAAATCACACAACCCCGGTAGAAGTCGAATCGACAATCTAATAAACCGAAATCAGACGCGTTATCCATTAAACCACTTGCCCGTCACGTAAATGAATTGTACCATGGTGAGTTCAGCGCCGCCCCTAGTAATACCCCACCCCCATCTTAAATTTCTACGTGAGAAACGTGTTTTCTACATTTTTATCAGTTTTTAAAAATCATCACTTTTAAGCAGACAAAGCCTTTATGTGTTGCTCTGAATTTCTAATTGATTTAGAATTCCAAGAAAAACGCGTTTTGTTCCACAACGGCGTGAAATGATCACGTCTTTCACTGTACTTCTCTTTTGTAGTAAAGCAGACCCTGCTGGGTGAGTATTTGCTCTGGTAAATTAGGTCACGGATCATGTTAACTGACTTCTGCTAAACACAACATTTCCTTGTGCACGGGAGTGTGTCTTTGTACAGCTGTTAAACAAAGGGCTGGTGGTCAGGGACGCGCTTCGGATTGTTTCGATGTAAACATAATCTCCGCTAAAAGCCCTCTTGAACTTTGCAAATGTGCGTGTTTTAAACCATTTTCACGTGTGGAATTTTATCTTCAGCTGGCTGTAGTTAGAATGCCTTATACACCCGTTGTGTATCCTTAGCAAAAATATTTTAAAATTATAACACAGAGTTGTTGGAGAACTTGACAATCCTTGACAATCATTATTAAATGAGCACAGTACAAATGTACATTGATATTTTTGTTGTATGTGCTTTAATTTTAAAATATATAAACATAATTGTGCTGATATGGATGTTCATTTGAAGGATTTGAGGAATCTATAAAGGATGTCAGAACAACCAAAGAAACATTTGGGCATCTGCATATTTGTAAAGATTAAAGAGCACCGTAAGTGTGAAGTTTGCACACACGAGAGAAGAAATCAGTTTCAATGCACGTCATTAAACTGATGGTATGCTTATCAATCGTGCATAACAGAGGATGGCTTTGATCCATCGATCTTTGGGTTATGGGCCCGGCACGCTTCTGCTGCGCCACTCAGCTCTGTTTAACACAACTGCTTTTGCACCTGAGATGAAACGTTTCAACGGTAAACGCAGACGTCACTGAGCACTTGGTCTTTTGTAGTACAAATCATCACACGCTGCTCTACATGGGCGTGTCTTCAAGATCGTTGAGAACCAAAGCTTCTGCCTTCCTGGCTACTGATTCTTTCTTCGTTAATTCCCAAATCTTCAATAAGAATCAGTGAAACGAAAACCAAACACATGTACACACTCGCGTCCTACCGTGAAAGAAAAATGATGGAAGCGTTTGAGAAATAACAAGAGTAGTCTGAACAGCTCCAGCCTATCAACTGCTCTACAAAGTGATCGCTATCTCCACACCCAGTTTATAACACTGAAAATGATTCAGGAAGCACAGCAAAGTTCTAAAAACAGCGGTTGAAAAGCGTCCAGATACATAAAATGACAATTTCTCAAAAATAAAATCTTCATCTTTTAAATATTGTCATCCATATATTTTCGTTTTTCTCTTTTTTACATAACACGCTTTCGAGAAATAAACTGTCTTGTAATGAAGGCTGCATTAGAAAATGTGTATCTAAATTAAAATCGGGTTTATGACTTTTGCGTTATTCAGCTTTCTTAGCGCTTGGGTCTCGATTCAGATATTGCAATGAAAGCAACAGGGGAGTAAGTTTTCCTTTTCTAAATCAAAGGTGATCTGCTCACAAGGAAGTATAAAAACTTCAGCGTTTACTTTTTGAAGACCGCAAATTGTCGAAACACTGTTGCTTCATAAGCTAATAAGTAACGTTTCTGAGCACGCATTGTATTACTAATGCTATTATTAATAACAAAAAGCTTAAATTCACATAATGGAATTTGGACGGCTCAAAGTAGTCTATTCCTTGTACAACTTTACTTGCCCGCTGAGTAGAGTTTAAAGCAACGGCAGCAGAAGTAGCAGTAATAGCAACAGCGTAGAGTATCACAATACACTCTATGAAAGAATTGCGGCTTCAGATCGTTTTGTTCTGTTGAAGCTGCCTACAGGCTCTAAATTGCTGACATTGGCTGTGATCTTTTTTCAGGTTTCATGAAATTCTTCACATATTTGAAATATTTAATTCGGGTTCGCCTAATACACGGTGCAACCCGTACCTGCAGCAGAATGCTGTGGCACATGAAGCCGTTTTGTATATCGGTTGTAAGGATTTAGGAGCGTACTACAAATCGAGCAAGCGAAAAGAAAATTAAACAGGAGTCACTTTTTGGATTGCTAATTCATTGTGCTCTGCTCGTCTAGGTTCAGATCCCATCCTTGTCATGGTTAAGGCCTGAGACGTGTGTGTTTTTTCTAAACGGTGTTTGCATTTGTTTCCTCTTTTACTCCTGTAAACTCAGGATTTTTTTTCCTTGGTGGCAACGATACGCTTCTGCAATACAGTAAATGGTAGACTCTGCTTTCAAATTAGCTGCACCAGGCATTCAGATACAGAAAAACACAGGGATTTAAAATTCAGGAATATGAATGGCCAATTGCTTACAGCTAGGGTTTTTACGTTTTCTTATTTAGCGATTTGTGTATCAATCTTTTAACAATTCATTAAAATGCTAACAATATGTAAAATCAAAACAACAGCACCGTTAAATGCTGGGGAGACAGGTAGTTGTTTTTTTCAATCAGATGCCAATCTCTAATGCTGTGTGTGAGAGCGTACGTACCTTTCCTTTTCTCACATTTTCTGACAACTATTCCAAAGGGGCACCCTGTCAGCTCCTAATACTTTTTAAAAGTCTATGCTCGTGCAAATGTTAACGCATGACCTACATCGTAAAACTAAATTAAAAACTAACATTAAGTTGTCAAAGACATTCATTTACATACAAACAAGAGACAGACATAGTAATGATTCTACATTAACTTGTCCTACACTGATCAGACTAATTGAAATGTATGAAAGCCCGTTTCTGCCAGGGAGTTAAAAAAACGCGTTATGGTATTGCAGAATTTCGACTAAGTAACTCAGAATTGCGACTTAGTAACTCACAACTCCGACTTTATATCTCACATTTGCAACTTCGAAATAGCCCATATTTCATTGTCTGTCCTTTTGTTATTGTAACGGATTCGGGTTCTAGCCAGCAAGACCTGGGTTCGAGCCAATACAGTGAGGCACGAAGTAGGGTGGGAGCGGCGAGGGCACAAGCCCTGGAACCCGAATCCGTTACAATAACAAAAGGACAGACAATGAAATATGGGCTATTTCGAAGTCGCAAATGTGAGAGATAAAGTCAAAATTCTGAGTTTTTAGGTCGCAATTCTATGATTCTAAGTCACAATTCTGAGATACCATAGTGCGTTTTTTTTACTCCCTGGCGGAAACGGGCTTCCGTAGGTTCTCAGTGCTGCGAAGCAAAAGCAATCTCTGGAAAATCAGACAAATTATTATCAGATCATGTCAAAAGCTGATCAGTATTTCTTTACTGGAAAACAAAGAAATGCTTGTATTACACATTTTAATATGACATGCAATTACACATGAAAAATAGTAAAATTTGTGTTGATAGAACAACCCCCTCGATAAAAGAAAGTGTGGACGGACGTGTCGCATGTTCCGTTCTCTGTCTGACAGCGAGTTTAACACACTGTCCTCGTAAATTAGAAACTAATTGAACAATAAATTAATCTGAGCAAATTTTACACGTGTGGGTGATTTAATTCTGTCGAAATTGCGTGGAACTCTTCCGCTGGGGTCAGATACACACGGGAAAATGTTCAGGCGGCTTCACGGAGTCCCGCCTCAGACTGGAATCAGGTCCTAATTAGACCCTGAGAACATTCCGAGTCTCTGTGTGTAATTGATTGTGTTGATTGAGCGGTAGTGTGACCAGGTGTGCGGTAGCAGGTCCTGCCAGTATAAAAACCTAGTCACCGCGTTCACACTTTATGCTTTCTTGCTTCAACACGGTTTTGTGGTTTACTTATTTTACTTCTGTAGCAATTAAGCGGGACGTTAATTTGGCGATGCGCTCGTTTCTCTTTGTGCTGTGCCTGTGCGCAGGGGCCGGGCTCCCCGCACTGGTCTCCGCCGGGCCGGCTGGCTGGGACTCTCGGGAATTGGCGCTCCAGGCCGACCTCCCGGCTCCTGAAGACGCAGCCCAGTCGGAGGACTTGAGCCTGGCAGATGCGCCCTCCGAAGACCTGTCTGCAAGCGAGAACGACTCGCAGTCCTTGGCTCCCGACTTTCGCCGCCTTCCCGTGTCCAGAGACGCGTACTCGCCCTACTTCGACAAGGAGAAGGTGAAGCCCGAAGCCGGCAGCCGCCCCTTACCCGCCTACATCAAGAGCGTCCTGTTTCCTCCCCAGCGAGGGCGGCAGCCGGCTCGCCCGGCCATCGGGGGCACCTGAGGAGTGGCCGTGTGGTGCGACTCCAGCAGGATGTACGTGAGGGTCAGTCGGCTCCTGTTCGGATCAGCTGTCGGCCATCGGAGGTGACATTGGGCAACTGCAGCGTCAGCCGAACCACACGCAGTTACTTCTACTTCATCTACAGTCTTCACGAGTGTGGCACTGAGCGATCGGTAAGCGGGTCTTCATCTACAGGCAGTGTATCGATGTGAGCTGTAGGGCCAGTGTCGGGGTTGCCTTTCCTGGGAATATCCCTTCCTCTGTGACCCTGCAGGTTGTCCAGGGCCGCCTGGTGTACTCCAACACTCTCCGCTATGCCCCGCCCTCCTCCAGTGCACCTGTGCATCGCTTCATTCCCTTCTCTGTGCCAGTCAAGTGCTCCTACAACAGGTAGGCAGGGCTCTGCTGCTGCTGGGGAAAGTGTCCAGAAGCCCCTCATCCCCCTCTGTCCTGCAGGTTCCACTACTCCTACAAGGTTGGTTATGTCCCCACGTGGGCCAGGAGAAGGACCTGAAAAACAAGCACAGCTTTGTCCTGCTCACCACCAACTGTAAGCTCCTTGAGTGAGTGGCTGCTCCTGCCTGCAAGGGGTGCTGTGTGCAGGTGTAATGCTGCCTCTCTCTCTCCAGCCTGCTGGGTCCGGCTCTCTCCTAAGGATGAGTACTTCCTGGGTCAGCCCATGTACTTCCAGGCCACTGCCTACTTTGCCACAGTGGAGCAGAGGCTGTACATCCACTTGTGTTGCGTAACGGAGAAACCGGACCAGCACTCCCAGCCCCGTTTCCCCGTGATCGACAACTTGGGGTACGGCCCCTTCTGGGAGGGGAGGCGGGCAGGAGCCCTGAGAGCCTGCAGGGGTTCATCCTTGTCCTTGTCCCCAGGTGCATGGTGGACAGCAAGGCAGATGGCTGCCTGTCCAGGTTTGTCCCCTCCAAGCAGAAGGATGTGCTCTGCTTCACGATTGATGCTGTCCAGGAAGGTACTGCTCTCAAAGGCTGCTCAGCCTTCTTGCTCTACTGATCCATTGTCTGCTTTTCCATCCATGATCTAGATGTGAACCAGACTGTGGCAGCTGTAGTGCCTAGAGCTTCCAGCTTGCCTTCACAGATGGCAGAAGGTCCTTCTCTGTCCCTCTATTGGCCTTGATCCCTTAATGCTGTGACCTTCCCTCTTGCAGCATGAAGTGACTGAGCTGTACATGCACTGTGTTGTGGCTGTGGCTCCTGCTAAAGCAACACCAGGGACCAAGTCCTGCACCTACAACAGGAAGGCAAAGAGGTACTTCTGCAAGGAACCTGCTGAGGGTGCTCTGGGACATGCCAGCTGGAGGCCTCACCTGTCCTCCTCTCCTCTAGGTGGGAGGAGCAGTATGGTGACCATGAGGTCTGTGCCTGCTGTGAGTCCAGGTGTGCTGGCAGCCAGAATGAAGGTGGGTCTGGTTCTCTATCCCTTGTGGATGCATCTCTGCCCAAGAGACAACCATGCTTGGATAACTGAGGAATGATCCCGTGCTGGACAAAGGGACTGTGTAGATGAGTAGACTGTGGGTCTCTGGGTATAGCAGATCCCTCAATCCTGGGTGCTGCTTGTCCACAGGTACTAGGAGCCTGGTGACCAGTACTCGGGTGGCTGTGGCACCAGTAGAAGCTCCTCTGGATGTTTACACATTACACATCAGACAGGCCCCCTAACCTTATACAAGCTTGCTTTGAGTTGTGGAACATTTCTTTATTTTTTAATGATTTTTAATGATTTTTTTTTACTGTAATCAAGTGTTGTGCTCATTAATAATAATAATAATAATTGCTTACACTTATATAGTGCTTTTCTGGACACTCCACTCAAAGCGCTTTACAGGTAATGGGGACTGCCCTCCACCACCACCAATGTGCAGCATCCACCTGGATGATGCGACAGCAGCCATAGTGCACCAGAACACTCACCACTATCAGTGAGGAAGAGAGAAGAGAAATGTAGCCAATTCAAAGATGGGGATTATTAGGAGGCCATGATTGGTAAGGGCCAATGGGGAAATTTGGCCAGGACACCGGGGTTACACCCCTACTCTTTTCAAGAAACGCCATGGGATTTTTAATGACCACAGAGAGTCAGGACCTCAGTTTTACATCTCATTCGAAGGAAGGCGCCTGTTTACAGTATAGTGTCCCCATCACTATACTGGGGCATTAGGACGCACATGGACCGCAGGGTGAGTGCCCCCTGCTGGCCCCACTAGCACCTCTTCCCGCAGGAACCTTAGTTTTTCCCAGGAGGTCTACCATCCAGGTACTGACCAGGCGCACACCTGCTTAGCTTCAGTGGGTTGCCAGTTGTGAGTTGCAGGGTGATATGGCTGCTGGCCATAATCAGCAGCCTTCAGTACTGAAGCAGGTGTGAGCCTGGTCAGTACCTGGATGGGAGACCTCCTGGGAAAAACTAAGGTTGCTGCTGGAAGAGGTGCTAGTGGGGCCAGCACCACCATTAGGCAGGCCTCCTGACCTTTCACAGTCATGCTTTGTTGTGTGAAACTTTAATTATCTTTTTAGGATTTTTTGAACATGGCAACTTCCACCGAGATGGGTGGGGGGTGTCGGGGTGCTCTTCAATAGCTTTTTCATCTATACACACAAACGAATGTAACCAAGACACTCAGAACAAGAAACTCAGGGGCTGACTGCTGAGGATAGGGATCCAATGCGGTGCCCTTGGTAGGGTTGGCGCGAGACACAGGCGTAGTCGGAGTAAACAGGCATGGGTCCGAGTCCGGGAAGGCGTATTTCAAAGAAAACTCAGTCTTCACTCAGGTTGGGAGATTGTCAACAGAGATCTTTAATACAATCAGCTGAAGGGGAGCATATCACAGAGAAAGGGTTTCCCCTAGCACTCAAGACATGCTCACTAGACTGAAGTTATACTTTCCTTTTTTATACATTAAAAGTAGGCAATACTTTAACATATCAAAGGAACATACAGGGAAAGGGGCAGTGTCAGAAGTCAAACAAACAGGACAGGGGGGTGCCATTTGGCATCCTAAAATCTGTTTCAATTTTCTCTGGTTGAATGGGTGTGAGGAATCACAGGCTTTAGTTTGCACCTAAGACAGTGGTCTTAGGTGCGAACAGAAAACCTTTCCCACGCATAGTCACTGTCCTGACCTTTTGACTCGGTCTTCCACACGTAGCACAGGCGTAGGCACAGAATCGACAGGCGAAGGCGTAGTCGAGGGACTGGCAGGGGTCGGAGTCCGGGAAGGCGTAGAAGTTGCGTCGGTGTGGATTCAGAAGGCAGAGGTGTAAACGAAGAGACAGGCTGGGGTCAGGATCCGAGAAAGCGTAAAACAGGCGAAGGTACAAAATCGAGTGGCTAAAGCGGTAGTCGGAAAAGCGGGGTCGAGGTCCAGGGGAGAAGTCGTAGTAAGGCAAAGGTGTAGTTAGTACGTAAGCTCCGGGAGAGAATCTCAATCGTGAGCAATGACCGGGGGGCAGATGAGGGTTTAAGCAGAGGACTGATTGACACGTGCACGTTTGGTACGGGGAGAGCTCGTAGGAATGCGGGAGCGCTTGCCTGCGTGAGGGAGATTCGTGACAAAACCAACAGAATCAACCTGAACTCACAGAAAAACAAGAATGCCCCCGAGACACCTGCACCCCCCCGGACAACTCTGGTATCAACACCCCCAAACCCATCCATACCAGCTAACAAGACTCAGAATCGGTGCAACCCTCCAACCTGGACCAAGAGCAGGATGGGACAAGAACCTGCACCACACTACGCACCCCTCATCCAGACCAGCAGGACAGCCAGACCACAGACAGCACCATCATGTAACCCCCCTGTTCATTCCAACAGAAAAGCCGAACTGACCCCCACCAGCATGGCGACGCTGCAGCTCTGGTCACACCAGCAGGCCCAATGGGCTCAGAGCTGGGGGACATACAGATGCAGCCATTCAAAATGCGTGGGCGATACCGCATTATTTTCCGGTACGCTGTACGCAGTCTACCGCAAGTTACGGGTAAATACTGCGAGTTACCGGTAAATACCACTAGTTACCGTAAATTCTCCTATAATATGACAAGCAAAATAATAGTATCCGGAATTTCGGCAAGCTGGAGCTAATAAAGCTCAACCTCTCATGTTTGAGCTGTGGCCATCAAAGTCTTTAACGAAGATATTACTAATAGTATTAATAATGAATGACCTTGGACAAGCTGTAAGTGTAAACTCAAAGTATTGCCCTGGTCAACATTCTTTTTTTCATTGACCGTCTTTGCAATCACGCATTTGTTTCCAATCATGTAAATTACAGTAATTTTTGAGAATCGATTCACCATGCCTTTCACATGCTCATAAAAGAGATTGATTTAGGAACATAAACATATTACTGTATGAAAACTGTACTGTATACAGTATGTATATGCATATTTAATGTCTTAACTGTGCCCGTTTAAGTATTGAATATTCAAATCTAATTTTACCACTGAAGGGAAATCTTAGTAGCTGAGCATAAAAAGAATAGGAGCATACTGCAACGCGTGTGAAGGCCATAAACAATATTAATTTTGGAAGATAAACATACAGTATATGGCTGGTCTCGGTACTTTAAAGAAAACATACACGAAACATGGTTTCATTATGACCAGAATCGGTCTTGAGATATTTTTAACTTGATTTACAGTATTTGAGAGGTATGTCTTAACACCGATACTACAGTACGTAAATACTGCTCACGTATATGTTTCTAGGTTTATATTACGCATTTCATACGGTCAAATTACTTTTGAGCAACTAATAAGAAGTGCGAAACGGTATGCCCAGGGCGTCTAAGTTTCGTTTTACTGGGACTCTGCTTTAACAATGTCGCCGTGGATTAATTAGAGATATCAAGTACATACAAGTCATTTTTTAAATGTTGTAGTTCGTCTTGTAAAAATGTTACGAGTACATCATCTATCAACAATTACACAGGTTCTGTTTCCATATTGCGGATTTTGGTTACGTAATATTATTTTCTAAATTTCATGTTGTGAATATATGATTTGGGCAAACAGAGCCGCAAAGAAGTACACTATGGGTTGTTTTTTTTTTTGCAGTTTTATCTAGAACAAGCGATGCTTAAACCTTTGTCTGATTCTTGTGAAACTATCCACATGACAGTTGCAGTACCTAGGAGTTGACTTCAGTGATGTCACTGATGGGATGTTTCTAAAAATCCATCCTCTGTAAAACGTCTTCTCTAGTTGTCCTGCATATGTATTCGTTAATGAAGCTGTGTGTTCTGAGCCTGGATCTCTACATTTCTGTATGAACCAGCTTAGAGGGCTAAAGACAGCTTGTGTTTAAATTGAGTGTAAGGCAATTTATGCTTCTAAAGTCATGGTCAGCATTTATTATTGTACTGTGCTGTAAACTTGTTCTGTGCCTAGTCACATTATTTTATAGCGTTTTTATAGCGTTATCAAATCCGGTGGCGCTGTGTGTTAGTTTCCTGACTCCCATGTCACATGGTCTGTGATTGAAACCTGTGAAACCGGTTTAATTCGTCACAGCCAGCACTCAGGCAGAGAGGGGGTTGTACTCTTAAAGTAGAAGAAGGCGAGATTTCCAGCGAAAGACACCTCCCCCTAATAATACACCCTCATACGATTCAAATTGTATTACAGCATTGTAATTACACATTGTAATTGTATTACACATTGTACACATGCTTAAAAGAGAAGAGAGAAAACGCAAGCCTTCTTCAGGTGTGAGGGTCTTCTGCTCAGAATGAAACGCTAAAATGTAATGTAGGCTCTGAATGGGTTCAATTATGATTTGGGCTTGATTAAGGTCGCTGCCTTTCATCTAAAACCCTACTTGAATCCTTCTAAACTAAAAATCAGTGTTAGTGAGTTCTAAATAAAGAGGTATCCAGGTAACAGTGAAACGGGCAGACAGTCTGGGGAGATCGCCCGTTTTCCATGTAAATAGTTCCCTGGTTCCGCACCCCTTGGTGTTTCTCTCGCTCTCTCTCGGGTCACCTGATCATTAGCTCGAAAGATTTCAGTGCTTTGTGTATATTCTAATGGTAGTGGGGGCAGGGTGTGTGGGAACAGGTTTGGTTGAAATTGCATTGGAGATCTATGTTCTTCACACCTGAAACATTTTCTCTGAAAGCATTTTCTTCGCAGTTTAACCGATCTTGTTACAGCATGTTACAGTTTACTATTATTAACCATATTAATTTTAAGTGCTTAATGCCATTTTTTGACCAGGCACGAATATTCTTAAGTCCATATCTTCGCAAGGGAATCAGTGCGAATTGCAATACTAATTAAATTAAAACTACTAACTACTAACTAATACTAGCTAATTAAAACAAACCAGAAACGTGTTGTTCTGTCTAATGACATTACAAGTGGAAAGATTACAGATTTTAATCGTCTTTAATTTTGTTACGTTATACATTTTAGAAACGTTTCATCCATACAAACACCACAAAACTATTTTCGATTGTATTTCTGAATATTATGTTACACTTAGTTCACTGTTTTAAATACATCTAATTAAGAAAGTTAGGTGTTAGCATAAACTATTAGCAATCAATAATATTAAATTTAGCACTGTAATAAGCTGTTGCACTTTCCCCCGCATCTTGTAAAAATATATTTTCATTGTTCAAATATACATTAAGTCTGACTATCATATAATAAGTTAAATACAAAACTAAAGAAAAAATAGGGTTAAATATAATTCAAAATATTTTGCTAACAATGTTTACTGTTAATGAATAATAAAATGTATTAACTAAGGAGTAGGATGGCACAGTTGTTAGTATGTTTTTTGTTTTGTTTCTTTTTCATAAATACAACAGTAGTACCTGATGTCTCAGTGGCTTTCAAAATTAAATTATGCATGCAAACCTGTGAACTAGAAAGATAACTAAGATATCCATCCATTTATAATGGTGGCAAAGTGGTTAGCATTGCTATCTTGCAGCACTGGGGTCCTAGGTTCAATTCCTGCCATCCTGTGTGTGTGGGGTTTACATGTTCTCTCTGGGTTACATGTTTTTTCTCCATATGTGTGATATGACTCCCTCTCGCACTCCAAAACATACTGGTAAGTTAATTGGTTTATGGGAAAACTGGCCCTGGTGTGTGTGTTTGTGTCTGTCTGTCCTGTGATGGACTGGCGCTATGTCCAGGGTGTATTCTGCCTTGTGTCCGTTGCTTACTGGGATAGGCTCCAAATCCTCTGTACTGGATAAAGAGATTAGAAATGGATGGAAGTAAAGGCACTGTGTGGATGGAACTATACACAGTGTTAGAAACCCACTATGAAATGGCAGCATCTCACTGAGAATAAAATATCTTATAGTGCTGGGTTAAGGAAACAGCCTTTCCACCTCTCTTGCACATCAGTATCCATTACTAGTTATTTAAACAAATTGCCTCTAATTATAAACATCTTAATATGCTGGCTCTGTGGATCCGCATCAGCTATGTTTGCCCATTCCTTCAATTCATGTGCATCCAACACACAGTTCAATGCCAGCAAGTACACATAATCTAAAATACAATCCTTATTTCAGTATCTATGTAAACATATAGTCTGTTAACTTCATCTTCATCAAAAGTATGCCTAACCCCATTAGGAAGTGTTCCTGTTATAAGTGTATTCCTCAGCTTTCCCCAAATTATCTTCCTCTTGCCAACATCTCTAGTCTTTTATCCTGCAATAACTCAGCCAACACTTAAATCTCCATAAGCTGCTTGTGTTAATTTCTTTAACTCACAAATATCATGTGTAGATACTGGCCATGTAATACTCTGCATTGTGGAATAATAGTTTATTTTAAAGGGAACTAGAGAAACTAAGAACTAGAGAAATCAAGAAAGGCTTTTTTTCTAGAATTAATAAATGCACATCCTGTTCACTGGGGAAATTAAATCCACACTGAGCAATCTTCGATATGTTCAGAATATGACAGCAAGAATCCTATCAGGAATGCATTATACCTGTTTTCAAGTCCTTGCACTGGTTACCTATCAGATTTCGAGTCAACTTCAAAATCCTTATCCTCCTTATATACTGTCCTACAACTGTTATTATTGATGACCGAATTATTGTACTTGACATGACTTCATTCAGCCTTTCCTGAACGTCTATGACAGGCAGAGAGAGTGCTGTTTCTGGTGCGATCTTTTGCAGCTGACATTTCACTGTTTTAAACGAACAAGAAATTAGATTGCTCATAAATCAGTTATTCTATATAAACACAGTGTAATTGCCCTCCGAAAATCCTCTTTTTCTTGTTCGTTTTAGAGACCTTGATCGAAACTGATTTTAGATGTCAGAAAGGATTTATTTTCTCTGTATTTCCTACATTGCTTTGTCGAGATTTTAACTTTATATCTAACTTTATATCTAGGCTCAGATTTCAACTATAAATCGTACAGTAATTAATAGCAGTAAATACTGATGTTTTGCGCCCTCTTACCACAAAAATATGTTTTGTAGTTGGGATTAACTTTATTTCGTACGCGTAGCTACTCCGATTCGGATATCGAACAGTTAAAGATGGCGGCAAATCAGACACCCAGAGAGAGGGGGGGGCGTCTTCTCGCCTCCATAACTAAAATGCCAAATAGGAGTGGCTTAAGCGACATACACAGTCGTGTAACTGACAGTTTGAGGTAGCCTATCGTGTAAATTTCGCTTTGTTGTTGATAGGTTAAGCTTTCGAAACTCTGCCCCAAAGTCATGTGACTGATTTTTCGCCCTGTTTCGTTGGTTAAACGCAATGATCACAAGCACCACCATGGTAACTGGGATGTGTAGTTTTTAATTCCATTTGAATTATAACCGTACGTACTGTCTTCATATTTGGCCAGGGCTTTAAAGAGAAGGCGCGCCAAAAAATTTCGGTGCCGTCGTCTCCATTTTAAAGGTACCCCCGTGCTGGAAGAATTTGACCTCGGAACGTTTGCCCAGCGTAGTTATAGTGGACATAAAAACAAGAGTTCGCTGGCATTATATCCTAGAAGACACAGACCGGCGCCAGACCGGTAAATGCTTGATGAACTAGGGATTGGACAGTTTCCAAGTGCTTGTACAATCGATGGAAATGTTCAAATAAACGTGCAAAAGAAATAAACAAAATAATCATTTATTTCTTTATCATATTGGCTAGCTAATGTCCTCTCTTTGCTAGTTAGTGGCTGTGTTTCTGCGTTGGGTAGCAATGGGTGACTGTTCTCAGGCGGAAGATGTAAACAGCTTAATTTTTGTGTTAAATAATTTTAAAAAATTAAAATTCATTCTATACAGCAATCACATATTTGGGTACCGTTTCATAAAACTTTCATGCTTAAAATGTTTAGGGAGAAATGGAAGACTGGTGTGTATTTTTTCTTTAAACTATCAAGAGCAGCCATACACAGTACAGTTTATGTACATACAGTAATGTTTATGTTCCTAAATTAATATCGTTTATGACCTTCAGATGCGTTATGCTCCTCTTCTTTTTATGCTCAGCTACTAAAATTTCCCTTTAGTGGTAAAATTCCATATAAATATTCAAAACTAAGCGGATTGAAACGTGCACAGTAAAGACATTAAATGATTAAATCTTTTCACTACCAACCAATGCACCACGAGTGCCCCTGTCGGTCATTTTGGCCAGCCAATCACTTACCGCGGTGCCCTGCGGGTTGGTTACTGTACCGCTGGTTTTTAACGCTCATTTTTAACCGGGGTAAAGTTAGCTTGAAGTTCGAAAACGATTTTGGCACGCCTGTAGCGCTTTCACGAAATCTCTTAGAGTTACAAAAACACTTGCTTTGTGTATAAAATACATTGTGGATGATTTCTCAGCCTTTACTTTCTCGGTTTTATGACATTTTTTTGACCAAGCACGAATATTCTTTTGTCCATATCTCCGCAATGGAAGCACAGAACGCCTTCAAACCAAAAGCATTTTAAAGACCACGACTTGTGGATATTTCCACAGCCTTTACATCAAACTATCGGTGAGCTAATTATCTTTTTTTAAACCTCCGGTTTTTCATCGATGCGTAATTACGCACGAACTGGAACCCGGGGGACCGCTGTGTGCACACGTTCACAAAGCGAGAAATACTGTTCAATACGGCTTCATGCGAAAAACCCGTATATGACCATAGGAAGCAGAACAGCGCGGTCTCCAATTACCCAGACTGTAAGCACGGGAATGTTTGATTTCTGAAACTCTTCCTTTACGTCCTGTTTTCATTCAGGTAAGGGTCAACTATATTCACAATACTACTGACAGCAGGAAGATTAAAATATTCTTTACTCAGCAGCTTATTAAAAACAGCTCCCATGATGTTCATACCGACTTTTTACACAGAACACTGACACAGCTTTGCATTCTGAATCTCTTTTTCTCATGCTTTTATTTAATATGGCACAATGCACTGGGATAGGGGTATTCTGTTCACAAACCAATAGCATTTAAACCACAGCACCCACAATGCTGCAAGTGTTTTGCACACTAAGCAGGTCCTCTGACTATTCCCAGCTTTGTTTTGGGTTATGGAACCTTTCTTTTTTTATGATTTTCTGAAGATAACACTACAGGTGACACACTGGGGTAGGTGGGTCTTCTTCATGGCTCAATAGCATTTCAAATACAGCACCCACACTGCTGAAACCAAGTGTTTTACACACCAGACAGGCCCCCGAACCTCATACAACCTTGCTGTGGCTGTGGCCCCTTTCTCTATTTTGTAATGATTTTCTGAAGATAACACTACAGGTAATATAGTGCCATAGGTGGGTAGTCTTCATGGCTCAATAGCATTTCAAATACAACAACCACACTGCTGAAACCAAGTGTTTTACACACCACACAGGTCCCCTAAACTTATACAACCTTTCTGTGGTTGTGGCCCCTTTATTTATTTTTTTAATAAGAATTTTAGTTTTTCAATATGGCACCATTAGACAGGCGGTACATGGGGATTGGGGGGTGCTATTCATGAGTCAATAGCTCTTCAAGCACAACAGCCACAGTGCTGCAACCAGGTGTTTTACACCAGACATTTCCCCTAACCTTATACAACCTCGCTTTGAGTTGTGGAACATTTCTTTATTTTTTAATGTTTTTTTTTACTGTAATCAAGTGTTGTGCTCACTAGGCAGGCCTCCTGACCTTTCACAGTCATGCTTTGTTGTGTGCAACTTTAATTATCTTTTTAGGATTTTTTGAATATGGCAACTTCCACCGAGACGGGTGGGGGGTGTGGGGGTGCTCTTCAATAGCTTTTTCATCTATACACACAAACGGATGTAGCCAAGACACTCAGAACCTGTCACGCAGGGGCTGACTGCTGAGGATAGGGATCCAATGCGGTGCCCTTGGTAGGGTTGGCGCAAGACGCAGGCGTAGTCGGAGTAAACAGGCAGGGGCCTGAGTCCAGGAAGGCGTAGTACAGGCGTAGGCACAGAATCGACAGGCGAAGGCGTAGTCGAGGGACTGGCAGGGGTCGGAGTCCGGGAAGGCGTAGAAGTTGCGTCGGTAGGCAGGATCCGAGAAAGCATAAAACAGGTGAAGGTACAAAATCGAGTGGCTAAAGCGGTTGTCGGAAAAGCGGGGTCGAGGTCCAGGGGAGAAGTCATAGTAAGGCAAAGGCGTAGTTAGTAGGTAAGCTCCGGGAGAAAATCTCAATCATGAGCAATGACCGGGGGACAAATGAGGGTTTAAGTAGAGGACTGATTGACATGTGCACGTTTGGTATGGGGAGAGCTCGAGGGAATGCGGGAGCGCTTGCCTGCGTGAGGGAGATTCATGACAGAACCAACAGAATCAACCTGAACTCACAGAAAAACAAGAATGCCCCCGAGACACCTGCACCCCCCCGGACCACTCTGGTATCAACACCCCCAAACCCATCCATACCAGCTAACAAGACTCAGAATCGGTGCAACCCTCCAACCTGGACCAAGAGCAGGATGGGACAAGAACCTGCACCACACTACGTACACAGGTTTGTATTTTTGGCTGAAGATGAAAATGTCTAACATAGATTGTTTTGGTTCTAGCAAACAATAAAAATAGTTGTTAAAATCCAAACACACATAATGAGATCACTCTCTGTCAGTATGTGTAACATTCTGGGTCTGGGCTCCTCTGTATTTGGGCTAAAGAGAGTTCAACAACATTATTAAATGCACTGACATCCTAATCTGAAAATATCCATTGTTTAGGGGAGACTTGACCACCCACTGTCCCCCTGGTATCGTGAAGCTCATTGTCCTTTAGCTTTCCAAAACCAGAATCACTTGGGACTCCGGGGGGATCGGTGTATGCAAATATGAATTCCTTATGCAAGAAATTGTATATGGTCAATATAGCGATCATATCTTATCAGCAGATGGTAATCTCCAAGGAACAAGTAATAGGTTTATTCCACGCTGAAAAATGATCAAATGATTGATGAACCCAAGTGATTTGAAAGAAATGTTAAACAACTCAAAGCGAGGTTGTATAAGGTTAGGGGAGCTGTCTGGTGTGTAAAACACCTGGTTGCAGCACTGTGGCTGTTGTGCTTGAAGAGCTATTGACTCGTGAAGAGCACGATGTACTATCCCCATGTACCGCCTGTCTAATGGTGCCATATTGAAAAACTCATAAAAAAAATAAAGAAAGGGGCCACAACCACAGCAAGGTTGTATAAGGTTCTGGGGGCTGTCTGGTGTGTAAAACACTTGGTTTCAGCAGTGTGGCTGTTGTATTTGAAATGCTATTGAGCCATGAAGTCGACCCACCTGTCCCAGTGTATTACCTGTAGTGTAATCTTCAGAAAATCATAAAAAATTAAAGAAAGGGGCCACAGCCACAGCAAGGTTGTACGAGGTTCGGGGGCCTGTCTGGTGTGTAAAACACTTGGTTTCAGTAGAGTGGGTGCTGTATTTGAAATGCTATTGAGCCATGAAGACGACCCACCTGTCCCAGTGTATTACCTGTAGTGTAATCTTCAGAAAATCATAAAAAATTAAAGAAAGGGGCCACAGCCACAGCAAGGTTGTATGAGGTTTGGGGGCCTGTCTGGTGTGAAAAACACTTGGTTTCAGCAGTGTGGGTGCTGTATTTGAAATGCTATTGAGCCATGAAGACGACCCACCTGTCCCAGTGTATTACCTGTAGTGTTATCTTCAGAAACTCATTACAAAATAAAGAAAGGGGCCACAGCCACAGCAAGGTTGTACGAGGTCCGGGGGCCTGTCTGCTGTGTAAAACACTTGGTTTCAGCAGAGTGGGTGCTGTGTTTGAAATGCTATTGAGCCATGAAGACGACCCACCCGTCCCAGTGTATTACCTGTAGTGTTATCTTCAGAAACTCATTACAAAATAAAGAAAGGGGCCACAGCCACAGCAAGGTTGTACGAGGTCCGGGGGCCTGTCTGGTGTGTAAAACACTTGGTTTCAGCAGAGTGGGTGCTGTATTTGAAATGCTATTGAGCCATGAAGACGACCCACCCATCCCAGTGTGTTACCTGTAGTGTTATCTTCAGAAAATCATAAAAAAATAAAGGTTCCATAACCCAAAACAGAGCTGGGAATAGTCAGATGACCTGCTTAGTGTGCAAAACACTTACCTGCAGCATTGTGGGTGCTGTGGTTCAAATGCTATTGGTTTGTGAACAGAATACCCCTATCCCAGTGCATTGTGTCACATTAAATAAAAGCAAGAGAAAAAGAGATTCAGAACACAAAGCTGTGTCAGTGTTCTGTGTAAAAAATCGGTTTGAACATCATGGGAGCTGTTTTTAATAAGCTGCTGAGTAAAGAATATTTTAATCTTCCTGCTGTCAGTAGTATTTTCAATATAGTTGACCCTTACCTGAATGAAAACAGGGCGTAAAGGAAGGGTTTCAGAAATCAAACAAAGCTTTATTCCCGTGCTTACAGTCTGGGTAATGGGAGACTGCGCTGTTCTGCTTCCTATGGTCATATACGGGTTTTTCGCATGAAGCCGTATTGAACAGTATTTCTCGCTTTGTGAACGTGTGCACACAGCGGTCCCCCGGGTTCCAGTTCGTGCGTAATTACGCATCGATGAAAAACCGGAGGTTTTAAAAAAGATAATTAGCTCACTGATAGTTTGATGTAAAGGGTGTGGAAATATCCACAAGTCGTGGTCTTTAAAATGCATTTGGTTTGACGGCGTTCTGTGCTTCCATCGCGAAGATATGGACAAAAGAATATTCGTGCTTGGTCAAAAAAATGTCATAAAAACGACAAAGTAAAGGCTGAGAAAGCATCCACAATGTATTTTATACACAAAACAAGCATTCTCGCAACTCTAAGAGGTTTCGTGAAAGCGCTACAGGCGTGCCAAAATCGTTTTCGAACTTCGAGCTAACTTTACCCCGGTGAGCACACTATGGGGGATTTCCGGTTATGTGAAATACCAGCAGTTTAATAAATAACGCATCTGATTTTGGATCATAAGATTGTAGGTTCGACTTCTACCTGGCTCGTGTAAATTTTATTCAAGCTCCTCAGTAATAGATGTCTATTATGTAATGAACCGCACCTGAAAGCAAACATTGGGTCTGTTTCCTTTGTTTTTCAGCATAAAATAGCAAATCGTTACAAAAAGTACCTGCTAATGTCCAATAGCGTTTTTTTTTTTTTCAAATTACATTTTCAGGCTTCAGACACTTTTTAATAAAACAAAAGTGTCCGGAAACTCCCTAACTTTTAGGTTTGCTTGAACCTGTATTAAAATAAGTTATTTGAAACTTCCGGGATTCCATTCTCTGATGTAGCTGTCTCTAAAGACGGATGTGATGTTTCGCAGATGTGAACTGTGCCTTCTCTCTTGTGTTTAAGGGTATTCGCTGTGTGAGATCCTAACTGTATGTCCAGTAGGGCTCTATTTTGTTTAGATTATCTATGTGGTGTACAGATAGAACTCAACTACATGGTGTGAATTCTGTGTTTAGGACGAGCAGAACCTGAAAAACGAAAAGCAGACCTCAATGTAATTTGAACATGCAGCCTTCTGATCTGGAGTCAGATATGCTACCTTTGCGCCATGGCTATCAGCACCTTTGAATTTCCCAAAGGAGACAAATCAACTTCACAAAAAAAAATCTCCTGTGAAGAGCGCCGCTCTTCCGAAGAGAGTCTCTTCATCCCAGACCACATTTTATTCTTCCTGCACAGCTCTTGTGCAGGTGTTGTTCTCAATTACAGATCCAGGAACACTGATTTTTTTTCCCTATTTTTTTAACTTAAGTACCCCATGGTGCAACCGTAGCACGTCTGACTCTAAATCCCCAAGTTCATTTTCAAAGTATATCGGAGTCAACTGATACTGATCAGGTTCTGCTGCTACTGAACCCGCAGTCTTCACCTTAAAGCTCAATTCCCCAAGCCTTTTGACCTTATATGTCCATCCCTTCTCGTCAAAACTCATATTTTCACAGAGTACCCTTCAGAAATCGCAGTATAGAATGAAAAAACTCCAGTAGATCTCGGCCGCTGTTGGTGATTTTCCTTTAAAAATAAATGAATCTCTGGAAATTTTACGGAGTATCACTTTCACTGAGACCGAGAAGTGTTAAGCTGTACATGAGTCTTTGTGGTTCGGTTGTTAACCAAAAGGGTGGTGGTTTGAGCCCTCCCAGGGACACTATGAGCCTTTTAATGTACACACCCGTCTCACTTTATCTCCATGGCCGGTCTTGTACCGCAATCAAATACAGAGCCCGCAGGGGGCAGTAAGCTTGCATATATAGCTCACTGTGTATATAATGAAGAAGTAGAGGTTAGTTTCTCATCTGCGCATTACAGAGCCTTACGCAACTCGTACTGTACCAACAGTTAGGGTTTGATCCCTGCACGGGCTATTAGTTGAAAAGCCATTGTAAATGACGTGTAAGAGATTTATAGATACTGTAGATCAGTGGTTCTCAAACTGTGGTACGCGTACCGGCAGTGGTACGTGGAGTGCCACCAGGTGGTACGCCAAATGACCCTGGAACTGTGTAGTGTGCACTGAAAAATCGGGATGGGTTTTCATATTTTGTATTTTAATACGTGTCAAATACGCAGCCTACGTACTACGATACAGTATGCGCTAATACTTCAGTGGACACAAGAGATACTCTGTAATTCTATACCACTCTATAGGAATGCGTGCTACGGATGCAAGTGACCAATTGTATTTAAAAAAAGCTACTGCATCTCCAGCAAATAGGGAGAACGAAGAATGTGCGTGATTTTGGAACTATGCCAACGTTCTAAACACAGCAATGCATAGAAATATGTGCTACGAACACCGGTAATCTTGTGAGCACACGAAAGCGTGATAACAGAAAAATATTTAAGAACTGTTCGAATTTGAGAAAAATACACCGAGCGTCTCTGTGTTTCGCTCCCATGCGCATGAAATAAAAACTTTAAATAAATACAGAAATAAAAACAGAAACGCGGAAAAATGCAAGCTTTCGGATTGCTTAAGCAGGTAAGCTACACTATTTTTGAAGAACCTTATTTACTGTTGGCAAAAGAGCTGACACGTATTATGTGTGGAGAAAAAGCTGCTAAACAGCTCGACCTGCTGCCCCCCTCCCCCTGAAAGACACAGTCATTCATAGAATTATTGAAATGAAGGATTATATCAAAAGTACACTGATAGAGCGCGTTAAGATGAGCAGATGTTTTTCACTGCAATTAGATGAGTCTGTAGTCGATTTGGCCAATTTGCTTGTTTACGTTAGATACGAGTTTGAGGGTATGTCCCATGAAGACTTTCTGTTCTGTAAACCGCTACCAACAGGAACTACAGGAGAGCACATATTTCAGCTTCTGAATGAATTTATCGAAGAGAATGGCCTCGACTTGATAAAATGCGTCTGAGTTTGTACAGACAGTGCTAGAGCAATGACAAGCCGACATAACGGTGCAGTTGCACGAATTAGAGAGGTTGCTCCAGAAATTAATGTACGCATTACAACATCCACCGCGAGACCTTTGCCGTCAAGAAAATGCCTGACGATTTAATATCTATTAGACTCTGTTGTGAATTGTATCAAGGCTTGAAAAATTAATTCACATCTCCTTTGCTCAACTAAATAGGCTCACCCCTCTCACTGAAATGGTGCTTTTTTATTAGTTGTTGTTAATGTTTTTTTTCTGTAAAATACTTTGAGAAGCCACCTTTAAAGGCGCTATATCAAATAAAGTTCATTATTATAATATTTATTATATGTATGTGTGAGTATGTGCACGTACACTCATGTTGGTCATTGAGAATTTCTGGGGTTCCTATGAGATGATGACTTGTAGGTGGTACTTGGATGCTTTGGTTGGATTAGGGGTGGTACTTGGTCCAAAAAGTTTGAGAACCACTGCTGTAGATACTTTATTGATCCCATGAGGGAAATTAATAAAGCTTATCCAGCTGGCTTTTATGTTTCACACTAAATTGCGATCTTGAAACCAAAATAATTAGAAATATGGAACACAACCGTTGTTCTCCAAGAAGGAAAGCTGTTTAACGCTGACGTCACTCCTTTTTATTTAACCCAGATTGTGAAGACAACTCCACCCTATCAAAGGTAAATGTTGCACAAAAGTTGGAAAGCACACTCTGAATCCATCTGTACTGTATATTTGATTCCGCGATCCGTTCAAGGCTGCTTGGTGCTTTTGCAAGCAAGTCATTTCAGGGAAGAAACTCACTTTAGAGAACTACTGGTGCATTTTCACTCATTGAATTTGATCTTTGTACTCTCTTTTCATTCTCAGCTATAATATTTCAAAATTACAGTTCGGATTTGTTGGAAAACTTCACAGGCATTATTAAGTTAGGACTGTACAATTGTATTTTAATATCTTGGTATATTTACCTTCATTTTAATATGGATTTAACCATAAATGTTGTACTTTTGTTGTACATTTTAACTGAGGACGCACGACGACTATTATACCTTGTGATACAGATGCAGCCATTCAAAATGAGCGGTAAAAACTCGTGGTACAGTAACCAACCCGCAGGGCACCATAGGGCACCGCAGGGCAAGTGATTGGCTGGCCAAAATGACCGACAGGGGCACTCGTGGTGCATTGGTTGGTAGTGAAAAGATTTAATCATTTAATGTCTTTACTGTGCACATTTCAATCTGCTTAGTTTTGAATATTTATATGGAATTTTACCACTAAAGGGAAATTTTAGTAGCTGAGCATAAAAAGAAGAGGCGCATAACACATCTGAAGGTCATAAACAATATTAATTTAGGAACATAAACATTACTGTATGTACATAAACTGTACTGTGTATGGCTGCTCTTGATAGTTTAAAGAAAAAATACACACCAGTCTTCCATTTCTCCCTAAACATCTTAAGCATGAAAGTTTTATGAAACGGTACCCAAATATGTGATTGCTGTATAGAATGAATTTTAATTTTTAAAAATTATTTAACACGAAAATTAAGCTGTTTACATCTTCCGCCTGAGAACAGTCACCCATTGCTACCCAACGCAGAAACACAGCCACTAACTAGCAAAGAGAGGACATTAGCTAGCCAATATGATAAAGAAATAAATGATTATTTTGTTTATTTCTTTTGCACGTTTATTTGAACATTTCCATCGATTGTACAAGTACTTGGAAACTGTCCAATCCCTAGTTCATCAAGCATTTACCGGTCTGGCGCCGGTCTGTGTCTTCTAGGATATAATGCCAGCGAACTCTTGTTTTTATGTCCACTATAACTACGCTGGGCAAACGTTCCGAGGTCAAATTCTTCCAGCACGGGGGTACCTTTAAAATGGAGACGACGGCACCGAAATTTTTTGGCGCGCCTTCTCTTTAAAGCCCTGGCCAAATATGAAGACAGTACGTACAGTTATAATTCAAATGGAATTAAAAACTACACATCCCAGTTACCATGGTGGTGCTTGTGATCATTGCGTTTAACCAACGAAACAGGGCGAAAAATCAGTCACATGACTTTGGGGCAGAGTTTCGAAAGCTTAACCTATCAGCAACAAAGCGAAATTTACACGATAGGCTACCTCAAACTGTCAGTTACACGACTGTGTATGTCGCTTAAGCCACTCCTATTTGGCATTTTAGTTATGGAGGCGAGAAGACGCCCCCCCCCCCCCTCTCTGGGTATCTGATTTGCCGCCATCTTTAACTGTTCGGTGTCCGAATCGGAGTAGCTACGCGTACGAAATAAAGTTAATCCCAACTACAAAACATATATTTTTGTGGTAAGAGGGTGCAAAACATCAGTATTTACTGCTATTAATTACTGTACGATTAATAGTTGAAATCTGAGCCTAGATATAAAGTTAGGTATAAAGTTAAAATCTCGACAAAGCAATGTAGGAAATACAGAGAAAATAAATCCTTTCTGACATCTAAAATCAGTTTGGATCAAGGTCTCTAAAACGAACAAGAAAAAGAGGATTTTCGGAGGGCAATTACACTGTGTTTATATAGAATAACTGATTTATGAGCAATCTAATTTCTTGTTCGTTTAAAACAGTGAAATGTCAGCTGCAAAAGATCGCACCAGAAACAGCACTCTCTCTGCCTGTCATAGACGTTCAGGAAAGGCTGAATGAAGTCATGTCAAGTACAATAATTCGGTCATCAATTATTGGACAGTATATAAGGAGGATAAGGATTTTGAAGTTGACTCGAAATCTGATAGGTAACCAGTGCAAGGACTTGAAAACAGGTGTAATGCATTCCTGATAGGATTCTTGCTGTCATATTCTGAACATATTGAAGATTGCTCAGTGTGGATTTAATTTCCCCAGTGAACAGGATGTGCATTTATTAATTCTAGAAAAAAAGCCTTTCTTGATTTCTCTAGTTCTTAGTTTCTCTAGTTCCATTTAAAATAAACTATTATTCCACAATGCAGAGTATTACATGGCCAGTATTTACAAATGATATTTGTGATTTAAAGAAATTAACACAAGCAGCTTTTGGAGATTTAAGTGTTGGCTGAGTTATTGCAGGATAAAAGACTAGAGATGTTGGCAAGAAGAAGATAATTTGGGGAAAGCTGAGGAATACACTTATAACAAGAAGACTTCCTAATGGGGTTAGGCATACTTTTAATGAAGATGATGAAGTTAACAGACTATATGTTTACATAGATACTGAAATAAGGATTTGTATTTTAGATTATGTGTAGTTGCTGGCATTGAACTGTGTGTTGGATGTACATGAATTGAAGGAATGGGCAAACATAGCTGATGCGGATCCACAGAGCCAGCATTTTAAGATGTTTATAATTAGAGGCAATTTGTTTAAATAACTAGGTATGGATACTGATGTGCAAGAGAGGTGGAAAGGCTGTTTCCTTAAACCAGCACTATAAAATATTTTATTCTCAGTGAGATGCTGCCATTTCATAGTGGGTTTCTAACACTGTGTATAGTTCCATCCACACAGTGCCTTTACTTCCATTTCTAATCTCTTTATCCAGTACAGAGGATTTGGAGCCTATCCCAGTAAGCAACGGACACAAGGCAGAATACACTCTGGACATAGCGCCAGTCCATCACAGGACAGACAGACACAAACACACACACACCAGGGCCAGTTTTCCCATAAACCAATTAACTTACCAGTATGTTTTGGAGTGCGAGAGGGAGTCATATCACACATATGGAGAAAAACCATGTAACCCAGAGAGAACATGTAAACCCCACACACACAGGATGGCAGGAATTGAACCTAGGACCCCAGTGCTGCATGAAAGCAATGCTAACCACTTCGCCACCATTATAAATGGATGGATATCTTAGTTATCTTTCTAGTTCACAGGTTTGCATGCATAATTTAATTTTGAAAGCCACTGAGACATCAGGTACTACTGTTGTATTTATGAAAAAGAAACAAAACAAAAAACATACTAACAACTGTGCCATCCTACTCCTTAGTTAATACATTTTATTATTCATTAACAGTAAACATTGTTAGCAAAATATTTTGAATTATATTTAACCCTATTTTTTCTTTAGTTTTGTATTTAACTTATTATATGATAGTCAGACTTAATGTATATTTGAACAATGAAAATATATTTTTACAAGATTTTACATTAAGCACTTAAAATTAATATGGTTAACAATAGTAAACTGTAACATGCTGTAACAAGATCAGTTAAACTGCGAAGAAAATGCTTTCAGAGAAAATGTTTCAGGTGTGAAGAACATAGATCTCCAATGCAATTTCAACCAAACCTGTTCCCACACACCCTGCCCCCACTACCATTAGAATATACACAAGGCACTGAAATCTTTCGAGCTAATGATCAGGTGACCCAAGAGAGAGCGAGAGAAACACCAAGGGGTGCGGAACCAGGGAACTATTTACATGGAAAACGGGCGATCTCCCCAGACTGTCCGCCCGTTTCACTGTTACCTGGATACCTCTTTATTTAGAACTCACTAACACTGATTTTTAGTTTAGAAGGATTCAAGTAGGGTTTTAGATGAAAGGCAGCGACCTTAATCAAGCCCAAATCATAACTGAACCCATTCAGAGCCTACATTACATTTTAGCGTTTCATTCTGACCAGAAGACCCTCACACCTGAAGAAGGGGGAGGTGTCTTTCGCTGGAAATCTCGCCTGCTTCTACTTTACGAGTACAACTCCCTCTCTGCCGGAGTGCTGGCTGTGACGAATTATACCGGTTTCACAGGTTTCAATCACAGACCATGTGACATGGGAGTCAGGAAACTAACACACAGCGCCACCGGATTTGATAATGCTATAAAAACGCTATAAAATAATGCGACTAGGCACAGAACAAGTTTACAGCACAGTACAATAATAAATGCTGACCATGACTTTAGAAGCATAAATTGCCTTACACTCAATTTAAACACAAGCTGTCTTTAGCCCTCTAAGCTGGTTCATACAGAAATGTAGAGATCCAGGCTCAGAACACACAGCTTCATTAGCAAATACATATGCATAAAACATACATAAAACTAGAGAAGACGTTTTACAGAGGATGGATTTTTAGAAACATCCCATCAGTGGCATCACTGAAATCAACTCCTAGGTACTGTAACTGTCATGTGGATAGTTTCACAAGAATCAGACAAAGGTTTAAGCATCGCTTGTTCTAGATAAAACTGCAAAAAAAAACCAACAACCCATAATGTACTTCTTTGCGGGTCTGTTTGCCCAAATCATATATTCACAATGTGAAATCTAGAAAATAATATCACGTAACCAAAATCCGCAATATGGAAACAGAACCTGTGTAATTGTTGATAGATGATGTACTCGTAACATTTTTTCAAGACGAACTACAACATTTAAAAAATGACTTGTATGTACTTGATATCTCTAATCAATCCACGGGTCCCAGCACAAAACGAAAGTAAAACGCATACCATTTTGCGCTTCTTATTAGTTGCTCAAAAGTAATTTGACCGTATGAAATGCATAATATAAACCTAGAAACATATACGTGAGCAGTACTTAAGCACTGTAGTATCGGTGTTCAGACATACCTCTCAAATACTGTAAATCAAGTTAAAAATATCTCAAGACCGATTCTGGTCATAATGAAACCATGTTTCCTGTATGTTTTCTTTAAAGTACTGAGACCAACCATATACTGTATGTTTATGTTCCAAAATTAATATCGTTTATGGCCTTCACACGCGTTGCAGTATGCTCCTATTCTTTTTATGCTCAGCTACTAAGATTTCCCTTCAGTGATAAAATTAGATATGAATATTCAATACGTAAACGGGCACAGTTAAGACATTAAATATACATATACATACTGTATACAGTACAGTTTTCATACAGTAATATGTTTATGTTCCTAAATCAATCTCTTTTATGAGCATGTGAAAGGCATGGTGAATCGATTCTCAAAAATTACTGTACTTTGCATGATTGGAAACAAATGCGTGATTGCGAAATGCTGTGGTGTTACTTTTACAAAGACGGTCAATGAAAAAAAGAATGTTGACCAGGGCAATACTTTGAGTTTACACTTACAGCTTGTCCAAGGTCATTCATTATTAGTACTATTAGTAATATCTTCGTTAAAGACTTTGATGGCCACAGCTCAAACATGAGAGGTTGAGCTTTATTAGCTCCACCTTGCGGAAATTCCGGATACTATTATTTTGCTTGTCGTATTATAGGAGAATTTACGGTAACTCGCGGTATTTACCGGTAGCTTGCGGTAGACTGCGTACAGCGTACCGCAAAATAATGCGGTATCGCCCACACATTTTGAATGGCTGCATCTGTACATGCAAGACATCTGTAAACGAAGATGTAATTACAGTCAAATTGGCAATTAACAGAAAACCACAATTGTATAATATTATTTCTCTATGTCGATGATCAGTTGAAGGATTTGAAGAAACAGCAGCGATAGCAGGTGATTTTGGTTTTGAACCCATCTTTACACCTCAATAATCCATTTGTCCTCGAAAAAAGAAAAGACAGGCATGTTTTGAGTCTCATAATGATCATCTTCTCGATCCAAAGAAACATATAAATTTGATTCCTTCCGTAGTATTTTGGATTTTCTTACGAAGATCTCATGAAGTATTGCCAGGATCTATATTTAGCTTTCGGTAGCGATAACACTGCTGATATTGATTGAGTAGAAATCTATGATGTATTGACAACTTTATCTGAAGCGAGAAGTCCTAGAACGCTGCCTATGAAGTGTTAGGATTCATACCAAGATATACTTTTTGTTTTCAACCCAAAATGCTGCTATTGCATTACACATTATATGAACATTACCAGTTTTGGTAGCTTCTCTGCATGATTTTTCAAAACTGAAACTAATTACAAAATTATTTAAGATCAACCATGACAAAAAATTATAAATCAGGACTAATATTAATATCAACTGATGTTACTACAGAAAAAAAATATTTAACTGAAATATTAATAAGACTATGCAAGCCTAAAAAGTAGAACAATTAAATTTATATAACTTTTTTTTTTTGAGAAATGGGCTCACACACCGGAAGACACTAACGTTTCTCTTCGTTAGAGTATGTGAATAACAGTTTAACCCAAAATGTTTGGAGTCCAGAGGGAGGACTTGCTCGCTGAATGATCTCTCAAGAAATCCCTGGTGAGATTCAACAGGTGTTTTCTTCAACAGCCACTAAAAGTCTGATGACCTTCTCTGGATTTCCTGAATATGACGTTCAATTAGTTCAAATCATTTGGTAGTTAACAGAACGAAATGCTTTGGAGGTACATTTAAAACAGCAGAGCAAGACTGTAGCACTTCGTGTGTGACTGAATTTAATTGTGTAAACCTGGCTCTCTATGAACAGGAGCAAAGAGTTTTCACTCAACAGAAGATTGCGATGAGAGCACAATAACATAAGACATCTGGAGATGCCAGGGAGTGAACTCAGGACTTCATCCATGAAAAGCACGCACTTTACCACTAAGCTACATCCCCTACGGCACAGATGTGTGATCAGGTAACACATCTCCTGAAACTTTCATTCGAGATAGGAAGCGTGCTCTTAAACACCAAAACACTCAAAAAGGAAGAAGCAGATCTCTGTACACAAGACGGTAGTGCGATATTAGAATTTCTGAGTTCTTGACGGATTCAAGCTCCTTCTCAGAGGTCTTTGCTCCCCAAATAACTTTGTATCTGAGGAAGAGCACCACGGAAAAAACCCAACTCAACAAGAGAGCGCGTTGGTTGCTCTTGCTCTTAATGCAAGGAGCTGTTTTTTTTTTTTCCTCGCAATAAGCATTATTAACCAGAAACAGCAGCACAGGTAGGTCGCATTTGTGATTATGTCACTTCTCTGCTTCAGCAAGGTCAATAAAAGACTCTGAAAGTAGTAAAGCAAAACTGAACTCAAAATCATATTAGGAATTCTGAGTGATATCTCCATACAGGTAATCCAATAAGAACGTTGAAATATTTGAATATCATCTCTCTGTATATTGCGCTGCTTTTTACCCAGAGTAAAACTATTGGATTGAAAGAATGCTAACCGCTGGGTTAAAATGTATAGTTGTTATTTGGAGAAATCTGTAAACTCGTGATCTTATATGTTTTAAAAGACAGCACAGGAAAAAACACACACACACAGGTACTAATACACGAGGATACATTTATTAATACATAGAATATGCATATAAACCTAACAGATCTTATCGAGAGGGTTATCAGAATACAAAAGGTATATATTCAGTCAGTTACAAAGAGTTACATATATCAAGAGGACATACGTTCAGTATATAATTCATTTAGACCGTTTCGTAAATGCACTTGGTTATAACTTCTACATTGGATACTCAAAACAAGTACATAACTCTTAGGAATTAAATTGATATTAACTGGTTGGAATAACAATTGAATTCTCGAGTTGTAATGCATTGAAGTTGAATACTCATCCAATCTCTGGGGATTCAGATCTCCTGCGGGCACAAAAAAAATGTTGTAGGCTGTTGCTATCCAATCCGCGCTCTCTGGCTAGGTGCCAGACTGTGCTGTGCAGCTTGCGACGGTGCGCTGCTGATGCTCACTGACCGGCTAGTTAGTGTTGGCTTTAACTAGCAAAGTTTGTGCACAGGAGAAAAGATGACTGTGGATCCCAGCAAGTCAGGAAAAGGACCGGTTTGTTCCCGATGAAGAGCTAGTTCTGAATAGTGATTCAGCTGTCCACAGTTCTGACCTGTTCACGAGGCCTGCTGCTGGTGCTAACCTCGGGTGGATCCTCTGGTTACTCTCTGCCAACCTCCGCTCTAGACTCTTAGAACAAAGGAAAGTTCTGGCACTCGGACACACTGGCCGTTCGGTTGGTGTCCAGGCTGAGTCTCAGGATGGTCAGGAGGCGCGCTGCGAGAATGTCCTGCCCTTGGGAGCCTTCTGCTCCTGGGCCGTCCTGCCCTGGAATTCTCCTTTGAATTCCCTTTAGAAAAGTCCACAGAACCCTCCCCAGAATCTTCCTGAATCTCTCAGGCTCTCTGTGTTGCCTGTTTTTACCTGGAGGAACTTCAGCTCATTGATTGGCTGAAAGTTCCATGGGCATCAGAGTCCCATGTGGGTTACTCGGCCCTACCAGTCCCTGATTGGTTGATCAAGGTGAGATATGAGTCACATACTCCTGACACTTAGGAATGCAGTCCAGATGTCCATCTGGCACTCCCTAGACAGATAGGCGCCAATGGATGACCATTGATCATGATAGCCAGGCTTAGCTAAGTGCATCCCCCTTTGGGAGCTGTCCTAGGAAACCTTATCAAAGGAAACCTTAAATCAGCCTGCATGAATAGTTTCTCTGTGGCTGCACCACAGAGATGAACAGAGCGATGAGGCCTAATTTGGGAAAGCTCAGAAACACTTAATTCTGCCTTATTAATAAGCCTCGCCGCTACACCGAGCTAATTGATAAAGCCCACCCAGTGGATACTCTAGCAGAACGTCAAAGAACATTCACCTTTGTACCCAAAGAAACCACAGGAACAACATCAGGAAGCACAATCAATTGCCCTTTTAAATCTTTCCTGTAAGGTATGCTATGTGAATTCATGAAGTTAATCCTCTGATCTCTTTTGAGCACAAACAAAGTATTTCTGATGGAGCGCTATGTTCAAAGATTTAATAAGCTTTACCCCTGCCAACGATTCGGCGTGAAGAATTAAAAGTTTCACAGACAAAAGCAGCTCAACACCACAGCCAATATTACAGTAAATGTACTTGCCGGTATACTATCATGTGCACTGCCAGAAAAGTGATCTCGGCAGACGTTGTTCCCTACATAAAGCTGAACGTGCCAAAGAGAATTTCTGTAGAGAAAACAAAATATTTTTTCTGCCTTGATGTTAAGCTGACAGCCTGTCTTTTAGAAAGTCTATCTCTAAACACCTACGCAGCCTAACAAAAAGCACTTTTACTGATCGTATTGCAGGTCTTAAAACATTAACATTTGGCAGCAGTGGGATTCAAACCCACACCCCCAGAGAGACTGGAGCCTAAATCCAGCGCCTTAGACCGCTCGGCCACGCTACCTTCCCATGCTTAGCTTCCTCACATTGCTGGCTTGGGAAATGCCGGGGGCTTCAGCTCTTGTCGTTGGATCTAATGATATCATGTGGAAGTGACTGCACCTTTATCTTCCGAGATGCTTTCAATAGCACAAACGCTACTTTCACCGGCACAACCAGCAATAACGAAGGAGGTGGGTTTCATCCTTTGTGCTGTTTATAGGGGTGCAACTCTACAGTGATCTACTGACTTGAAGAGCAAAAATCAAAATCCTCTGCTACTACAGTTGCTTTTTTCATAGTTTCTTCAAATCCTTCATTTGAACGTAGATTTTGAAGGATATTGATGATAATACCACATAAATTGTGGTTTTCTTATGATTGCCAATTTTTTTTCAAATACCAGCCTTTTTTACAGTTCCTTGCGTGTTTCACAAGGTATAATAGCCCTCCTCGCATCCTCAGCTAACATATTTTAAAATTACAATAGATTATACAGCATGCATGTTTACATTTATATTAAAATTAAAGTAAATATACAAGAATACATACAGTGCTAACCCAATAATTCTTGTCAGGTTCTCCAACAAATCTGCGTTGTTATATTAACATGTTTCAGCTGAGGGTGCAACAGGAGTATAAATTAATTTTCCCGCCAGCCATTCAAAGACCAAATTCCATGAGTGAACATTATTTTCTCAGAAGTTGCCGGCATTGGACTTTGCCGGTGGTGTTGAATTATGTCCACAACTGTTGTAGTAGTTCCTTCTTGAAATTCGACACATGCAAAGCATTCGTAATATCATAGGTGTTAAAGTTCGCTGAGTCTATTCGAGTCATGGTGTGTATCCCTGCCTATCACTGGAAGACGGGTAGCTTTTTTACACTCAGATTCCAATCTTCAATGCTTTGTGTGAGAGCTTACATAACTTTCAGTTTCTCACATTTTCTGACGACTGTTCCAAAGGGGCACCCTGTCAATTCCGAATACTTTTCAAAAATCTGCCTACATGTTTGATTATTGTCATTTCATTTCGAAAAAGTTCAATATTGATCATAATTAAAGAAAATAATGATCACGAACAAAAAAGGGATAAAGATGCGAGTCGATCTTGAATCACAGCTGGGTGACACGGGCTTCTGTTCTGATATGGTTGTACGAGAAACAGGAGGAATCGCCAATCTCCTATAGAACATGAGTTGAATCAGGAGTGAGACATTTCGTATACTCGTGCATATGTCAACGCCTGACCTACATCGTAAAACTAACATTAAGTTGTCAGAGATGTTCATTTATATACAAACAAGAGACCAAGTAATAATTCTACATTAGTTCAGGTGGGTAAACCTGAACTAACTAATAAACCTATTAATAATTCTACATTAACGTGTCCTACACTGATCAGACTAATTGACATGGTCTAATTCTGAGCCTGTGCAGTTCATGCTAATTACAACGACAGTTCTGAACCCTCATCACCGACCTGAGCACAAGTTCAGCTGTTCTCCAGTTTTGTTACGCATGGTTTTTCATTGCAATTGAGTTCAGAGCTGGAGCTGATCTCCAGACAGTACAGTGTTTTGGGTAAGTTGTCGAAATTCGCATGAGGCTGCAGACAACTTACCCAAAGTGTTTTCTATAGCTTTCAGGTGCAGTTCATTTATATAAAAGAATGTAAGTGGTATAAACGCAACAAGCCAGACGGCAGGCCAACCTATAATTTTCTGACGCGAGGCCTGACGCGTTATTCATTACGCCACTGACCCTGCTATTGCAGTACTAAAAAAAACACATTTTCTACATTTATGTCTGTTTAAAAATCACTCTAAAAAAGACAAAGGGTTTGTGTGTCGCGCTAAAAATCCTTCGGCTGAGACGTAAAACCGAGGTTCTGACTCTCTGTGATCATTCAGGAGAATGGTGGTGGTGGAGGGGAATCCCCATTACCTGTAAAGCGCATTGAGTGGAGTATCCAGAACAGTGCTATATAAGTGTAAGTGATGATGATTATTATTATTATTATTATAATGTAAAATGCAATCAAAAATAAAAAAATATCAAACTTTGATTCAAAATAGATTAATGTAAAAACTGATAAAGCTAATGCTTTTTTCAGGGCTATATCTACTTTTTTTTTTTAAAGCGAAGTCTGTCGCGATTGTGGAAGTTAGAGAATGTGTACCAGCGGGTGCCTTCATATAGCGAGCGCCAGTCTCACCTGTAGCTGCGAGAAGGTTAAAAGCACACAAGTGATCTGTCTTTCGTCAAAGCAATTGCCGGAGCAGTAAGACGCAGAGCACCATCTAGCAGCTGTAGGCGATGTTCGGGGAAGAATTAATTCTGTTTTTAGCACAGGGAGTGAGAATGAGCTCAGTCCGGCTCCCAGCAGAATCCATCCTGGTTTGGTTACTGTCAGACTGTGTGTCTGATGCTCTTGGGATCGCAACTTGAAAAAAAGAACAAAAACAATTGCTCACATCGTGTGAATTCCACGAGAGGAAGGGAAGATATCACTTTAAAGATTGTGTTTCTGCAACATTTCGTGCACAATACGCCGTATTTTACAAGAAAACAATGAGCCCTTTACACGCAGCCTGGGGTATTTTCCACTTTTATATTTTTGCCACTTTAATGATAATGATAATGTTTCTTTATTAGCCCTATACAATTTCTTGCATTAGGAATTTGTCTTTTCGCATACCTCAGCTTTTCTCCATGGAGACACAGATGGGGAGAGAGGCTTGGGGTCAGAGCAAAAGTCTGCCATTGTACGGCACCCCTGGAGCAGTTAGGGTTAAGGGCCATGCTCAGGGGCCCAACGGAGTAGGATTCCTCTGCCGGCCACGGGATTTGAACCAGCAACCTTCCAGTCACAAGCGCAGATCCTGAGCCACAGAGCCACCACTCCGCCCCTGTGCCCCTTTATATCGAACCTGTTATACTCCCAAAAGTGAACAGTAGCTTGTACTTTAAAAAATGTACAATTCACCGCTGGTATAAACAGATGTGTGCCTTGTTTGCCTTTGTAAGCATTTGTTTAAAAAATAAGTTCACAATATGTTAAAAACACAAAAAGCACAAACTTAATAATACAACGATACAAAATCAAAACCAAATCTTAAAGCCAATTAAGTACCTATCCTTTAAAAACAGAGAACACCATTATATCTACAATACAAACATGACATTTGTATCAACTTTTGAATTACTGTACAAAGCAGACAGAGTAGTCCCTGAATTCAAAGATCAGATCTTGGCCAAAACAAGACAATCAGACGTGAGCTGAATTCGGAACAAGAGCCTCTGCTTCGTCGTTTACTGAGCTTTTGATCAACGTCTGGGTGAATAAGATTGGCTATTTTAACTGTTTGATTGAAGTACACAAAAAGCACCTTTTTTCGAGCCGGAGTCGAACCAGTGACCTAAGGATTCCCCACTGTTTCTATTACAGTCCTCTGCTCTAATAACTTATCTATCGAACTGATAGCAAGTGTGACTCTCTGGCACGTACTGCTGAATGTAGTGAAATGTTCCGGGTGATTTCAATTCCAGTTCGACATCAAGTTTCCATTTACTTTCTTTAGTCTTGTTTACCTTGAATTTAAACAACGAACCAGGATTCTACTGTATAAACTTCCGGGGATATTACAAAATGATGGGGCATCAATCATTCCAGGTGGAAATTGACTCCTTTTTTTTCTCGAGGGATCATATTAAACATTTCATTAGGATCGAGAGGAGGATCACTATGAGACACAAAACAAACAGTTTCTTTCTGTCTTTATTAGAAAGTAGCGTTTGTGCTACATTAATATATTTTCGGAAATATAGAAGTTGTAAATTTTAAAATTTATATTTGAATCGAAATGTGGTTTTGAGTTAAATATTAGCGTGTTCATGTAATTAGTTTGTTTGTCATTACTATATATATATTGCCATGTTACTAGAATTTGTAACTGAAGTTGATTAGTTGTGTTTTATATGATGATTAGCCATTTGTTGATTACAATATTGTATATAATGTATAATTTGAACTATATATTTTTCAGGTGTGAATAATTGTATATTTTCAGAATAAATTTCTAAAACAAATCATTGGCTTTATTTATTAGTTTCTACACCTATAAAATCTGTCTTTGTTGTATAACAGACCTTTAACTATATATATATGTGTAATAGTCCTCTAAATTTATCCGTATAATAGAATTCCAGCCATTTACGTATAATGAACATATAACCATAGACATATAATTGACGTATAACGATAGACTTATATTAGAATTTCATTCTAGAGCAGTTACGGAGCACATTTATACATCTAAGGTATGCGTTTAATAGTTGTATATTCTACATCTTTCGCCCACTGGGATGTGCCGATTTTAATTTAACAAGATGCACATTTTCTAATGCAGCCTTCATTACAAGACAGTTTATTTCTTGAAAGCATGTTATGTAAAAAAGAGAAAAACTAAAATAAATGGATGACAATATTTCAAAGCTGAAGATTTTACTTTTGAAAAATTGACGTTTTATGTATGCAGATGCATTCGCTGGTTTTAGAACTTTGCTGTGCTTCCTGAGTCGTTTTCAGTGTTATAAACTGGGTGTGGAAGTAGCGATCACTTTGTAGAGCAGTTGATAGACTGGAGCTGTTCAGACTACTCTTGTTATTTCTCAAATGCTTCCATCATTTTTCTTTCACGCTAGGACGCGAGTGTATAGATGTGTTTGGTTTTCGTTTCACTGATTCTCATTGAAGATTTGGGAATTAACGACGAAAGAATTAGTTGCCTCGAAAAGCAGAAGGTTTAGTTCACAACGATCTTGAAGACAAGCCCATGTAGAGTAGCGTGTGATGATTTGTACTATGAAAGACCAAGAGCTCAAAGTGACGTCTGGGTTTACCGTTTAGACTTTTCATCTCGGGTGCACTTTTAGAAAGTAAAGATAGAGCAGGTGTGTTGAATCTATGACAGTGGCGCAGCAGAAGCATGCTGGGTCCATAACCCAGAGGTTGATAGTTTGAAGCCATCTTCTGCTATGTGATTGCGACAAAACTGAAGTCATGCTTATTGGTACCCCCCATCAACTTTGTAAAGCCAGTACTGTAACCCTATGGCTCTCTACTTGAGCTTCAATCAAAATTGAAAAACCTTGGGGTTATATCCGATTCTGGCTTAACATTTGACCCACATATTCAGCATACTGTCAAAAACATATTTTTTTCACCTTAGAAATATCGCAAGACTACGCCCTATGCTATCATTAACTGTGGCTGAAAAGCTGATCAACATATTTGTATTCTCTCGAATTGACTACTGCAATGCTCTACTCGCTGGGGTATCTAAATCTACTCTGAACAAACTGCAGTATGTCCAAAATTCAGCAGCCAGAATCCTGACCAGGTCTAGTGCATGTGTTCACATTACTCCTATCCTGGAGTCCTTGGACTGGCTTCCGGTCAAATTCCGCGTAGATTTTAAAATCCTCATGCTCACCTATAAGGCTCTACTCGCCCTACTCACCACCTCGCAACCTCCGCTCTTCAAATTCTGCCCTCCTTACTGTCCCACAAGCCCGTCTACGTTGTATAGGTGACAGGGCCTTCTCCTGTTTTGCCCCCAAGCTCTGGAACTCTTTGCCCAAGGATATTAGAGAGTCACCTTCTCTAAACTCCTTCAAATCCAGACTCAAAACCTTATTCTTCAGAAAAGCCTTTACTTAACTGGTTCCATTCTCCACCCCTCTGCTCTACTTAGTACCACCTTCCACAGTCTCCTCTATTGTTATTGTTGTATTGTTGTAATTGTAATTGTGTCTTATCTTGTGTATTCTTCTTATTTATTGTTGTTTTCTTATTTATTGTTATTGTCATCCTGTAATGCGCTTTGCGAAGCCACTTTTAAATTCGCTATATAAAATAAAGTTTATTATTATATTATTATTATTATGTATATTTCACTTTTTTATATCAACAGTATCCCAGTTAATTTTTTAGCCTCGAAAAGATGTTCAGACACAATAATAATAATAATAATAATAATAATAATAATAATAATAATAATAATAATAATAATAATTGCTTACACTTATATAGCGCTTTTCTGGACATTCCACTCAAAGCGCTTTACAGGTAATGGGGTCTCCCCTCCACCAGGACCAATGTGGATTCCTTTCCCTGATCCTGCTGGTGGAACTCAAGAGATCCAGGGATCCAGTCACTGTCTGGGATCTTTGCCCATCAGTCAAACACACAAAATCACAGGTAATAATAATAATAAACGTTATTTTATATAGCGCTTTTTAAGGTGGCTTCTCAAAGCTCTTTACAGAATGACAACAACAATAAATAAGAAGAATACACAAGATAAAACACAATTACAATATATAGAGGAGACCATTGATGGTGGTACTAAGAAAAGCAGAGTGGTGAAGAATGGAACCAGTTAAGTAAAAGCTTTTCTAAAGAAGAGGGTTTTGAGTCTGGATTCGAAGGAGTTTAGAGAAGGTGACTCTCTGATATCCTTGGGGAGAGAGTTCCAGAGCTTGGGGGCATAACAGGAGAAGGCCCTGTCACCCATAAAGTGAAGATGGGCTTGGAGGACAGTTAGGAGACCAGAATTAGAAGAGTGAAGGTTGCGAGGTGGGGAGTAGGGCGATAATAGTTCAGACAGGTACTGAGGTGCCAAGCCATGCAGAGCCTTATACAATAGGTGAGCATGAGGATTTTAAACTCCTTTTATTTCTCGAGGGATCATAAACATTTCATTAGTATCGAGAGGAGGATCACCATGAGACACAAAACAAACAGTTTCTTTCGGTCTTTATTAGAAAGTAGCGTTTGTGCTACATTAATAATATTTTCGTGGAAATAAAGAAGTTGTAAATTTTAAAAATTTATATTTGAATCGAAATGTGGTTTTGAGTTAAATATTAGTGTGTTCATGTAATTAGTTAGTAATTAATTAGTTTGTGTTTGTCATTACTATATATATTGCCATGTTACTAGAATTTGTAACTGAAGTTTACTAGTTGTGTTTTTTATGATGATTAGATATTTCAATACAATATTGTATATAATGTATATTGTATTATGTACAATTATATTGTATATAATGTATAATTTGAACTACATATTGTTCAGGTGTGAATAATTGTATATTTTAAGAATACATTTCTAAAACAAATCATTGGCTTTATTTACTAGTTTCTACACCTATAAAAATCTTTCTTTGATGTATAATAGACATCAAAGAAAGATGTCTATTATACATCAAAGATGAGCAGTGTGTGTCGTGTTCACAGCTGATAACTAGAAGATGTCTGGAAGAGGCAAAGGCAGAAAGGGACTCGGGAAAGGAGGCGCTAAGCGTCACCATAAGGTTCTCCGTGACAACATCCAGGGAATCACCAAGCCCGCCATCCGCCACCTGGCTCGCCGTGGGGGAGTGAAGCGTATCTCTGGGCTGATCTACGAGGAGACCCGCGGGGTGCTGAAGGTGTTCCTGGAGAACGTCATCCGCGACGCCGTCACCTACACCGAGCATGCCAAGAGGAAGACCGTCACCGCCATGGACGTGGTGTACGCGCTGAAGCGCCAGGGCCGCACCCTGTACGGCTTCGGAGGCTAAACAGGAGCGGAGCTTCACTACCGGACCCCGACGTATAAACCCAAGTGACCCAGTGACATTTGTCACTGCTGAGGTTGCTTTATGGGTCTATTTTCTATACTGTGCTGATCAATTGGAAATCAAATTGCAAAAAAGACCCGTTCCCACACCTAAGGTCAAATATTAGGAATCAAAACTGCTCAAGTGTATGGAAGCACACAGCTTTATCAAGACTTCCAAGTGCAAGATCTTTTTATTCATAAAAGACCCTATTTATGTTGTATGATAAATATTAATATTAATACAGAATCTTTTTTCACCAAATAAATGGGCTTTCTGACTTCAGAAAGCCTTCTAGACAAATACTAAAAGAGCAAAAATTCCATTTGGTAAATGAAATGAAAGCACATACCCTACCAAACCTTGAGTACAGGCCATTCAGGATGATAATACAAAACCATTTATAATTCAACAAATAAAACCTGTCAACTGGTAATCACCACTTATCATAAAAAAATAAGTAGCAATACACAGTAGGGGACTCTTGGGTGCAAGTTAAATCCATGCAAGAAGGGGTTTAGTGTTATATTTCCAAATCAGATATGCAAATGAGAGATCTGGCCCAGCCAATCTCAAAGCTCCCTTGGTCTGGAATGGAGCTGCTCTCCTCTTCTAGTTATTCACACTGGAGTTAGGTTACATATTAGCACATTTCATCTAACAGTTGCTCCAGAAACAAAAAACGTAAACAAATGACCTGGAATGTGACCACACCTATGAGAATGTAGTTCAACAGATAACTTGTAAACCTTGTCATAAGATTTTTTTTGTTCTACAAAATATACTTTATTCTGCAAAAAAAACATTTCAAAAGGAACATCTCACACATATTAACACTCCATGTAATAAAAAACAACGGCGGAACGGAGATTGATTGTCCGTTAACAATCATTGCAAGTGGGGGCGGATTTGTGCAATTAAGAGAGTCCCTCCAAACCTACCACTCGCTATTGTCCTTTAATCCCTGTATAGGGCCCAAAGTCCTTTCCAGTGCTCCCTCGCCGTGGGGAAACCCCATTTGGCGACGTGGCGCTTCATCCTCCTCCTGAGGTCCACCAGGATCCTCTCCTGCATCTCCCTCTCTCCCCACTTTATGTTGTGCTGGATGAGAGTGTTCCTCGCCTTCCACAGTCCTTGTTTTGTGAGGGACAACAGCAGCCCCCGCAGGTCCTGTGTCCCCTTGTCCAGTCCGGTGGGTGCCAGCCCCCAGCAGAATGTACTGGTAACTGAGCACCGCACCCGTTCCCAGGAGTTGCATAATGTTGTCCATTCTGCCCCACACCGCCTTGGCAAAGGGGCAGCTCCAGAACACGTGTTCCTGAGTCTCCTCGACAAAACACGTGTACCGGGGGCAATGCGGATTCCTGGAGTGTCTGTAGAGGACCATTCTGGTAGCCAGTTTCTTGTGTACAGCCATCCAGTTGAGGT